>NC_084985.1:7464774-7799084 GCF_963691925.1 Scomber scombrus
CCAGAGGGTCGTAACGCCTTTCGTCTGCTGCGGTCCTTCCCCTTTTCCCAACCACAGGATGGACATGGACCGCTTGACTGGGAGGCTCAGTCTTTGTTTTCCACACAGTCATCCTCAAAAACTCAAAACTGGGGGTAAAAGTAAGGGAATCATTATCGGACATGATTGTTATTGGGTCAAAGGAGCATTTGGCAATCCAGCTCGATACTTTTCTGTGAGTCAGCCGCCACATGGATGTCATGACGGTGCTGACATATCACTCGTGTTTTCCCACAACTTCGTCTTGTTTTTGTCAGGATGAAACATGGTGGTGATGCATACTAGTTACTATTGTCCTTTCCATATACTTATTACTTTAAATCTACCCGCAGAGAGGGTTGTTCTGTCTAATTTTGCCTATTGGCACAAATTCTTTTGACTTCTAAAAGGAAAAACTTGAGGCGGGAGTTTCCACCAATTGACCTGCTGTGGTTTGTGGTGTTTTTTTCTTCAGACTGCTGCTAGCTAGCATTAGCTACACATCAGGTAGAGACAACAAACAAAAAAACAATCTAATTACTCAAGTTAAGTTGAGATATCACCCAGCTCTTGAAGATGGAGAAACAGTAGTCTATGTTTGGTTGCCCATACTAGACGGCACGCCACCACACCGATGCTAAACAGAAATTTGATTGAAAACATTTTAAGGACTTCAAGCAGCACTTCTAGTGGACTTGTCTAATTCTTGCTTTTTTTGTACAAGCATGTATTTGATCTTCTCCGTCTCCTAAGGGATTGTTTCATGCAGAGTTTTGGTCACATCTAGCATGGGGGCCACATTTTAGTGGCTTCTTCCCGCTACCCTCACAATTCTTGAGTGTAAACCAACAGCTGGTATTTTGTTGAAGGGTTCGTGTAGCATGAAAAATAAGATGATGGATCCCTTTTTTAAGAGTACTCTTTTTAAGTGCATGTCACTTAAAGGTCCTTGGAAATTTCTATTAAAAAATATAGCCCTAGTTAATTATCCGATTGGTCTTGACCACCAATTAAACTGCCTCGTCTAATGATGTCGCCCCTCTTAATGTGTAATGAATTCTTCACTTAAATGTTTTGGCTATAGCAACAGGTTTTTTAATTTATTTTTTCATGCCACCATTTTTCTTTTATCCTCTTGTTTCTGTTCTGTTTGTGACAAGTACCGCGTTCCTGCTTTTTTCCCTCCCTGGTCCTTTTTTTTTGGGGGGGGGGGGGGGGGGATTTGACACCAAACTCAAAAGACTGTGAAGTTAATGTAGGGCTGTGATGGTGTCATCTTCTCTCTACCAGTTTTTCATCTCCACCTGTGACCTTCAAAGCACATTTCCTTTTAAGCAGATGCACTCAAGTTAGGGAGATCAAGGAGGATATTTCCGACACTTAAGGAATGAATCCAGCTCTGACGATGGCACTTCTCCATTTAAAAGTGCTCCCAAAGCTTCATCGGAATATATGAAGGGGATCATTAGGCACTTCATATGATTTTCACTCAGGAGAGAAAAGTGACTACAGACTTCGACATTTCCTTCCTTTTAATATAGCTCCAGCAATTGAGCAATTATCACACTTATTAAAATTTCATTTACCATGACTGCTTATCTTGACCTTGAAACATACCAGCAGCAAACTGACAGAAGTACACGTCTTACTATCGTTCTCACTTCCTTATACGCTAGTTCCCTTTTTAAAAAAAATATATGTCTCTGTTCTCTTCCCACGAGCTGGTCTCTATGCGAGCAGGTCTCGTACTCAAACTGTGATCTAACTCCCATCTGGTCTTCCCAGCGGAGTTTCATTTCAAAGCGGGATGAACTTGTCGAGGCCGTGGAAAGCTCCGTCACCTGCCATTTCGGTTAATTAAAAAACGGACATAAGTCTAGACCCTTTGTGCGGTGATGACAATGACACTGTATTAAACCTCTGTGAATTATAACAAGCACGGTTGTGTTTTTTTTCTTTCTTTCTCCTCTCTTTGATAGCACACTTACCCCCCACAGTCAGTCAGCGTGCTAGTGAGGTTGTTAAGGAATATAATTTTTTGATAATGCTCTTACTGTTGCCATCTGGCACATCATATGACGAGCATTCCCGTGGGATTTGGCTGCCAAATGTAATCTATTTTCCCCTTTATTAGGGGTTTTAGGCTATTAAGCTTTAAAACTGTCAATAGAGCTGTTTTTTGACAAACCTTTGGCACTTTGTAATATTTTGAGAGAGTCGAATTTGTATTGTAGAGGAATAATGTGAGGATGTTCTAAAGAGTCGTAATGCGTGAACATGAAAAAGGGATTAAAATTGAAGTAGGGACAGGAAAGAAATTTAGTCAAGCAGCAGGGGGGGAAACGGCTCTGAAACAGAGACTAAAACCGCAACACAAAATGTCCACAATCTCAAGATGAGCCTGCTACCTCTACAGTTATAGTAAATAAAGGCCTTGGCATGCTATTAGAGGAAATACGGTAATTATGGTTACTTAGTTAATATGTAGACTGGTTGTAAGTGTTTTTATTTATTTATTTTTGTTGGTTAATTTATGTGAAGTTTATTTAAAAAAGGAAATCTCCAGTCATAGTGTTGTTTAGTGTGCTTGATATACCACATTGTAGTTGATTTAATAAAACCCAGAACATTTTTTTTTAGCAGATAAGAACAGCTCCTCGTCTGCCATGTTACTGGAAATAATAAGTCTTGTGCCTTCTCCTCCTCTTTCATCTCCTTCTTCTTCTTCTTCTTCTTCGGTTTGCATCCGTAAGTGTTGCAAGACCATTATCTGCTGGACTGTCCCTCGCCTCTTCTATTACAGCATTGCCACGGCATGTGTGGAAAAGGCTCACAAAACGGCAATGTGTGAATAGTGAAAATCACTAGCGGTGCCTGAAAGGTTACCCCAGTAATTTACCGAGAACTATTTGTGAAAGAGGCTTGAAACTGGCACACAGTATGTCTCTTTTTTCAAAGGTGCTTGGCCGTACAGCTCGAGACATTAGTCTTGCTGTCTGCATCGGCATCGTTCACTTAGAGCCAGAAATCAGATGGAAGATTCTCCCCCCTTTTTTGCATTTATGGGCTGCAGTTCAATCAGGAGGCTTATAGGCTGAGAGAGTCATCTGTCTCCTTCCTCCTCTCCATCTCCCTCTCTCTTTTCCAAAAAAACACACACACACACACACACACACACACACACACACACACACACACACACACACACACACACACACACACACACACACACACACACACACACCTTCATGGACACGCACAGTCCTTGCATTTTCTGCAGTCAGAGTCGGGATAATGTCATTATGACACTCCAAGCAAAGGTTGGGCCCTATTTGATGGAGCCCGCTAGACAAAAGCTGAATTTGGCTGCGAATGAACCACAGTTCCATCTCTCAGGCTCTCTGTAATAGGGTGCTGGATCTGTTTCCCCCCTCTGGCTGTGATATGCTACCCAGACAAGAGAGTGAGAGGAAGCCTTTGCTCTCATTCACCACTTCAAATCCATCGGGTGGTGGTGGAAGGGAAGAGGGTGTTGTGGAGTTTTCATCCAGGATGAGCTCATTGTTGCCTTTTATGTATTCTCTTTGCCCGGAGCCCCGTTTTCTACTAAGATGCTATCGCTGTGCATTTCACACCTACTTTATCTATGAGTGCTTGTGCTGCTTGATTTTTATCTTTGCTGAAGTTTCAAAGTCAGATTAGGACAACTGTGTGTTTTCAGTGCGGAGAGGCTGATTACATTTCTGTGCATTTACTGAGAGTTTGCAGAGACCTCGTCTATACTGTGGCAGTGCTGACCCCTCCCTTCGCACAGAATTGATTGTGATTGTGCTTCTTAAGTAAGCTGTTTAATTGCAAATGACCGTCTGTGTTTGTTTACTTTAGATTATAGATTCCGATGGCACAAGTGTGAGGAACGTTTACAATGCATTCGTTTATTTCATTATAGTAGAGATGGATAAAATCTTTGCATATTTTGAAGAGGCAGCATAAGACTTGACCAGTGATTCTGCTGCAGAGGGCTGAACTGCAGCAGTACCCGAGGTAGTCTGAGGCTAAAAGTGAACAAGAAAAATGAAAATAAATAATTCATGCCAAGATGAACTTGGCTTGGACATTGCAGTAATGACTTTAGTTGATTTCTAATATATAATATATAGTATTTTTTAATTATTATTAATATAAGATGAAGATGGTAACTTAATTGATCCCTCGGGGGGGAGTTTATTACAAATGTATGTAATAAACTGAACTGTTTTTATAATCAACTGTCATCCATGCCTATATTTGAATTCATTTTTAATAATCTATTTAAATAATTAATCTAATTTTACATGTGGCCTTGGAAAATCCTGTATATATTTTTCTTTTTTTTGTGCCAGTTTTAGTTAAAATGGAATTCAGAACATCTCTCATGCAGGTTTTATGAATCACTGAAATGTATTTATTAAGATCCTATGGAATAGTGCTGCGGGTCGAACACATCCTAATGTTAAAGCTGCAGTGCAGGATCTGAATCTGAATCTTGAATTGTAAGTACCTGCAAAGACATGGCCGATTTCATGCTGTTGGCGCCTGCATATAGGTGACCCCAACTCTTCCCCAGGAGTGCTCTGTCGAGAGCAGAAGGGAAACAACATGATGGAGTCGTCAGCCTATTTTCTGCCACAGAAATGTGAACCTCTGGTGTGCCGGTTTGGGAAAGTTGCCACAGACATCATATTTAAAAACCTCTGTGTACAGAAATACAGAGACATTTATCTGGTGGTGATAGGTCTTAATCAGCATTGTGTGGAAAGAGCTTTAATGTAACAGACGTTCATTTATATTTAAAAATTCCACATGGCTGGTTTAAGTTCAACCAGCATTTACTCAACTCAGATGGGAGGAAGCAACAAGAGGTAAACCCTTAAAAGAATAACATGCTGTTTTGGTGAGAATGCTCCTTTTCCTGCTTTTTTGCTGTTGGTTCACTTAAGTTAATGTACCGTTACTTTGTTGATTGTAAGTAACACTGCCAACTCTGTTTCATTAAGCAACTTGCCACTAAATTAATGTCTTTTTAGCTAGGTGATTACTTAGTGTATCTTCACTTGAGCATGCATAGCTTCACTTGAAGATGTTGCATTAAGTTTGAGGTGTTGGATCCTTTTAAGCAGCGAAGTTTTACAAATTGGAGATCCGTCTTCTTGAACGATCTCCCCTGGAAACATTCTTCATGTATCCAAAATACCCCCACACTGAAGATTTAAGACATTTTGGTGAGTATGAAGCTTCAGAGTTGGGTCACTCAGCCATTGCTAGAACACTTATCGTCTACTTCAGCAGATGTTGCCACCTTAAAACATAAAGAAAGGGAGTCGCTCTCATTACAGCATATGTGAGTTTGGATACCTGAACAGACATTTTTTTGATGATAGTCAAGTTCAATTAATTTTCCTCACCTTACAACTGTTCATAGAAAAATAATTTAACACATTTTTTGAGACTGAGAATAGAAACCCTCGGTGGAGCCTTTACCGCAACCAAATCGTGGCGTCTTAAAGCATCGTTAATAGTGAAATCTGTTAATCGCTGCATCCCCAGTGATAACCTGAGGCAGTAGGGCAGCTGTAGCAGCTTGACAGAAACAGAGAGCAGACTTTAATTGAACACTGATGGGGAAAAGTTTGAAAAATAAACATGTATTCACAGCAGGTTTTGAAAGGGATTTGGTGCAGTTTGTCGTACATATAGAAGGGGGATCTTCAAATTCCCCACAGTTCCTCACATGCTACGAGACCAGAATAGTTCACACAGCTCTTTTTAGGTTTTTAGCAGGCACTACACACCAAGAAGTGTGTAAGATTGTTTAAAGTCAGACTTCAGTGACTCAGCGCGGACCTTGAAAACGCAGCTGCATGGTTTCAGTCACTGAACAAAAATTATCCCAGTGCTGAGATGCATTTGGGATGCTTCGGCCTCGAATGAGCCGCAGTATTTTCCTTCTAGCCGCAAGCAATCTTTCATCCTCCGCATGAAGGCCTACAGGGTGGAAGCTTTGCCATTTCTGGGTTGACATTTAATTGGAGGAATAACAAAAGGCTCATTGTCTTTTCCTCCACTGGAAATTACTACAGCAATGTGCTCCCCGCCAAACAAATCAATGTCCCCTTCCTCCAGTACAATTACACATGCAGAGTCACAGTTATGACAGAGTAGCTTTCTCTGTGTTTTACATAGTCGGGAAGTCCCCTGTGGAGGAATCTGTATGTAGCATGGTTGCTCATTAGATTGTGTGGATCATTAAGGACTGCGACATCAAACAGGCGTATCTCTTGTAGTTGTATGTTGCCTGTGTTGTGTATGTTGCTCTCCGGCCTTCATACAGCAAAATCTGATCTGACTATTGGTCTATGAGGCAAACTTTTAATATCGGTCTTCCTTTTTCTTTGATGAAATTAAGTATATGGAGATTAATACCTTTTGCTGAGTGTAATGATGCGATTTGTTTTTAATGTTTAACACTTTATCCATGCATCCAAGTCACTCCGCAAACAGCTTTTAATTGCTGAAATCCGTACACTGAGTCGTTCACGTAATTACTCCAAATCTTTGGCGGCATCCTTTTTAAGTGTGAATAATGCATTCTGTCACACTAGTTCAATCAGGTCAAATGAAATTTAAATGGCAGTTAATTTCCATATTAAGCTAAGAGTTCTGTATGCACGGAGCGTTTGTGCAGCCTGTCAACAAAATGGTTCAGTCTCAGCACCTCTTCAGTTTCTCCAAAACAAAATCCAGCACTGCATAGACACACAGTAGCGGCGCTATCAAAGTAAAAAAAAAAAGACCACACACAATCAGTATGTGATTTCACAGAGCTTTGCATTTTCAGGTAAGTTTTTTGAAGCTCTTTGAAGTGCTACAGCTGACTGACTAACTAGCTAAATATCTTGGGTAATGATGTCCGTTTTTCCCTTTGGAAGTTTCTTTGCT
Organism: Scomber scombrus; assembly: GCF_963691925.1. NCBI lineage: Eukaryota > Metazoa > Chordata > Actinopteri > Scombriformes > Scombridae > Scomber > Scomber scombrus. The sequence goes on from NC_084985.1 coordinate 7,471,771, forward strand.
AGTTCATTCAGTAAGCCGAGGTGCAGCACGACACGAGTCCCTGCTTGTGTGGAAGAGAGAGACTAAGACACCGTGGTTTGAAAGCAAATTTTTTGAGCACACAGTTTATGACTCCCACAGAGTCGATATACACTCACTGACCTCTTCATTAGATTCTCCTGTGCAATCTAATGCAGTCAATACAACAGCTTTGCTATAAATTGTGCATTAATGAAGCGTATACATTTTCAGTTTTTGTTGACATTGAAAGGTAATAATTGTACTTTATGTTTATTATTAAGGTTGTAGTGGGTGGTGGTGGACTGCTGTGCATTAGATTGAATGGTGTTCTTAATATTTTGTCCACTCCATTAACATACATGAGAATGGCAAAATATTAAGAACACCTTTCAACATAATGCACTCCAGTACATCACCACCACCACCACCACCCATTACGACCTCAATAATAAGCAAAAACTTTGTAAATGTAGTTGTGTGGACTTTGCATTAGATTGCATAGATGTTGTTAAGAAAATGGTCAGTGAGTGTTGTGCTGCAGCTAAAATATTAATAATAACGTCATGTTTGATGATATGAACTGAAAACAAAAAGACAGTTTGACAGTTCTTACTGCTGTTTATGTATAAACTTACTTTTTAAAAATGACTTTCTAGGCTTATAAGTCTTGTGGATTAGTAGTGAAATGTCTTTAAGAATAAATCAGCAAATCCAGTGAACTTTGATTCTGCATTACTACGTATCCTAAGAACCTTTAATACACATCATTGTGCATCTATGACAGCTTCGTTATGTGCTTAAAAACTATGAGAGAGCCCTGAATCACTTGTTGATATCACAGCTCGTCAGTAACATGTGTCCAAGTCCCTGAGGGTGTTCGTTATATAGTGGTGTGTCTTTCCCAGGAGATTACATTTACAATAACAAACACTGTCAAATTAATTCCGACTTAACCATCTACCTGCCGATGTTAGCATTAGTTCTTCACTTTCATGCAAGTAAAAAAAAAAAGAGAAAAGAAATGTGGCTCATAAGCCGAGCTAGTTAGTGGGCTAGCTACAGTAGGTAGCACACACTCCATGTGTCTGCAGAGGCCATAAGATTTGAGAATTTATACCTGCTCAAAGACTCTCCTGTGGAAGAATGAAACATTGCTTTGTCACCAGTGTAGGAAAAGAGAGAGGGAGAGAGAGAAAGAGAAGCACTCCCCTCTGTTCTCTTTCATTATCTCATAGCCATAGAAGCAGAAGCAGCCATGTGTTCGGAAATAATGATGAAGGGATCGCAGCGGTACAGAAGACGGTGTATAATTACTCAGCCCTGGCAGTAAATTTTGACCCCACAGGATTTCAGCACCACAGTGGCAAGCCCATTCATGCAGATATGGCAGCTTTGGGGCAGCAATAACTTCTGTTATGATGTAGGCGCACTGTCATAATGATTGTCGAGTTTTGCAGAGAGGGGTCGTGCAAAGTGCTCAGTATCTTCTTGACTGGAGTGTTATTGAGCGCCTTGCACTGATGTTTAAGCCAATGACGCATAAATGTCTTACCGGCTCTCTCTACTGTCTTAGTGACTCTACAGCTCATAGCAAACCCATTATGCTCAACAGCAGAGCAATACCATCTTTTTGTAAGGGGGGAATCAATTGTATGTAGACAGTGTAATCGTCCACGGCTGTGTTTTTTAACATCCAGTTTTATGGTCTCATTTCAGACTATTGTGGAGTCTTAAGAGCCTCTTTCACCCGGCCCTCTGCTTTCCTGCAAGCAGGTGGATGTTTGGATGAAGAGGAGATGATTTTTAAGCTTTAGATAACTGTGGGCAGCTGCCCTCAGTTTACCCTCACTGCAGGATTTTCAGCCTAGAGCCTAACAGTGGGGGATTTGCTACAGTTTGTGTGTGCATCTCTGAAATTTACTGATCTTTCCAAGCATTACAGCCTTTCTTCTAATGCGTGGCATTCCTTCACACACATAAGAAAGGCCGAAACACAAGCGCGCCATCAAGAGTTGTACATATGTTAATTGCCTTCCTCATTACACATTGTCAATAGCTAGCAGAGAAACTTTAGTGTAAAGCTGTTCCGTTCCTTTCTCCAAATCATGTTGAAGGATTCAGACGTGAATTCTTTTCAAAATGCCTTCAATAGAGATCTCAGTCTGTGATGATTAGGCCTGTAATTATTGCTGCTGTTTGTCCTCTGTGTTTGTGTTTGTGATATCCAATTGATTAGCCGCCCGTTATGACAGCAAAGCTCTTTGTGTGCCAGTAATTACTCCATATCTCTGGGATTCACTGCTGCCTGCTGTTTCTGCCCGGCTCTTCCAGTGCCTCCCCCTATTTTTGGTCGATGGTAACAGTGGGTTTTGATAAAAGAGAATCCGCTGCCCCTGTGGACTCCTTGGCTAAATGTGGAATTGGCATGCCTTTCATCCATTTCCTTTGATTCATGTGCCGCAGTTTGAAATTTTGTGACTTTGTGCTTCTCAGTGTAATTTCTTATCCCCCTCTTTACCTTTTATAAATGAACTCAAAGTACAATCTTTGGTTTCCTTTGAATCGCTCTTGTTTCAAGGACGTATAACATGACTCTTAATCCATTGTTACACATACTATGGCTTATTGGGCCTGTAGCTTTTAAGAGCAAGTCAAGTTCTCCCGCTGTCACTTACATTAAGTGCCCTTGAAGATATCGGGGGATTTTTCATGCTATTATGTATATCTATTCATCAAACAGCCGACAAAAATGTTCACATTTGTTGTAATCCCTCTAAGCATTTACTGCTCACCTTCCTCTTTAATCCTTTGTGAAACACTGCATAGTGGTGGAAAAGCAGATGAGCAGCCATAAAACATCATAAATGGATTGACAAAGATCAATTTTGGCTCCTTGTATTGCCTTTATCATCTATGTTTGGTATGTTTTAATATTGTCAAACCATGTGCTCGAGGATATTCAATGATGTGAGTCCCTGCTAACAGTTAATTACCATCTTGAAAGGTCTTGAAATGCCTCAGCTCGCCTGCCAAAATATCACTGTATCCATTTCCCATAATCAGCTTAAACCAAATAAACAGTGAAAATGATTGGGTCCCATTCACGTTGAAAGGTGTCAAGCGCCACTGTAAATATTTATTAATAAAAATTGAACGTTTCCCACCTTGTACATTAGTGTCCACTAATTGGTACTCAACTCGAGATGAGACGGCTTTTAATATTGACAGCAGCCGGGTGTTTCTCCACTCTTTAAATTATTTTCACAGGTTTAACACTGAGCTGCTTTTGTTTGGTCTCTCAGAGGCGGGCTCTCAGTTATTGGCTCAGTAAAGTAAATTGCTGTAGGTTTGAAGATATATGGCACTGTGTTTCAAAGTGTTTCACCATCAGTCCTTTTTTTGGACAGGATAATTACGCATTTAATGGTGTTTTGCAGTAGAAATCCCATCTTCTATCTTCTTATAATGCGTTCAGTTCGATACATCTTTATTTATCTCTAGATTATATAGAATTTATATAGATTTTGTACCCACCCTGTTTGTCCACATTGCAGATAGCAACACTCGTCTTTGTACTTGCACTTAATCTCCAGTGTTGAGAGCGACTCTTCTAATTTTCCATCTGGCGTCTATGTAGAGTGCAGTCGCTGTCACAGAAACATCTGTTGCGATTCAAGTCCAGTCATCAGTTGTCAGCCCGACATGTTCATCAGACAGGATTTGTACGAGATCATGGATTTACCCCTGAATTTTTAGTGCCTGTGAAATGTCTCTGCAAATGAAATACAGCAGATTATCAGCTCTGCCAAACAACTGACACTCAAACTGTAATATGGTTTGTATACATGCTAATAGTCCAGTCTTATGCTGCGCCTCTAATCACAAACACTTCAGTAAATGGTAAATGGTAAATGGACTGTACTTATATAGCGCCTTTCTAGTCTTTTCGACCACTCAAAGCTCTTTACACTACAACTCATTCACCCCATTCACACACATTCATACACTGATGGCAGGCAGCTACCACGCAGGGTGCCAACCTGCACATCAGGAGGAAACTAACCATTCAATCGCATTCATACACCGTTGGCACAGCAACGGGAGCAATTAGGGGTTAAGTGTCTTACCCAAGGACACATCGACATGTAGACTGGAGGAGCCGGGAATCGAACCGGCAATCTTCCAATTGGAGGACGACCGCTCTACCTCCTGAGCCTCAGCCGCCCCAGTACTTACACTTAATATTTTGAGTGCATAAGTTTGTTCACAATGAGAAGTATGGTATTATTATCGGCCAATATCGACATATCACAGATAGGGATGTCCCGATCCGATATTTGGATCGGATCGGCCGCCGATATTAGCAAAAAATGCATATCAATATCGGATCGGCCTGCACGGGAAAATCCCGATCCGGCTCCCGATCCAGTTTGTTTTCAAAACTCTGGTCCGTGTTTTCCAGCGCACCGCTGTAGGTAATCCATTCCAGTTTTTTTCAGCTTTCCCCCCTAAATCCGGTCCGCGTTTTTCAGCACACCTAGCGACCTGTCCAGCATCCCACTATTTATTTTCTACTCAGCTTTTTTGTGTGTTTTGCTTTTTTAATACAGTTTGCAATATTGTTTGCACTGATGGCTTTTTAAGCCTTGGTTTACACTCTTGTTGTTCAAGAGCAGAGCATTGATGCCAATTCAGTTTGTGTGGTTAATTGACTATTTATTATTTTGTCTATTTTGTGTTTATTTAACCCTGTTAAGAATAAACAGGTCAGCTTCTCATTACCAACCATTGTGGATTATTCAAACTAACCTAATTAAGTTGGCTAGTTGTTCTTAAGAGTAAAACCCTTTTCAACATGAGTATAACAACAAAATAAGTAAATATCTTTAATCTTTAATACATGCTTGGATCGGCCGGTATCGGTATCGGCCTATGCTAAAAGCTACAATATCGGTATCGGATCGGAAGTGCAAAAAGCTGGATCGGGACATCCCTAATCACAGATATATTGGTATTATCTTTCCTTTTCAAATAGGGGAATACAAATTGCATTACATTGAGTAAATTAACAGGAGAATTCTCTGTTCAAGATGTGTTTTTTTTTCTTCTTCTTCACCATCTGTTGGTGGATTGCATCTATAAAGGCGGTGATTATTTAGTACTTGGTCCAGATTTGATGTCCTTCCCATGTTCAGTCACGGTCGTTCTTGGGAGATGGGAAGCTAAGCTCTGTGGGGAAGTCATTGTAACAGCCTACACTAAGAGAAGCTTACTGTGTTTGGACTCAGATTCAACTCTGTTTCTGCACTCATACAGTGGAAGATTAAGTCGATCATAGGTGCTATTTGAAGACTTAAAAAGGTATGTATGGTTAAGTAGGTTGTAGTTTATATTTTGCACTCTATTTGGTCATTAAAAGTATCTGGCTAATATTAGAGTGTGACTCATATTACACTCATACACCAGTAATGGTGTATTTCAGATGTGTCATGTTTCCTCTGTAATTGCTAATCGATGCTAACCCAGCTCCAGCTGGTTGATTATATACTACGTAGCCACCTCAGTATTGTGTTACTGAACATAAAAAGCACAGTTTCCTAATGGTCTTGTCATTAATGGATTCCCTGCACGTCAGCCTACACTTTTGTAAGTGCTGATAAGTTCGACCCAGCCTATTATGGCTGACCTCCGGTGTCAGTGCAGCCTGTTATTACTCTCAACACAGATTATTTTAGGCTGTTTTCACATATGAACTGCAGATCATCAGATCTGGGCATTTTTCGGAGTTGCCTTTTCACACATAACTCACAACAGGTTGTGTCAGATGTGCTCTAACCCGCTGGAAATACTCTGTTTGCCTTTGCTGAGGAGTGGCACATGAGGTAGAGCGTGCAGGAGGCAGGATGTGATGCAAAAAATCCGATGCAGTTGTAGTTCAGCGTTCAGGCCCTGTCTGCTCGCTCACTGTGAATTCTCCAGATAATGACCCGCTCTATTTACACATGAGCTTAATCGAACATTATGTGAACTTTGAACTAAGGTGGCAGACTAATTCGGAAATTTGCGTTCATACATACAGCTTCAGGGTTGCACTGCATATGTGAAAGGGGTTTACAAACAATAGATCCTAACTTTTTCAATCATAACTGTCTGTTTTTAATTGTTGTTGTTGAGACAGAAAAGGATTGAAAGGGAGTGGTTGTTAATGTGTGGTGTCTTGTATTATGTTAAATAATACCCATTTACATCACATATATCTTAGATAGAAAACACTGATCTCAAAACTGTTTTACTTCCATTCCACATTTAATAGCTTAAATAGAGGCTAAAGTATTGTAAAGTATTATCTGTTGTACTTCTCAACCTGCTACATTACTAACATGACTTTACATTTGATCTTTTCCATATGATACACCTGTCACTGACATTATACATACATTTATTGTTTGTTCTATCTGGAACAGTGAGTTACCTACACAGGAAGTAATAATACTGGTTGTAGGATCGTCTCGGTTGGCCTGTTGGCCTACGCATTGTCAAGCTGTTTTCACACAGGTGCGGATACGAGTCTGTGCATCTGTGAAAAGATAATTAGGATGTCGATAGCAGCATCTCTGTTTTCTATGAATCTGACGTCAGGAATGACCTGACATTGGCTAATTGCCTTCAAAGAACTCAGACTCCGAGTTTTTTTTCACTCAAAAGCGTCTCATTCCAGGACCGAACAATTCGCAATCCTGAAGCCTTCTCATGCATTTGCTGACTATAAGAGACGTAGCACCCACACGTTCACAAAATAGCACCTAGGCACAGACAAGTCTTTATCAGTTTATGCTCCACTTCTGAATTGAATAACTCTGCTCCCAACAGCCTCTTTTTTAAAATAAGTTTTATGTGTGTGTCAAAATGTGGGGGTATTGGAGCAAATAAACAACGCTAGTTTATAGCAATTCTCTCTCTAATGGCTACTCCCAGTTAGAAGAGGAGCACAGTAATGTGCACTGAAATTATTCCCCAAGGCAAGTCAATATTTAGGCCATTATGTCTCTTAACCTCAAGAAGCAATGTCATTTTTCACTTTACAGTCATTAGTTTCGACAGGCGGTAGTCTCTTTACATATTGACAGGAAGACCTTAAACCTCACCAAGGCTGAAACCATCTGGTGGTGTTACTATTGTCAGCTGGTTTATTCAGAAAGGTTTCAATTTGTGGGAGCCGATGTACTTTTACTTTTCTGTTTCAACCCAATGCTAAGTACATAAATCATCATGTCAGTACAGTATTGCTTGAGTTTTTTAATATGTCCCATCTAATACCTTCTTTTTTTGTCTCCCATTACATTTACACTGAAGTCCTTACCTCTGCAAACACCATTTCCTATTCTTGTTATAATATAGATGGCCTTATTCTACCACCATGTGAACAATAATTAGTTGTAATTAGAAACCCTTTTTTCCCCCTCTTTTTTTTTTACAGCTATGTTTCAAGCATGTGTTGAGGGATTTTTATGTTATTTCGGGTGGAGTTGTTAGTAGCATCATGGCTTGTCCTGGACTTCTTTGAAAACATCAAAAGAGCTCTGCACATGATAAAATTGCAGGAACGCTCTCTGCAGTGTCAGCAAGCGCAAAAACATTGAAGTTAGGATATTTATACCAGTTCGGGATTTTCGTAAACGGTTGACCTGGCAGAATAATTAGCTGTATACGTGGTAGTTATCGTCTAATGACACTGTACATGCATCTCTCGGTGCTTCTCTTTGTGTAAACAACCCTATATCAACTGAAATAGAGCCTCATTGAACCTACTACATATGCTGGCAGACTAGTAATTATAGGCAATATTTAATTTCAGATTCATTAAGTCACGTCTTGTAACATGTGTGCGATATTGCCATCACACAACCACTGAATGCAATTACCTTACTGGGTCATTGAGCAAGCTGGAACAGACACACACACACACACACACACACACACACACACACACACACACACACACACACACACACACACACACACACACACACACACACACACAATAAAGTGATACTGCACCCAGATGATTCGCCAGGATGCCTCATTTTGTGAGGCAATGGCAAGCACGCTGGACACTCAGCACTATTAAAGCCTTGGCGGCTGTCCAACGAGCCAGTTAGTGTGACCCTCTCCACCAGCACGAAGTTATTAGTCTTTGGGGGGGTCCAGGAGGAAAAAGTGTGGAAACTATCTCTCCATTCTCAGGTAATCCAACCAGAAAATCCCATTGAGAGACCGTTAAAAGGCAAATTTGTAAGCTGCAGATAGTTGTAATCCTGTTCTTTAAGTGGTCATGAAACAGCTGGAGGCTTGTCTGGGAGCCTAATCAGTGGACCGACATTACAGTTGGGGTCGCAAGTAGGTTTAATGGTTTATAAAACTGTTCCTCAACTGGATGACGCTGGCTATTGTATTCTTAAAAAAACAAAAACAACCCCAATAACTCAAATCTGATGAGTGTCTACTTATTCTGTATGCTCTCACTTGCCTCAGTGGTCTCTCATTTACAGGCTTTCAATTCAGAACAGAGTTGGCTAATAAGTCAAGGTGGTGATTACACTCCTGAAACCACCCCCCCCCCCCCCCCCCCTCCCAACAAAACATCTATTCACACATTTACCATATTGCGAATCAGTGGGGGGAAAAAGTGGTACTGAATGAGGCATTGCTGGCTTGTAAACAGCAATGGAGCCCTCTTAGTCATGCTGGTATGAAGGACCCGTCTCAATAGGAAACTGGTAATCAGTGAAACGGACCTTGATTAAAATAAATCATGATGCCTGCAGGAAGGGGGCCCCAACTGATTTTAAAGTGCATAATAAGTTGCACCTAATTTTCATTGATGCTTTTAGATGTGCTGTGATGAGTTAAGCTATATATAGTGTGTTTATATGGCATTTTATGGGTGTGTTGCTCAGTTTAAAGTTCGCTCCCTGGTTGTTGGAGGTGCTGCAGTGGCATCACTAGTCATCATGTGCTCCATCGCCTGAGAACATATCGGCAGCTATGCATTAAATTGCTAATGTGACTGGCAGAGCTACATTAGCCTTCCCCATCAAAGCGACAAGGGCGGGGGGTAAAGCACTCTGCTCGGTTGTCCGCGAGATCATTGGAAAATGGGTTTTTGTGGATATGACTTGGCAGCTTGCAAAGTTTTTTTTCTTCTTTTTTTCCGTTTTTAAAAAAAGGCTTTCTTTTGAATTCGTTTTGTTTCCACCTCGCCGGTTTGACAGTCAAAGAACAATGAGGCAGAAGTGTGCGAGCCAGTTCCACACCAGCGTCGGCAGTCCCTTTGCTCACACCTGGCTGCCTCTGCTGCTCTGCGCTTTGTTACTCTGTGGGTCTTTGTACACCTCCAGTATGTAAAGAAACAGACTCACAGAATGAAAGAGCAAACGGTATTGTCTGGGCCGCCATCTGACTTTTAAAGAGCAGTTTTGGTTTGATACAGCAAATTATGTGCAGTAAAAAAGAAAAAAAAAGCCTCACATGATGGAACAACTAAATTTTTATGGACAAAGCTAAAACTTTGATGGCGGACAGTAAATTTTAAAGTGAATTTTATAGCCAAAAAAATAGGATACAAGTACAATTTAACTGTGTACTTTTATGTGTGACTCTTGAATTGCAGCTGGATAGTTTGGCAATGCTGTACTGTGTCCTGACTCAGGCCCTTTGTGTAGTTTATTTATATGATCTGAATGCCAAAGAAACAAAAAAAACCCACATCAGATCCTCAATAGTTTTTCAAAATAATTTAAAGAGACATACATGTCATAGTTTTGTATATTTTGCCTTTCCATCCAGCTGCACATAAGATTGCATTTTTAATTTCTGATCATTTTACTTCTAATGACCTTTATATTAAGTACCTGCTGTTATGAAAAATCTTTGGTAAAAAAACCCATACAATAAAATCCAAGTAAAATAAAACCCACTACATTTTAAATGACTTTCTTGTTTTGGACCACTGTTAGATAACTTTTCATTTTCAGTGCAGCCTGTCAAAAGTTAAAAAATAAGCATTGAACCAGAAATTCATAAACAATTGCAAACAAACATCATTCACTGAGATTGTATCTTACCCTAAGAAATAGTCTTAAAACAGACTGAATAAAAATGTTTACTGTGCAATCAGTCGTGGGGTAAAGTGGATCTTTTCTTTAAAAAATGAACCACGGTGCTCAAGATGAACACAAGAAGCCTGGTTATCAGTATTGGGTTTGAAATTACCGAAGCCTGGCCAAACCATCATGGTCCCTTTCTCTCTGAAACAAGAGCCAAGATGGGAAGGCTCTGCGTGGAGGGAGGAGTGCTCCATCTTCAAGTGTGATGTGGAGGAGGCAGAAAATCAGGCACCTTGTGATGATTGAGCTTCGCCTCATGCCAACAATTTTAAACACACACTTGTCCTAATCGTGAGTGCAGTTGTCGCACACTGCAACACACACACACACACACACACACACACACACACACACACACACACACACACACACACACACACACACACACACACACACAAATACAAACAATCTTAAACTGAATAAATGCCTGATGTGGCATAGATGGAAATAAAGAAAGGCAGTTGATTTTGGGTTTTTGGTGGTTGACAGATCTGTGTTGCTGGTCATACCTTTTTTTGCTTGTGTGTTCAGTGAAGGTATTTCTTTGTAGTTTTCTTTTTGTTCTTTCTATAATTAACATGAAGCATTAATCACCACAATCTTGGCTCATGGTTGTCTCAGGATAGTAGAATACCTCAATGACTAGTGAAAGTTGGACTAATGTTAGGCCATAGACTACACAACAATTGACTAATATTTGGTCCAGATCCAGTATTTTTTTTTTCCTGAATTTAAGTTTTTTTTTTTTTTTTTACTTTGTTGAATTTCTAAACATGTTCCCCATTTTCTCATGTTATATGTTCATGAAAGAAAAAAAAAAGTATCCCTACAAGTTTCTATTTTTGTTTATTTGGATGAAGATCCAGATTTAGATGAATAAACATTTATGAATTCATTGTATTACTGAAATAGCAAACTCAAATGTGACATATTTTCATGTGAAGCAGCGTAATCTTATAATTACATCGTCTTGATGGCGAGAAGAAAGCAACAAGATATGACATGTATGTACTGAGTATGACAGTTACAGTTAAAAATAAACTTGTCAACGCTTTCTGGATGACAAACCATTTAACGCCAACACTGTTTTTTTTATAACCGCAAACATATCTGTGGCTTTTTTCCAATGAAACTTCTTATAACTACTAACTACTAACTCAGCCATCTGACTTTATGGATCAGGCTCTAGATATAACTGAGCATAGTTACCATGCTGTAAACATGGGTTGGCTTGTATATGATCTGAAGATGAAGATGGGCTCCACAGTGTCATCTTACTTTGTGTTGCTTTGCTGATATATTAATAAAGACTCTCTGTTGGCTAAAAGCTCTGATTAGTTTTACAGATGATGTTATCTCCTGTTTCCTCTCTGGTATACATCTCTATTAGACTGAGCCAGAGCAGGTAATTGTCCTTCAGTAAACCTGCTCTGCCTTGCTGTAACTTCTCTATGCATTAAGGGTGTTGCGTGAGGTATACAAGCCTTTATCTGAGCATACCATAGAGCGGCCCACATTAATGAGCTGCGCATCAAAAGAAGGTGCCTCTGAAGATTTACCGAACACTTGCTTCGTTCTCTTTGGCAGCAGCCTTCTCAACAGTGTCAGCTCTTTCGTTCTGCTGCTTGACAGTGTTCCAGCCCCCCTCGGCTTACCACAGCTACAGTGTGAATCAAGGCCTGTTTGCAGTGATATTCCTTATATTTATTCTTTTGGCTTTTTTTTTTTTTTTTTCCTCCTCTCCCAGTTCCAACACCATAACCATTTAATGTCTTTGTCACTTCAGCACATGCCACTGGCTGCAGCTGGAATTATCTGTACAATAAGCAGGCTTTGTTCTGAAAAATGCCACAGTATGTGTGAGAGTCCTTCATCTCTCCATTTTCTTCTTTTTTTTTTTAACCGAGGGCTGACCTGAGAGTTGTTGGCATCAGCACAAAGGCTCACATAGTGAATGGAGGCTTTATCTTCCCCTATTCTAACAAGGCAAAATCTCTGCAGCTTTACCCATTCTGCCCGCCTTCAGAAAAGCTGGAAATGAAATAACCCATTCTTTCTTAGAGTTAAGTGTTTGTGGTCTGTCAACAGCTAAAGAAGAAAATTTAGTTAATAAATGGAAATAGATTTTGCTTCTCTCTCTCTGTATGTGGTTTATTATTTAGCATCAAACTTTAAGCCTCTAATTTTTCTTCTTGTCACTTTTTCTGTCGCTTCAGGTTCAACTACAGATCAACACACCATCTCACCACAAATGGCTTCTACGAGTTTCTAAACTGGTTCGATGAAAGAGCCTGGTACCCTCTGGGCAGGATTGTTGGTGGCACGGTAAGTTTTTCCACACAAAACGCGCCTGCCAAGCTCCATGTCATACACATTTGTCGATTCCAGTTTGTGTTGAAAAGAGAGCCAGTTGAGGCGGTTCAGGCATCCGATCAGCAATGCTCCTACGCATCCTCCATATGGAGACAGTCCAGGCTTGTCCAGCTGGGAAAAGACCTCAGGCAGACCCAGAACACGCTGGAGGGTTTTACTACACAAGCCTGGTAGTGCTTCAGAGTCCCCAAGGAAGAGCTGCCTGGGGAAAACAAAAGTCTGGGTTAACTTGTTTTAGCGTGCCATTGCTAAACTGACCTGGTGAAGTGGTAAGAAAAGGATGAATGGAAGAAGTTTATCAGCCAATGCAGAAGTTTCTGGGGAATTTGCAAACCCTGCAGTCTCAATCCTTTTTATATTAGATGCTAATCAGAGTGGCCTTAGCTCCAAGCTGCTTGCAGTCAGTCCTTCAGCCAGTACAGTTAAGCATCATCTTACTGCATACCAAACAATTATGCTTAAAAGGGACATTTCTAGGTCTATATTTTTAATCCGGGGCTCTACTAGAATATCTTTGCATGGTTTACAGTAAAAACAAAGATCTATTTTATTAGCCTCTGTCTGAGATAAAAGCCTGTTTTAGCTCCTGTCTCTTTTAAGGCCTCCTTTCCAATCCACTCTGTTCTGATGGGTTAGCTCCGATTAGTTGTGTCTCAGCAGACTTCCTGTGGTGCCAGAGGCTGTGTAAAACAAACAGTAGTAGGATTTCACTTATTTTAGTCATTCTTTATTCGAAATGGAAACTTATAAAATTCAGCCGTACATTTTCGAGCTGGTATCTGATCGGAAATATGCGAGTGGGGAACACAAACAATGCATGGAAAATCCTTAGCAGCAAAGTCTACATAATGGGTGGCTGTGTATGGGCATGTGCAACACGGTGACATCCACTTGTTGGCATGTTAGAAAAAAAGTTGCAAATGAAGCGTTCAGGGCAGGCTAAAAAAATTTGGGATTTTTAGCTTGTAGGGAGCTTTTCTACAATTATATTTAAGTATGCATGTCCACCATGACCCAGACCCAGAAAAGCAGCTAACTGTAAATAACTGAATGTTAGCAAAGGCGCGGTGTATATGTCAAACAAGCAAATGCACATTTTATATGTCCACTGTGCATGAATACACTGGGGCTTACTCATTGACTCTGATATCTAGTCAGCTTCACAGTTACCTCATTAGTGGTTAACACACAAAAATTGGAGTTTGTTGTGATGTGTTTCCTCACAGCTGAGATGTCACAGGGTTATCTGGGGTTAGACAAGCCATTACAAGGATACTGTAGAGCCTTATAAGCCTGTGCAGGGCAGCATGGATTTAAGTCACAATCCAGTAGCAACAGTGAGCTGTTAACTTGACAGTATCCCTCTAGGCTATCACAGCCTCCATGTTTACCAGCAGCAATGAGTGTTGTGAAACATTGACCCTCTTCAGTGAAAAATACAACGTGTAGATGCCACGCAATTTATCTCCCATTCCCTCGCCTCCCCCCTCCTCTGAGCATCTCTTCTCCCAGCCTCATCTTCTCAGCCCCGCATCCTGTGAGCTGTGAGGTCTGTGTGAGTAAAATACCTTTGGCCTATCTATCTCCCGCTCCTCTTTAACGACCGCAATCTGCCTTCTTTTCTCTCAAGCAAGCTTCATGGACCCAACAGGGTTACACTCTAAGCTGTAATTGCACTAGCTAATGATGTATCAGGACTTCATAATCTAGGTCTTCAGTGCCAGATAAACCTTGAAATGTTTCCCTACTTGTTTCTGTTATTGGTAAGCTGAAGAGCTGGAATAGAAGTTGGCCCTTGGTGCCTGTGGTGCTTATTTCTTTTATTTTATTCATTATTTTGTTTCTCTCTTCCTGTCTCTGTGTAGTGCAAAGTACTGTGGGCTGTTTGGAAAGTTCTTCTGCACAGTTGAGACAGCGGGGCATGTTAATGCAGTGCATAGCTATCGGATGCTGTTATCATTACAGCACCAAGCAGATGGTGAGGGGCAGGAGCTGTAGCCATGTTAGCTGCTGGTGTTTGAATATGTAGGATTCACCACTGCACGGCACGAACAAGGAATTGGAACCCAAAAGAAATCCATCAACATTCATCTGTCATCGGCAATTACCTTCAGCTGCTGATAATTGCGTATGACAATGCTAAGCTTGTAATAATTGATGCACTCGTTCTGTTACAGTGCATGGATACTTGGGTTAGACCTTGTACCGTGGAGTGGAAGCTGAAACTCATGATTAAACGGAATTGGAGGGCGTGTTATTTTAATTTAATTTTCATGACATTTACAAGATCCCTGGGCTGTACAACACCATTGTCTTCTGTTTACAAATGAGCACACAAAACACATACAGCTCATATTCTGTTTCTACAATCTTGTTTTGGCATTTCAAAAATGTATGAGTGATTAGAGGAGTGCAGTCAGTAGAGTGCAGATCAGAGGTATTTATAGTCTCAGTTTGGTTTAAGATGCATAAAATAGTGTGATGATAATATAACTGAGCGTCGTTCTGGGTTCACTTATCTGATAACGATGATTGATTAGTTCAAACTTCTCAATTTAAACATTATATCTTTGTATGTACAGGAGCCCTTCCTCTCCTCTCCCAGACAAAGAAGAGTTGGATCTCACTCAGTTGACCCTCACATTTCCCTTCTAGTCAATATGGTGGTGAATCTAACAAGAACGAGAGATTTATTCATCTTGTATCGTGCTTGACTTTAGTGGATCATAACACATCAGGTATCAGCTTTTGAACCACAACAAAGGCCAAAATGTGGCCTGCAACAGACTTTTTATAAAACCAGCTATAAAATAGGTTTTTCAACAATCGTGAATCACTGCAACAACAAGGTGTCCTTCAGCATACAGTCATAAATGTGCACACAAAATATTATGCTGTTGGGTCCAGTGGTAGTATGTGAGATTAGCTGCAGACAGATACATGCATACACACACACACACACACACACACACACACACACACACACACACACACACACACACACACACACACACACACACACACACACATGAACAAACACATGATCTCCATCAGATCTCTATCAGGCATAAAAACCCCAACACGAAACAAAAACTGACAGTTATTTACAGCATGGTTCATTTGAAGGAGAGTTTTTTTTTTATCTCTTCTGGTCAAAATTAGTTTCCCTTCAGTCATTTAGTTTTCCAGTTGAACCTACTGTAAATATTTTTAATTTGCTGAGGAAATCACCCTCAAGCTCGACCAATCTGCAAATGCTGTATCAGAGCTGAGGTTTAGATTAGGTAGCAAAACAATGGTTGCTATGCCAACAACCGCTAACCACCTACATGGCAGAACTGCCCTTTTTCTGTAGACTGGTTCCCTTTTTTGATTGTGGACTCTGCTGTTTTGAACATAATTACCAACTCAAATGAAGATTGAATTTAATAATCCACTCTGTTATGGTCTCAAACAGCTTTATTTCACAAACAGTAAGTTCAATACCTTTCACAGCTCATACAAAAATTCCTTTACACAAAGTTTAAAAAGTAAAAGTTGATACCAGATCAAGCCTATATGGTTTCTAAAGTCTCTCTCTTGAAAGTCACGAGTTGAGCTGTGCGATTTCAGTGGGCATGATTTGTGGAGTGATTTTCCTGGCTGGGTTTGCCTTTCACTGTCTCTAAGCAATTACAGAGCACTGACAGAGGTCATGTTGTCCTTGCACTGTGTTATTATTTTGAACACTTTCAGCAGATGATTGTTTCCACACCAGTGCCACTTAAGCAATTTAGCCAGACACTTTTTTTTCATTTTTTATTTGTTGCAGATGCTCCTGCTGGTACTGTTAGCATTGAAATCAGCTAATGTACAGAGTGTTGGAGCCAATGGCTTGCTCTACATGCCATTTTGCTAATTTAATTTAGGTAATTCCACCACCTCTGAGATGGATGCATTGCAGCAGAGTGACTGTGATGTCAGATAAGCGAGGTGTCGTTAAGAGGCGAGGCCCATTGTAAACCACAGTGGACTTGGAAGGCGTTCAGTGCCAGATGGCAAGTCACATTCAGCCTCATAGGGGTTCGCAGGGATTTTGATAGCAGGTGGGTGGGTCATTCGGTTGTCCATACAAAATGCAAATATCCCCCTATAGTATGCAAATCTATGCAAAATGGAGCAAAAGAGATCTGACAGAGCTCAACAGTGATAGATCAACACTTTTTTTTAGGTTGAGGTGGTTGCAGTGTTTAAATATAGAGAGACTGCGCAATGTGCAAGAACTTAACACTGACTCAACAATCTGGTGCGTGCTCAAGGCGCCTTGATGATGGTGGTGGGGGGGCAAAGCAGGTCGATCCACCAATCAGAAGGTCAGTGGTTCAATCCTAAACTCCTCATGTCCACATGTCTATGTGTCCTTGGGCAGGATGGTGAACCTCAAATTGCCCCCGATGGTTGTGCTAGTACCCCACACGGCAGTTTTCACCATCAGTGTGTGTGTGTGTGTGTGTGTGTGTGTGTGTGTTTTAGAGAGAAAGGTGAGTCAGCAGCAGAAACATTGTAAATAAAGCAGTTAGCATAAAAGCACTATACAAATGCAGCCATTTACCTTTTTTTGTTTGTTGCTGCAGTAACCAAAAGTCACTCATTTTACTGCATCGGCTAATTGTTGAAATCCCACTTGTTTGCATGACTGAGCTCCAAAATATTCTGAAAACAGACAGGCTTCATGGAAACAGGTTATAAAGTTGACGCCCACACTGCATTAAAATCACGAAATGAATGTGTGAGAGCTCTTATTTGCATCAAGCCTAGCTTTTAAAACATGCAGGGGTGTGTGGGGAAAAAGTGCTGGGTTCATCTCAAGTCTGTTTCAAAGCCTATAAAACAGTTACAAACTGTAGTCTTTGTTAAGGAAACTTTATAAAGTTTATCAAATACCAAAGTTACATTCCTGTCTTCTTTCTTTTTCTTTTCAAACGTCTGTCTTGGCATTTTAACAATGTCAGAGTGGTTGTCTGTGACCCCGCTGGCTCCAGGTGGAATTCAAAGATCCACCTCTGCCCTGTTTGAGAGCAGTGACCGAGACTCTTGCATTCAACCTTTTACCTTCCTGTGCTCTGTTTAACACACACACACATTTTCTCTCTTCTGCTCAGCTGCTATATATTTCAATTTTTTTTTTACTCCTCTCTCTACCTCTTTATCTTTCATCATCTCTGGTGTCTGCCTCTGCCTCTGCCTTTCTCTCTAATGTCTCTCAGTCTTTTTCTCGCCTTCACCGTGCATGCCTCCATTCTTTGCTCTCGCCCTCATTCTTACCCCGTCCCCCCTCCACCACCTCCACCACCACCACCCTTTTCTTATTCAAAATCAGACAGATGATCCTGACAGTCCTCATTAATTGTGTATGATAGCGTTAAGTCTCTAAGCACTCAAATGGGTCACACCGTTTGGAAGACAGACGAGCCGATATCAGTTAATGTGACACTTGAGCGCCTTGCTGCCTGGACCAGTCCAGCTGCCCCTCTCCCCTCTTTTATTTATTTATTTATTTATTTATTTATTTTTATTCTCCTTTCACTCCCACCCACCATCAACCCCCACAGAGGATGACTGTCAGTTGCTCTTTCTCCTGAGCCATAGATAAGGAAAAGGAGTGCTTCTCTAATGTGACAGTCCATAACAACGGAGCGCTGTCGAGCAAATAAACCGCTCTTTGTTGCCATAAGCACAATGAACAAACGCATTTCTGGTAACGGCTTCTGTCAGCTCTAGTTGATGGTATTTTCATAATGAACAAGCTTTGTAATGTTATTCTTGAATGCCAAATTTAGAGAGAAGTGCGGATAAATTATGCACAAATGTGTTTGTATCCTTCAAGCCCAAAATTTAGCCAAAATCTACTTGGCTATGATGAATAATTATGAGGTTTGGGCACCTGGACCCGATTGCAGAGTTCAGATTGGCCAATAATTACCAGAGCAGTTTTTGTAAATGGCAGGATACTGCTCCATTAGACAGAGTCCAATCCTCAGAGCCGAGAGGCAAGACACGGTTGATTTTTATTGAAGTAGATTGGTTGATGAAGCTTGGGTCTCCTAGGCACTGGCTAATTAGAGACGTGAAGACCTGAGTTTATTAGCGGCAAAGCAAAGAGCATGGATTGCGGCTACAGTGAACACACATCAGGGACATCACTCGCACGTTAAAATGCAGCCTTGCTTTGCTTCAGACAGCCAGTGTACTTGCACAGGGCCCTAATTGGATCCGCTCTCATGTATCGTTGAGACAGGGCCATGAGGCCTCGCTTACTCAGGCCCCAGCTTCGACTGAGTGGAGGGTGTAATTAATTACAACTTCCTGTTGAATAGCACCCATTACATGACAACAATTGTTGATGGTAGATTAATTGTGCAAGTTGTTTATCAAGCAAAGAATGCCAAACATTTACTGGTTCAGAGCTTCTGATGTTCAGCTTTTCAAATATTCTTGTAATCATGGGTGTTTTTCACAGTTTTCTGGCATTTTATAAACCAAAAGATTAATTTATTGATTAATTGGACAAATAATTGCTCCCCTACTTGGCAATGCGGCTTCTCGAATGCGACATATTACTTTTGGTTGTGGATTGCGAGGCAGCAACATACATTTTTCACACTTTTTGTTCTGGTCTACAGGGAAGCATTACTTGATTTTCGCTGGAAAAACTACAGCTGTAATGAACACTACGCTGGGACCAGAATCAATTGATATTATAATAAAGTGACAGCACGTACAATTTACCAACTCAAAAGGGGGATTTGGTGTCAAATTATTCCTTGATAGAGCTTGTTTCTTTCTCCATGTGCCTGCTGTTTTTAATGCTATAAATCTCCATCTAGCTGTCATTACTCATGTCTCACTCTTTGATCTCTCCCTGTCTTTCCCCCCTTTACTCAGGTATATCCGGGGTTAATGGTGACTGCGGGCCTCATCCACTATATGCTCAACCTGCTCCACATCACCGTCCACATTCGCGATGTGTGCGTCTTTCTGGCGCCGGTGTTCAGCGGCCTGACCGCCATCTCCACCTTCCTGCTGACACGCGAGCTGTGGAACCAAGGCGCAGGACTGCTGGCAGCCTGCTTCATAGCCATCGTCCCAGGCTACATCTCCCGCTCTGTCGCCGGCTCATTTGACAATGAGGGCATCGCCATCTTCGCCCTGCAGTTCACCTACTACCTCTGGGTATGTACACTGATCGCTCGATGAAGTCTTCCTTATTTCTACCCTAAGGCACAAAAAAGAAAGTCTATCCGGGCATGGAAATGTGACGTAGGCATGTTGAACTCTGTTGATCAGGTTTAAAATCGGTTTTAGATGAATAACAATATTAAAATCTCTACTCCAATAGTGTGTGCACTGTCCTGTGTATCCCTATTTTCAAATGTTGCTTGGCTACAGAACAGTTGAATTATTTATCCACAGCCTTGAAAGGCACACTGGGCATTTCTGCTGGCCATGTGGAGTCAAGTGAAATAACATGCTGCACTGTAAAACTCTCACAATATCGTGACCTTTCAGACCAGAATAGGAAAGATCAAAATAAAACTTGAATGGCCCTTCTCCCATAAACATAAACCATCACTATGTTCAAGTTTATGTATTTATTTTGTGGGTCAAAGTCAATTGTTTACCCTCTTTCAATACAATCATATAGAATTAAAACATGTAGAGGTGCATTGATTAGCAATAATCGATGAATCAATCGGGAACATTAGCTGGTTCCAGCTTCTTAAATGTGTTTGACGTTATTGAGTTTCTTTGTCTCGATGGTAACCTCAATGTGTTTTGGAGCTCTGGGAAAATTATAAAGGGCTTTTCTTATTTACTGTTTTCTGACATTTCAGAAATGTAAAATCTATTTTTCTTGTTAAGCACTCGTCTGTTTGTGAATTGTACAAATATTTTCCCCTCAGTAGTTAAAATAACTTATTTGCCGAGCTTATCCTTGCGATGTAGACCTTGACCAAACAAAGCGACTCCACAGATGGAAAGAAAAGGTTATTTTTGAATACAGGTCGGATGTTTGCATGAACCACACAGCAAAGAATTTTAAAAATGGTCATGCCCACAGTAGGTGGAAGGAAGAGGCTTTTCAGGCTGAACAATGTCTGAAACACACTTTACCTCTGTCTGTCCACTCTGTTCAGTTGCATCAGCAGCTGCCTTACAGCCCTGCAGCTATCTCACATGAATGCATCTCACACTTGTGTATTTGTGTGTGTGTGTGTGTGTGTGTGCTGCGGGTGTGTGAAATGGAAATGCTCTGCTTTGTAAACAACCATCAGCATCCCCTTCTTCCATGGTATTGAAATTGACCTTGACAAATATTGAGAATTTTTTCATTTTGTAGAAATGTAAATGGGGAAAGGAAACTCGAGAGGGAGAAAAAGAATGAAAGAAAAATACTTCCAGATGACTTCTATTTTTATGAAGCCAGTTATCAGCTGTGTTTGTTTATGAAACACATTAATATGCAACATGTTAACTGATTAAGATGTTAATCAGTTCACTTAACAGATTTAGAGCAGAACAATACATATATCATGAGAAGTGCCCTGTGGAAATGAACTGAATATAAAGTCATTAGAAAAGCTAAGAGATAATAAACGCTACACTCAGGATGCGCTGTATGTACATGCTAATATTTTCAACAAATGAAGTAACCTAGACTGGAAAATCAAATGTTTAAGAATGTGTCACAAAGAACATTTGAGACATTAATAGATAGATCTTATCATTACTGTTAAAAGTATTTTTTAATACTGTTAAAGATAATTTTATTTCTGCTGCTGAGGCTTTATAGGATAACAGGAGGGAAAGGTGCAGATACTCTAAATGGATAAATGTCACTGGCTGTTATTAGAACGCAGTGGGTTTACTTCTATTTATACAACAGTGTGTCATCTCATCCATAAAATGATTTTCTGTAAACAAAATTGCTTCATGTCTGTGTGTTGATAGAATATGAAGCTAACAGGTTACAGTGAACCTGTTACCATCATTACTGTGAAAGAGTTGTACAGCAGGTTAACCCTTAGTTTATGTGAAAGGTCACATATTAAACTCCTTTTCAATAAGTTAATATAATTTATATTCATACTGGAGCTAGTAATAGCAGCCTCATTTATACAAGTATTATAATAATGCTGTAAGTGTATCTGTGGATCCGAATGGTCGTATTAGCCCATCTCACTTAAAGGCCTTATATGTGACCTTTTAACTGAGTCTGGATTAATATAGTAGATTTTACCAGCATAAAAGAGAAGGTCTTATTTATTAAACCTCCTTTTGTCCTTGAGTCAAGGAAGGAAGGGAAGAAGAAGGAAGGAAGGGAGGAAGGAAAGGAGGAAGTAAGGGAGGAAAGGAAGAAGGAAGGGAGGAAGAAGGAAGGAAAGGAGGGAGGGAGGAAGGAAGGAGGCAAGGGAGGAAGAAGGAAGGAAAGGAGGGAGGGAGGAAGGAAGGAAGGAAAGGAGGGAATGAAGGAGGGAGGGGAGGAAGGAAAGGAAGGAAGGAGGGAGGAAGGAAAGAAGGAAGGAGGGACGGAGGGAGAAAGGAAAAGAGGAAGGAAGGAAAGACGGACAGGGAAAAAAGGAAGGGGGGGAGGAAGAAAGAGAGAAGGAGGGAGGGAGGAAGGAAGGGAAGGAAAGAAGGAGGGAGGGAGGAAGGAAGGACAGAAGGAAGGAAGAAAGGGGGATGGAAGAAGGAAGGGAGGAAAGAGGAAGGAAAGAAGGACATACGGAAGAAAGGAAGGGAGGAAAGAAGGAACATTCGAAACAGACGGGGTCAATTTGACCCGGTAAGACGACACAAAGCTTAAACCTCAACCTGCAAGGAGCCGTTCTCACCTGCTGCTGCTTCTATTGAATTCACAGACAGCGTGGAAGGAAGGCTGGAAATCATTTAATATCCTGAATATCTGGCTGTAAATGTGTCCTTTTAAAAGTCTTCTGGTATTGATGCTTTATAGCTAACGCTGCCATTAGCCGTGATATTTTGCTTTAAACAATACATTTCACAAACATAAATTAATTTAGATCTTAAACACTCCTTGCTTTCATTCATTTACTCTTTGCTTAGATTTTTTTGTCTCTTTAGGATCTCTGCTGCTCTGACAAAGGATGATTTTGGGTTGTTTTTTTTTTTTAGCCTAGAAGCTTTGATATTATCTGGAAAAGATTACTACATAATAATAAGATGCCGCAATCTTATTGGAACCAGAGAGCAATGCAAACGAACCACATTATTGACTAGCCCTTGCTGTGTTGGTGCAGAGAGGCAATCTAATCATGGCTGCTTCATATAAGAGTACTAGGAGTTGTAAAAGCAAGACAGGCAAATACCTCTCCTCGTTTTATTTAAACTACATTGATTATTTTTTCATTATACCCATGGCGTTCAAATGAGAGTGCCTGCAGCTGGAAAGGGGGGAAAAAAACCAGCACTAAACCTGCAAGAACCCCACATTTATGCAGATATCTATTTGAAGCCCACACAACGCCGCACATCAACAGTCAAGCTAAAATGTTTTCTCCCATCTGATAGTTTGCTGAGTCGATGACCGGACGGCACAAACTAGCAGATTGAGACTATTGTAAATGTTAAACTATCCACACAACAAATGTTTAATTAGCAAACATGGGAATTCAGTTTGTCACTAATTTATTTATTTATTATGGTTTATTTAATAGGGACAAATACAATATACACAGACAGGCAGAAACAACTGTCCAATGCAAGAATCACAGTGTTTATAGCGAATGGTAACTTACAACACCTGTCCCCTAGAAGGGCTTTTGTGAAAGTAAGAGATTAAAATTGTTGAGATTAAAAAAAGAGTGAAAAAGGAGGTAAACCAAATGCAACCATATGTTAATACAATACAGCACAGGATAAAAAACCCTGTGAGTTCATAAAGATGCAGATTTAAATGAAACAGTTGTTGTAAATGCTGCACAACTTGACAATACTTTAAATTCTCCTCTTGATTTTTCCATATCTACTTTATCTTTGCAATTTCATATTGTTTATCTTCAGTGTTCCAATTTTAAGTCATATCTTTGCTTGTTTTTTTTCCATATTTTAATGGAGTCATTTGAATTTTCAATTAAATCCTACACAGACACATCATTTTCTTGATATAATTTATTTGCTGAGAGGCAGTGGGAGCGCCTTGCTAAAGTAATGAACAGTAAAACTGGTATTCTAGTATGTCCTCTTCCAAGGTGTTATAGTAAGCACACAGAAAAGAGATTTTATTATGCATGCCACAGGCAGTCAGAGCTGTAATAGTAGCTTGTAGGCTATTTGTCCAATATTTTTACTTTACCTTCAAGGCGTTGATCTCTCTCTGCCTGAGCTGTGCTGTGGCGACGGGGGGCTTTCATCCAGGTTGAAATAGTGATGCAAGTATTTCATCGTGCCATGCTTCACTGCTGTTTGTCATAGCATTAACAAGCTTGGCAGTACAGTTGCCGTCGGGCCGGAAGAGACCTTTTATCTGTCCAAGGATTCAGCATTCTCAGTTTATGTCACTGTCAAATCGTGCACGGATGCGTCTCCGCATGCGGTTTGTCGGTAGTCTGAGTCACTAGGCTCAGCGGAGCCTGCGGACTGCTCTGTGGCCATTTCTGAACTCAGTCACTGTCACTGATCTGGCAGTGACCTGCGGTTTAGTGTCCAGGTGGCTGCCGAGCGAGCCTGTTGTGTCTGCAGTTTGAAGTCTCGACACAACACGACTGGCTCCGTGTCAGCGGACCGGCTCAGCAGAGTGAAACCAAACAGCTGATCGTTACACTCACAGGGAGAGTTTAGAAACATACAGCACATATTTGGTAGTTAAATATTCGGGTCAATGATGTTTTTTTTGTGTCCATGTTGTTTAGTAAAATTTAAAGGGGTTAAAATGTGAAAATAAACGTATGAATAACTTGCACACATTCCTTTTTTTGTGGACCCAGCATCAAATTTCAGCTTTTAATCCATTTTGAGAGAAAATATTAGAGGATTATGGCAAAAATATGTAAGTGGTGTAACCATAAAAACCAAATCATTAAACTTGCTTAAACACACTAAATTCTCATTAAAACACCATATCAACTAGTTTGGCATGATCTTACATTATAACTATTTATATTAAATAAAGGTAATGGAATACTCTAGGTGGATAAAATATGTAATATTTATCATTCTTTTGTGGTTACGCCATTTGACATTTTTAGGAGCATTCAGTCTTAAAAAAGGTGTAAATGTCATTTCAAATGACATAAAACCAACAAAAATACAAAATGTAAATTTGAACAAACCTGATGCTGCTTTTAAAACTATTTTTAAAGATATTTTTGGAATTGCTCATCTTGCCAACCCTTATATGTCACTGACCCATTCTCAGGAAATGTATGCACACATGAAAAGTAAAAAGCACACAGAATCATGATAAAGTGAAATTTCAAGGACAATGTCTTCTTCATCTTTGTAGCTCAAAACAAGGGACTGACCTGAGATTATTGCAGTGGGGGATAAACACCTGACAAGTAATGTCCGTGTCCGCCAGAGATAAGTCGATCAAAGCTGGAGTAGGCAGCTTTTTGGGTTTTTTCTTTTCTTTCTCATTTTAGGTTGTTTTTCTTTTGGGCTTTGTTTACTTGTTTCAATGGTGCAAGAAAAACAAGGTCAAAACTACAGATATGAGACAAAGTACAACAAAAAACCTCCTTTACTTCCAGTCCAAGAAAGGAAAATCAATACAGCAGTTGCGTGTGTTCACAAGGACGCAGGTGAAGGGTGGAGCTATGGAGCAAAACAGGCTTTGATTTCCAGAAGTTGCCCTTCCTCCACTTTAATTGGTTGGTCAATTGACAGAAAACTAACTTTTAGCCTCTAAAAATGTGAGGATATGATACTTTTTCTTGTCATCCAAGTTATTGGACTGTTGTTTGGGCAAAATAAGACATTTAAAGACTTAACCTTTGATTCTTGGAAATCATAACAGGCATTTTCAGTATATTTCTGACATTTTACAGTCATTAAGCCTTAATTTCCACCAATAAATATATTTGGAGTCTCAATAACATTCATTCTCAAGCACAACTGCACCAAAACTGAAAGAGACATCCATCAAAAGTTTTCTTTGATGATTTTATATTTGTTCAGCAGTTCATATAGTGTCTGGTATTATGCTCTGTGAATGAATGAAATGAAAGAAATGGCATTGTAAGTCAGACTGTCAGACTGGCACTTCTGAGAGATCTAAGCAGCGAGGACTGCATATTCTGCAGAGAGCTGACTGAATTCATCAGAGGTTGAACTTCAGGTGCTCTGTGGCTCTGCTCCGAAACCTGGATCAGCATTATAAAGTAATCTCTCTCACTCACTCATGCGCGGCACACCGAGCTATATTACTGTTTGCTTGCTGTTTTTCAGACAGAGGTTTAAAAATATTACTGCTCCCAATTCCAGTCGTCATTGTTTGCAGTAATCCAAATAAGAACAACAGGAAGGGAATTATTAGAATCATCGCCACACACTGATCAGTCCAGACACCTTTAGAAATATCTAAACCTATAATGAAATATTCAACACTACACATGAATCTTCACCCTTATACTTCCACTTTTTCCTCATATATCCGAGACATTTTCTTTCTGTGTCCACCTTCCAATTCATTTTTTAACTATGCGATCGCCTCCGAAAATCCACCGTTCCAACTTTTCGAGACTTCTCAAGCAGCTGTCGCCATAACTTATCTGTCTCACACCAGGTAATGTGTATTAGGGTGTGTTAGGGAACATCTGTTTACGCCTGCATCATCGTAATAGCTTCTTGTCATCTTGTGTGTGTGTGTGTGTGTGTGTGTGTGTGTGTGTGTGTGTGTGTGTGTGTGTGTGTGTGTGTGTGTGTGTGTGTGTGTGTGTGTGTGTGTGTGTGTGTGTGTGTGTGTGTGTGTGTGTGTGTGTGTTCAACTGAAGCAGGTGTTCCTCCAGGCAGTCATCACCGACTCTTAAGGTGATGTGTCATCAGTGGAGCAATGCCATTTAAAAAAAAAAAAAAAAAAAAAAAAAAAAAAAAAAAAAAAAAAATCCCCTTCCTCTCACCTACCTCCACTTGTGCACCCGTTATATTTGGCGAGGGCCCCGAAAAACAATCATCCCTTCCATGCACCACTGCTTCCCATTATCAGTCTCATTTACGCACATTTGTCTCTTCATTTTCCTTTCTTTCTCTCTGTCTCTCTTCCATCTCGTCTCCCTTTAATTGTCTTTGTCTTCTTTTGCCCCCCCCCCTCGCACCAACACCACCACCATTGTTTTGTTCTTGTTGTGTTCTGCTTTTTCTGCCTCCTCTTTCTCGCTTCCCGCCTTGCTCTCTCTTCCTGTATCTCATTATTGCTCGTTCCTTTTTTTTTCTTCTTCTTTCCAACGCTTCTCTTCCCCCGTCCTCTCCTCCACATGGCAACAAAAAAAAAATGTTCAGAGCAGTTCTCTCAAGTCTCAGCCCAATCTTCATTATCCGACTCCTTCTTTTTATCCACTAATAACCCATTCAACTCCAGTAGCTTAATCTCTGTGTGCCCCCCCCAACCCCAAACACACACACACACACACACACACACACACACACACACACACACACACACACACACACACACACACACACACACACACACACACACACACACACACACACACACACACACACACACACACACACACACACACACACAGACACTCACAGACACAGACACTCACATAATCTATAATTGAATCCTCTCACACCCAGGAGAGCTGCTCTTTTTAACTCCATAGCTCATCATAACATGACTACACACACACACACACTTACACACTTTTTCCTCCCTTGCTCTAACCCCATGCACCATGCCTACATTATTGTAACAGTAATTCCACTCTTTCTCTCGGCTCACATTTAATTAGCTGGGCTTGTATCACACTGTGCGACTTCTGTGCCTCGACAAAGGGAGCGGCGTCTGGGAGGGCAGTTGGGAGAAGGAGCCGGGGCACCAGTTGAACATGACTCAGTACAGTAGCGCGCTGAACGGACAACACAAGGCTAGTTTTGGCACGGCTTGAGTGGGAATATTGTCTTAAGGAGGGCACTGACGTATGAAGGCTGTACAGTATGTGTTGTCATCCTATGCTAACGTAATGATTGAATTTAGCCACAAAAACAAAACAAAGACTGAAAGTGGAACAATTAATGGGATTATTTTTTTAGCTGGCAATGTAAATTACTACTTTGTCACGTTAGACCCAAAACCATGATCACGTTTCTGTTGCACAAGCAGAATTTCCACCTTATTACAGGAGTGAATGCTAATCAGGTCACCACAGACCGACCTACTTACTGTAGATTACCTCTACATACAAGGAAAAGGCTTCATTTTTGTGTTAAAGTAGAGATATATTCTTTTTTATGTAGTTTTCTGCTATTTCTATGTTGGCATGATGTCATATTTCAGTGTTAAACATAGTTAAAGTTCCAAAAGTTGTGAATGAGTGTGAACATGCTTGCTGAAACTCAAAAGCCAAGGCTGCTCTAAATGCTCCATTTGCAACATTACCTCTAAGTCTTCCTGGTAATGAGGTCAGATTGTGTTGATAAGGTTGTTCCACAGGTTGTTTGCCTTGTCCACTGGCATATTTTGGATCAGATTTGGGCTTTAACGTGTACGGATTAACTTTACAAGCATCCATTTCAAGTAAATAATGAGAGAAAGAAGTGAATTTATACTGCAGCTGTTTGTTTATGTGGCCTCTGGAGCCACCAGAAGTCTGCCAAGGGGAAGCTTCGGGAGCTTGCCAATCAGAACAGAGTGGATTCATCAGAAGGGGGGCTTTAAAAAGACATGGGCTAAAACGGCTTGTTTGAGACAGAGGCTGAACTGAGGGGCTGCATAAAGGTCGCACATAATATAAATAAGGGTTTTTTTCTAATTGTAAATCATGCAAAGATGTACTAGTAAATCCTCAGAATGAAAATATAGACCTGGAAATGATTGTGATGCGTCTTGTTTAAAAAGGCACTTCAGTAATTTAGTGTTGTGCTTGTATCCATAAATTTAGAGGACTCACAGGAGACAGATTAAAAAGAGATTGTCCAAATTAAAGCAGCAGACGCTGATATATTCTTACATTTAGTCTGTAGTTATACACAAATTCAGGTCTAAGACTGGAGTAAACCAGGCATCATTATCGCAGTTTCATCTCACTTATAAAACCAGTGCAGTAACTCTGTGATTACACACGATTAACCCAAACATCAGCACTGTCACTGTAAATTAAAGCGCATTCAGTTCAACTCCGCTGCCACATTCATGGTAGGAAGCTAGAAAGCACAACATATAAATCTGTAGGTCAAGCAACACTTCCCATTATGCTTCATTATATAACTGCGTCAACAGATTGTGTACTTCTTCTCTGGACCGATAAGTGTTCCTTTGTGGTGTTTTTCTTTTTTTTCCATGTATGGGGTGGTATTAGTGCCCATCTGTGCGTGAAGTTGATCGATAGCTGCTGCCTGTGACGCTGTGTATCTGAGCGAGACAAAGCCACCTTGGTCCAATGATCATTGATTCGCCTTCATCAACAAATCATTGCTCTGCCATTGTAAGACGTGATCAGACCTCTACACAGACTCCTCACCCGTCGCCAGCACCACTCTCTCCATGAGTTTAATGTCTCGAAAGAGCTCTGTGTGTCTTTTGTTCTCTACTTGTGTGTGTGTGTTTCTCATTGAGTGTGTCTTTAAATGTTAATGTGTATTCTTGCCTTTATCAGGCCTGTAGCGGGGGAAAAGAGAGCTTGTTTACAAGATGTTGGTGGTGGTCTAGTCTAAATTGGTCTCCTCTCATCCTCTCTCACCACAGCTGGAGGTTACATTATCTGCTATCATCATTAAACATAGTTTTTAAGAGGCACAAAATATGCCTTTTAAGCACTTCTTGACCCATTCTTAATGTAAATACAAGTTATTTTTACACAATTTGAATAAACAGAATTTGGAGTTTCAAAACACACGTCACACTCACATCTTGGTAATTATAGTATAAACAGAGAATTTGATGGGGATCTGATGCTTCAACAGCTGGAGGGCAATAAAACCAACATATAAATATATGATTGAACCTTTTAGAGGAGAAGACAGCCTACATTCAGTCCAGATTTTTAGGTTTTTTGACTTAAATGGAAAGAGAACACTATATCATTAACACAGAGATTGTGCAACATGTGGTGCTTTAATTTCTAGTGACACTATAATACTGTAAAATGCGGGTCTCCTAGTCTTATTTGATGTTGAAGCTTGGCCAATACAGTGCTGTGACTCTTCTACAGTTTTGTACTAACTCCTTCTCTCCCTCCCTCTCTCTCTCTCTTTTTCTCTCTCTCTCTCAGGTGAAATCAGTGAAGACAGGCTCGGTGTTTTGGACTATTGGCTGTTGCCTCTCATATTTCTACATGGTAAGAATAACTCACACAAACAGTGATACACACTGGGTACATATTCTGCTGATTTGATTTAGTCAATCCTTTTTTTTTTTAGCTCAGAGTGTCTCATTACGTCTGCCATCTCTAAACTAAACTAAATTAAAGGTGACATGAGCTGATATATTCGCTAACTTTATATTTTTATCTATACATTATTGTTAGATAGGTTTAACGTGTGTAATCTGCTTTTAACCATTTTCATTTTGTAGTTAAAGTAAATTACGTTAATGTGCTTTTAATTATGTTTTCTTCCACAGCTGCACGATCAATGGCCCTTTGGGAACAAATCAAAAGATTTATTGATTAAGCTTTCCGACTTAGGGTTTGGTTTAATTTATATATTTTTTTCCCCCATTTTGGTTCAGATTCTGCTTATTGAGTTTGGTTCCTATCAAATTTCTGCTGTTTTGGACACCAAGATTCATTCAAAGCAAACATCTCTGCAGTTTTGGGCTGCCATAAACAATCACTCATCACAACCAACAGAGTGTTTATGATTCTTTTTATCTAACATACGCTCTGATAGCCGTGTGGTTACAGTGCATGCCATGTATCTGCAACTTCCCTGTTTCGACTCCCACAATGGACCGGTGCTGCACGTCATATCCATTTCTCTCTCTCTCCTTTGTTTCATGTCGGCCTCTTCGCCACTAACTATCTAATAAACGGCCCCCAAGAAATCTAAAAATGAACAAAATGTACAAAAAACATTTGTGCATCATTTTCTGTTGATCATTACTTGAGTTGAACACACTGATTAGACTGATTAGACACTTTGATTACGACAGCGGACATAAAAAAACCCACTAAATTCTCTTATATTGCTCCAGGAAATGCTTTGTCAAACTAGTCATACTTTTATGATGATCCAAACTGACCAAAGCACAGGAAATCCAAACTTTGCTTTCAGGAGTTTATATGTTGAGTTGAAAAGCTTGTTTCTCAATGAATCACCCTTTTAACTCCAATTCAGAACTGGTTCCAGATAATCAACGCTGCTGGTGAGATGGCGCTATTAGACTGATCATCTTCTGTCCAGCATGCAGCACAGTAGCCAGTGTTTTCTGCATTATTTATAAATTCAGGCACAGCCCATCAGGGGGTTTATGAGAGAGCGGGAGATAAGATAAAAAGACGATTCTAGGCACATTGCCTCGGCGACAGATTGTTTGCATGTGTGTGAGAGAGAGAGAGAGAGAATGAGCGTCTATGAAATTCTCCAGCTTCTTGCTCATTCCAGGCTAAATCTCTGTGGCCGGCAGTGAGACAGATGTCAAATGAAACAGATTACCGAAATCCAGCTTCATCGATCACATTGGGCCACGGCATCCGACGGTGGCAGAGAGGATTGGAGAAGCCGAGAGAGAGAGAGAGAGGAGAGAGAGAGAGAGAGAGAGAGAGAAAGAGAGAGAGGTGATGAAAAGATGAATACAGTGTTTGAGACGAAACAGGATTGAGACAGGCAGAGACTAAGGAATAGATTCATAGTTAAGAAGGGGAGAAACGGAAAGAAAAGAGGGGACAGCGAGAAAAATGCAAAGAAAGTAAATGATAAGTCAGGAAAGAGAATTTTCTTAGGTGTGAATAAGTCTTTCCCTTTTTTCCACACTCCTGTCCTACTCTGAAGCAATGGGAACATTAAGTTTCCATGCTTCTTTTCTCCTTATTATTTTTTATCTCTCCATCACATCCTCTATCTCTGAGGTGATGTGCTCTTCCTCTGTACTGTGTCTGCAGCCCAACCACTAATGCAGATACGTACCGCAACAAACTAGGCTCGCACGTCTCCTTCAACACCACCAACCTTCCGATCGCCCCCACTTTTTCCTTTTGGTCTTGCACACAAAGTTCCGCATACACTCGCTGACCCACATGTACTTTCATACCACCTTATGCTGTCAATTTAATCAGGGTACAGCCGAGGCTACGTTTTCCCATGAGGCTTAATTGAATGTGACACTCGCATGGCAGATATGGAGACTGAGAGGGAGAGATCCCCTGCCTGGATATTGGCGTAATCAGAGGAGAGAGGACAGAGAAGGGCAAGATTAAGAAACGGATCAAAGAAGAGGGACCCACTGATGGACAGGAAGCCACAGGAAGCCATTTCGGTAGATGTGCCACATGCTCCTTTCATCCCTCTGGGAGTGAGGATGGTGTGTGTGAGGGGAAAAAGACAGAGGACAGAGAAAAAAAAACAGCCTGCATGCTCATCCAGAGCTTTGGCTTTTGTCTAAATGCCAAACCATTTCTACTAACAAAGCATCAGGGAGCATCATAAGCTCCCATTTGCTTAATCAAGTATCAATTAAATGCTAAACACACAGCTCCTGAAGTTGGTCTAAATAAAGTCACTTTGTTTAACAGCTCGCAGTGTTTCACTATGGATGGATATCTTGGTCAGTCAGTCTGTTCACTACTTTGGTCCTGACTAAATATTGGATAGATTGTCATTTCCTGCAAAGATACCAGCAGGTTAAAGTTGTCAATTATTCTGGGAAGTATCTCAACATCTTTTAATTGGATTGGCACACGATTTTTTAGAAGTATTCATGGTTCCCAGACGATGAATCCTGTCCCCTGACTGTTCCTTTGGGGCCAGTATGAGGTTGACATTTGTGGTTTTAAGTGAAATGTCGCAACATTTCTTGTATTGATTTCCATGACATTCATGCCTCAGTCAGTTCAATTTCTCAATACCTAATGTCTGACCAGATACCTGCAAAACGATCACATTCCCATCAGTTTCAGTGTTTAGTACTAATTAGCACTCTAAACCATCTGCTGTCAGCATGTTAACATCATCATTGTGAGCATGTAAACATACTGATGTTAGCAAATTAGTTCACAACTGCAATATCACTGTGTTAAGAGCAAAAAGCATGTAGGAGTTTGGCCTTGGAGTCTTCCCAAGATGTAACCCTGGAGCTGACTCATATGCGGACATACACACTAGCACACATGCAGACCTGTCACCTGGCAGAGGAATATAGATTCACAGGAGGGTCTGTGTTGCAGCCACCACCCTTATGATGATCAGTGTCATGTTAAATGTCTTTGCTTTTTGTTATCGTAAATGAACCAGTAAGTCACTGCTGGTAGGAGAAATGGTGCATTTAACAAATGAACACACATTAATTTCCTCAAACAGACCATGTCTAACCAGAGCACGTAGACAGGCTTGGAACACTTGTGCACACGTGTACACACACACACAGTAAACCTTTCTCCCCGTTGCATGCTGTGTTCTCTATATCCTCTTCAGAGTGGCCCCATGGTCATCAGATAAGCCTGGTATGAAATGCAGAGAGCGATAACGGCTAAAAGACTTTGCTCCAAACATTTTCAGATTCCTGCCCAGAGCTGTTAGCCTGTGGCACGAGCACAGGGTCAGCTATTAGAACCACAGATTCAAACAGAGCTTGTTGGTGTACACACACACACACACACACACACACACACACACCCACTGCTCTGTTTTTTTGTCGCAAGCATTCATCTTTGTGTGGTCCTCTAATGTGAGCAGATGGCCAGATTCCCCCATCCTTTTTCTCTGCGGTTGATTGTGCTCTCTGGTGTTCAAAGACTCGAGAGGTAAATCTGCAAGTTGCCTTGTAGAGTTTAGAAAGCTCAGATATATCCAACCACATATGGATGCCTTATGTCAGCTGAAGCTCATTATTGATAACTTTGCGAGGCAGTCGGATTTGCGAGATCACAGGAACTTGAGAATCCGTCTTGTCAGGCTTCAAGTTATGCACTTGTGTCTGAATCTCTGGTGGTTCTGACCAATCAGCGTCCTATGAGGAATCTCGCCTTGTGATCTCAAACTCTACTTATTAAACAACTTTTACACAACACTTGATAACTATTCCTTTAGTATAGGGCGACTGTGGCTCAGGAGGTAGAGCAGGTCGTCCACTAATCGGTAGTTAGGGAGTTCGATTTCTGGCTCCTCCTGTCCACATGTCAATGAGTTCTAGGGCAAGATACTTAACCCCAAATCAGTCCTCAAAGGTGTGTGAATGTCGCTCTGATGAGCAGTTTGGCACCCTGCGTGGTAGCCCCTGCCATCAGTGTATGAATGGGTGCATGTGATATGTAGTATAAAAGCGCTTTGGGTGCTCTGAAGACTAGAAAAAGCACCATATAAGTACAGTCCATTTACCATTTATGTCAATTACATAAATTAGTACTCTCCATTTTGAGTTGTCCGGTTCTCTGAACACAAGCAGTCCCCATGGGAATTTTCCACTTGGCTCCATCCCACTGACATGGCACTGAGCCTTTTACACTTTTTTCCCAGTTAAGTAGCCGAAGGGGGAAAAACAAGCCTAAAAAGCAGCGTAGACCTTGATTCTTGAGTCGATAATGCACCTTACTGATATCAGGGAGGCTGAGCAGAGAGATCGATATTTTAAAGCAGCTTTTTTTTGTTGTTATATTGGGCTCATCCTGAAAAAAACGAAGTGTGGTTGGCATGGTTCCTCTCTTCCATGCTTCCTGTTACTCCCGCTGTGCACACTCTCTGTTTTACTGTCTGTAATCATACGTGCTCACAAGACATGCAAAATAACAGCAGACCGCGTCATATTTGGTAATGTTTGCACAGCCAGTGGCTTCAGTTACTGCGTTATGTTTTCAATTAGTTCCCAGCCAGTCAACAGCAGTCTTGATCAGCCACCCCTGTGTCAACACTGAAAATGAGTCTTAAATTGAACCCATTTCTGGTATTCATTCGAGTTACGGTTCACATGCTACTAATTGGCTGTCACCATCTGAGAGAGGAGATGAAAATGACTGCCAAAAGATAATTGCACATAACCATCCAGTGAGGAACTTATTTTTCCCTTTTATTCTCCGTTTTAATGTAGCATATTAATGTTTTATCAATTAGACATGTTGAGCTGCTTTTTTTCTTTGATTACGTAAGTGTAATTAATGCTATTTTCATGGCGATCACAATAGCAGGTGCAAAAGGTCCTTTTTCTGACCGAACTATTTGCTGCTATTCCATCCTGTTTACTCTTTAATTCACTCTCCCTTACTGTTGTTCTTTCTCTTTTTTCTGTCTCTCTCTCTCTTTGCTTTTTCCATGTTCTTCCACTCCTTTTCCCATGCTCTCCTGTCTGTCTAGTGCTCTCACAGTTTCCATTTGCCCTTTGTCGTAGTCAAGTACAGGCAATTGAAAACTTGTCAGTGATGTTTTTGTAGAGTCCTTTATAGCCTCCACATTCAGGCGCCGCGATACTTAGCAGACCTCAGGGTGAACGGGTGAGGTTTAGTATTAGTGGAGCTATTAAAGTTATTGGTGCATCTCACATTTTACATATAAAGTATGATTGCCTAGTTTTTATAGATTCTGTATAAGTCAGTATTTTATTGTTGTGTACTTGTGTCTAATAGAATAGAGGCAGTAAGATGTTTTTACAATGAGTCTATTCATGGTGTGTGTGTTGATTTGGATGTATGTGAGAAGTGCTGCTTGTGTTTATGGATCAATTCTCTTTTGATTAAATTCAAATCGTCACTGATAAAGAATTTCATATGATATTAAAATGAGAGCGCAAACAATTATTTGACTAATCAATCAACAGAAAATTCATCTGCAGTTATCACCAACTGTGATAATTGGCAGTCTGCAAAAATTATTTGGTTCCAGCTTCTTCAGTGTTCATTTTCGCTGGTATTAAACTGTGTATCTTTGGGTTTTGGGACTGTTAGAAGAACAAAACAAAAGTATTAAGTATTATTAAGTATTTTCTGACATTTTATAGACAAAATAATTATCAATCCAGAAGGAGTAAAAAATTAGATTTTTAGATTAAAAGATTTTTAAACATTTTATATTTTTAGAGTTTTAAAACAATAGTCTCCTGCACATAAGAACATTAAAACAGGCCTTTATTTCTCCTCTTCATACTGAACTTAAGAAGATCTAAATGCACTTGTAGTGTAAGTGATGGGGAACAAAATCCAGTCTTTTTGTTTTTTTGGACAAAAATGTATTTAAAAGTTTATCTGAAGATGATGTGAGGCTTCAGCAGTCTGAGTTTGACAAACAAAGTGAATATCTTGCACAGTTAGTCTTTTTTTAAAAAAGGAAAAAAAAGTCCCTCTTTGTGTCTTGGCGGGCAGTGTTTTTTTGTTCTGCTGCAGTTGAAGTATAGTTACAAAAAGAGAGACTTCGGCACTAAAAAGACTAACTTTGAAACTTGACTTGACTAATTTGAATGGCTGAAGCGTCACATGAAGCTTCAAATACACTTTTAAATACATTTGTACATGGAAGGAGGACTTTTGGATTTTGTCCCACATTGAAAGTGCATTATGAA
The DNA here is from genome assembly GCF_963691925.1 of Scomber scombrus. NCBI lineage: Eukaryota > Metazoa > Chordata > Actinopteri > Scombriformes > Scombridae > Scomber > Scomber scombrus. The sequence goes on from NC_084985.1 coordinate 7,508,176, forward strand.
AGAATCTCTTAATGACCAGTATGAACAAAGGAATGATTACAGCAAGAAAAATATGTATCCTTTAATCTATATAGCTTTAGTTTAAAAATCCTATTGCAAGTGTTTAATTTGTGTCTATATTTGTGTATTCTATTTGATTTACATGTGTTGAAGACAGTGGTAAAATTTGAAGGGAAGTTGTTGAATTAAAGTGGTTGCAAACTTATTCCAGTAAACACATGCAGAGATGTTGCCAGAGGTGTAGAATTGATTGTGGTGGTCAGTCCTTGTGGGGGTCCGGGAGGCGGGGGTGAGGGGTGCAACAAACAGCACTGAATTCACAAGGTAACTTATCATTTCAAATGCATGCAGCATTGTGACAGACTATTAAAACTGCAATTTCAGTTGCATTTTCATATTGACCTGTTAGAGGAAGAAAATGTGACCTCAGCAAAAAACTCAGTGGAGCTTATTCCTGTTTCCTACCCCAACAAACTATGTCTCAACTGGATTTTGATTAGCTCCCCTCATCCAGGAAAACCTGACATCCTTCCTGCTGAGCTAATTCCAAGCATTTCAACAGGAAAGCCTCCACTCACTGTAAAAAAACAAACTGAGGCATAATTGATCATATGGGACTTTAAAATTATTTGAGACTCAAGAAGAAATGTTTTTTTGAAATGATGATTTCCACAGTAGGCTGACTGTCTGTGTCTGTGTGTTTCTAGGTGTCAGCATGGGGAGGCTACGTGTTTATTATCAACCTGATTCCCCTGCATGTGTTTGTGCTGCTGCTGATGCAACGCTACAGCAGAAGAGTCTACATTGGTAAGGTCCACACACACACACACACACACACACACACACACACACACACACACACACACACACACACACACACGCAGACACACACATATAGACACACACGAGCAATTAAACCAGAAAACTTTATGAGTGTGACGACGTTTAAAACTGCCCACACGTAACTGAAATTAAAACTAGCACTGTTTTTGTTTTAGAATAAAAACGTATGCTAAAAGCAAACAAACCGCCACACTTTCCTATGCATCTCCCAACATTGTTGCCCAGCCATTTGACCCCTGAAACAAACTCAAATGCCCAGTCACACGCCTGCGTTCATCTCTCACAAACCGTAAGCATCCCATCATCAGCGGCGCAGACATCCACACACCCACATACTGCTTAACTGTAAGTGCAACCACCTACTACCTGATCCTCTTTATTTCATGTGGGGTTTTTTTTGCCACTACCAGAGGCAGAGCGCTGGTGGAGAGGATAGGCTTGTTACTCCACAGAATATCCCAGTTTCACAGCGCATGTGGCATCTCCAGCACATTATCTGTTGGCTGGGAGAACACAAAGTCAACCCTCAACCATCCACACATCCCAGCGTCGGATTAGTCGCGTGCTCACAGCAGACACTGCTGTTGTGGTCAAGATAAATGATACCATGTCAAGTATCATTTACACATCATTATATGTTGCACTTACTGCAGCTGTAAATCATCGTCTTTGAGAGCTTTGCAAATAAATTCTGGCCTCTTCACAGGAGGGGGGAAAAGGGGGCGTTGACCTATCTTTGCTCTAACTCCAAACTGCTCTTCAACAATAATTCTACTTGACGGTAGTTAGATGAAGTGGAATATTTCCTTCCGCCTTATTCGTTCCTTTAAGGATGTCTGCAGCTGGACCATCGTTTAGTCACCTTTTTGGTCGCAAATGAGAGATGGGGAACTACATTTCAGACATTTTCTTATTGACATAAAAGAATCCTGAAGCTCCTCCAATACAGCTCATCGTTACTCTCAATACATCTTGCAGCAGTTCTTCTTTTCAGCCCAGGTGTCTCGTAGTTTCTATGAAGAAACATGCTAAAAGAAAAAAAAAAAGAGAAGAAAATCCCATTTTAATAAAATGCCTCGCAGTCTATGTTCCCTCACAATTCATTTCTCTCTGTCTTGAGTCAATAGCAGATGTGTGAGAAAGAGATAGCTGAAGGCGGTCACAACTACTTCAAAAACGAGGCACACTCTTCAGGAAGAGTATGAAATCTTAATTAAGCTGGTGCGTCTGCGAATCGGTTCCCCTCAGCTACAAAAGGTGGGTGCTGCACTGTTCTCAGCACCATCGTCTCACTCCGGGCCACCCCGCCACACTGCGCCGAGCCAGCTCCCATTTTCTCAGTAAATGACATTAGATTAGGTATTTTGTATTTACTCCCTCTGAGGTGCGACAGTGAAAATCAATAGACTTTAAATTCCTCTATTGAGGTTGATTTCCCTCAGTAGGACCCAATGTGGTATAGAGGGTTTTTAGTAGGGCAGGAGATTATTATGATTGTTTGATGTCTTATCTGGTCTCTCTCTCTCTCTCTCTCTCTCTCTCTCTCTCTGTCTCTCTCTCTCTCTGTCTCTGTGACTCTCTCTCTCTCTCTCTCTCTCTCTCTCTCTCTCTCTCTCTCTCTCTCTCTCTCTCTGTCTCTTTCTGTGTCTCTCTCTCTCTCTCTCTCTCTCTCTCTCTCTCTCTCTCTCTCTCTCTGTGTCTCTCTCTCTCTGTGTCTCTCTCTCTCTCTCTCTCTCTGTGTCTCTCTCTCTCTGTGTCTCTCTCTCTCTCTCTGTGACTCTCTCTCTCTCTCTCTCTCTCTCTCTCTCTCTCTCTGTGACTCTCTGTGACTCTCTCTCTCTCTCTTCCTCCCTCTCTCTCTCTCTCTCCCTCTCTCTCTCTCTCTCCCTACAGCTTACAGCACTTTCTACATTGTGGGTCTCGTACTGTCGATGCAGATCCCCTTCGTTGGCTTCCAGCCAATCAGGACGAGCGAGCACATGGCTGCAGCTGGTAAGTCGCATCCTCTCTCTACCTCCAGCGTCGGTAATCCTGCATTCTTCTGGGGAAAAAATAAATTCCCCCCTTCTTGAAAATATCAACATGAATGCCGATGTCGAGTCTAACGATGACGTCAGCAATTCTAGGAAAATATTGCTGCCTGATTTTTTTGCAAGTTGTGCCTCAATAATATCTTTCACACCAAAAGTTAGAGTTTCTCACAAATAATTCTGAAGTCGCAACAATCAGCTGTTTGGGGAATAATGCAACATTCGTCTTTGTTAAAACTTTGGGCTTCAGGCAAAAACCACCCTGACAAACAGATTTATTGTTAATTAGCACAATTCGCTCACAATTTACTTGCATTTCATGTCTCAAACAGTCAGATCTGTTTTACGTGTCATAATCAAGCAGTCTGCCTTTTTTCACAAGGGGAAAAAAAAAAACTTGTTTGAGTTTCGAATTATAATACTTTCATTTAAATAAATCTCAGTTTTAATTATAACATCAAAATCAACTAAAATATGTAAGTAAACAAATCATGAATGCAAAATGGATATTATTGTCACCATATCATCATTGAGGCTTGCTAATTTACTGATTTTTTTTTTTTTTGTCCAGTTGCACCCAACAGTATAACAGCTGTGTAATATTGTCTCTGTTACATCTATCACATCCACTTGACTGCCTTTTCATCAAATTCATGGACCGCTTTGCTTTAGAAGGAACATTTTTAGCATCTTAACTTCATGTCAGTACATAATTCCCATCATAGTACAAAGATGCTCTGATGACACGTCTTTGACAGCCGTACTGCTGATGTTTTCTAATTGTTTGGGGTCCTTTAATACGACTCCTGACACTGATGAATTTGTTCTGTTTCTGTCTGCTGATTCGTGACAGCAGGACTTGAAGCTCTGCAGCGTGATGTTCTTTCTTTTTTTGTTTTTTTCTTTTTTTTAGTGAATGAAAGTTGCCCACAAACAGAGCAGAACAAGCATCCATGTATAGCAATTCAGGGGCGTTGATTATGCTTGACGATCAAATCTCTTGAAGTCACCTCCTCATGAACAGCTGGCATTCATCAGACTGAATTGAGTAATTTACTTCATGTCCCTGCAGTTACGAGGGTTCGCTGAAACCGACTCGGAGCACCCTCGCCAGCAAACTTATGAAACAAAACCGCTGATTTACGATAAGGGTGCAAAAATGTTGTTGTGTGACGCCCACTGTCTAATCGAGGACTTGTTGACAAATTATTCCGAACCCCTCGGAGATTGAATTTGTACACTTTCATGTCAATTCCAACCTGCTCCGATCCTTTAAGCACTGCCAACAAATTTATGCCTCAAAACACGAGGGGAAAGGGTTCAGGCTGAGTGCTGCTGTTCATGTATTAAAGGTATGACTTTACATAAGCCACTTGCTTGTTATCCAAAGCACCTTATAGTATCGGATGCACACACTTTAACATTGTTAGGCTGCAGTGGGAATTGAATCCCTGCTTGCCCTGGAAGTGTTATTCATGCTCTGGGTGTAGAAAAAGATGCTGGATCTTCTCAGAATACATTTTTACAAAACTGAAGTCAAGTAAGCAGCTTCACAATCCACCCATATGGATGCAGCACTTTAAGTACTTTTTCTTTTTTTTTCGGGAATGTGGGTAGTTTATTAAAGCTTGTTCAGTTTCGCCTCTCAAGAGTGAGCCCATCTGCTGCCTGACAACATGGATGGGTGCGTACGTACGCGCATGGTTCTTGTTTTCATTTACATCCAGACTGGGAGAGGACTGTCATCGGCAGCTTCGGGGAGCTCAGCAGCACCTTTTCTTTTTTTTTTTTTTGAGAATTCTCTTAACTCTGCAGCAGGCGTATGTTGGAAGTGTCCCTGTTTTCCTGGGTTTCTACAACACAAACAACATTATGAGAGGCTTTGAAGGATGCACCACCAAAAAAAGAATCATTTCTACCTCTTTTTTTTGTCTCTCCACTCTACCTATCCCTCAAACAGCAAGTGTGTTTTTATGTCGCCAGGGTAACAGCTGCTCAGAACATCTGGTGGTAGCATTCAGGGAGCACAGTGGGAGACAGGAAGAGGGAGAGATGAAGCAGTGGACCTGTCTGTACCGTTGTGATGTCGGCCTCACAGGCAGGCGGGCGGGCGGGCGAGCAGGTTGGCGTAGAGTGACAAGCGTGTTAGCACTGTAGCGGCTCTCCAGGAGACAGGCAGGGGCTTAACCTTGGAAATGGGTGAGACCTGCCGTGGGCAGTGCAGTGGCGGGCAGAGTGAGAGGAGTAAGGAGTAGGGTGATTTCACACAAGGTTTGTCAAAGAATGGGAGGTGACGAAAGGCAGCGAAACCGGCCCTCTCTTTTCAATTTTTTATATATATCGAAATCACCAGACAAACAAAGAGACGCGCTGGAGCGAACTGAACTGAGAAAGTGACACAGCAAAAGAATAGGAGGAAAGAAGTGTGACCGGAGGGGCTGCATAAAAAAGACAAGACGAGGGGAAAGAGAAGGGCTTATTTACCCAAGTCGGTCTCATGCATTTGAAATACATTGTCCCGCAGTGTTTGCCTTTCACATCTATATGAACCAAAAGGAAGCTTCTGAACTGCCACACTGACAACAACAGCACTTCTTAACCACCTAAACCCGCTTTGTACCTTGCAGGAAGCAGCGAGAATCAGAGCCTCTTTAAATATTCAGTGAGTGAGTTTCCATTGTATGTTGTTTGCTCATTGTTTTGTTGCTGTCTGTCTGTCTCTTTTTTCCTCAGGTGTATTTGCACTTCTCCAAGCCTACGCCTTCCTGCAGTACCTGAAGGACAGGCTGACCAAACAGGAATTCCAGACACTTTTCTTCCTCGGAGTGTCTCTAGCTGCTGGCGCTGTCTTCCTCACAGTGATCTATCTCACATACACAGGTCTGTATGCCCACTCATGTGTATTTAAAGTATTATTTAGCAGGGGATACTTTTCTTATACTGTAGTTTGCATGTACAAAAGATTGACTAGCTCAGGTAATTTTGAAAAACTTATTAACCTGAGTCTATTGTAACACTTTGACACCACAAGCTTTAATTCAGAGAACATGAAAGCTGCTTATCCATTGAGCAGAAACCTTGAAAAATATAGATTTGCTAAAACATGCTGTAACAATATCAACTTTTTTATAATTAACTGTATCGATCCATGGAGCAGCACTTGGGCTCTTCTAATAAGGCTGCGAAGGACAAATCAGCGTATTATATTTGTCCTTGTAATCACTTCAGTTGCAATGAGACTTCTCACTAATCATTATAAAATTTTACTGAACAAACAAATAAACCAACAGCTAATCTGAAGAAAGATCAAAGCTTAAGAAGAAACTGAATTGCATTCCTCTAGTAATTGATGCTTTACTTGCATTTCATGTTAACATGGACAGGGTTTTTATAGAAAATGGTCTATTTTGAGATCTTATTACTGCCTATATGCCTTATTTATGCATGAACACCCATGACTGCATATATTAATAAGCAGGGTTTAGTGCTTGCCAGTAAGTTGAACACATGGAGGTTATTGACTGCAGAGATATTTGCCTGCACAAACTAATAAATGTAAAGTAGCCTGAATATTGTTGTGAATGTCAACACATTCTTTATGGTGTGCAGATGCACATCAGGCAGAGCAAATAACAGCAAATATATGAGTTGCTGTAATGAAGGAAAGTTAAAGATAAATGTAGAAATAGATGACACGGTGTCAGATGATCTTACAGTTAAAATGTTTAAACTGCTGCAAAGAAAACTATTTTCTTGGTGCAGTCTCAGAGTATTGATGTCTAAGATGTCTCTTTCTTTCTGTGTTATGCTCCCATAATAACAGTACAGAAGGTGTTAATGTTTTTGGCCCAATCTGTTTGTGTGTTTATTAGCACAATATGTAAAAAATTACCCAGATTTTTTGGCTGGAAATTGGTTGATAAATAGCCCTTTTGTGCACGGATCAGTCGACTAGATTTTGGTGTTGATCCAGATCTGGGATACAAGCCATTTTAGATTTTGTTTTCTGTTTTAATCCAAAAAGTTATAGTGTGTTCATACACTATCCCCTGATGGTCTGATCTCCGGGCCTCCCAACTGGGCTTCTAATCAGCGCTCCGTTTATCAGAAAATTAAACCTGGAAGGCAAATGATAAACAAACTGATATGGATGCTGCAGCTTCTGTTCAGCATCGGTGGAGGATTGTGTGCCTATTGAGTGCCTTCTTCTTATTCTTCTTCTTCTTTTTTTTTTAAGTGGACTTGAATGTGTTGTTTTTGACTGACCCAACTGAACCCAGATACACGCATCCAGCTGGCTGAACTTTGTCCTTGTTAATGTTTTTCTCCATTATATTCAGCTCTGCTTGGTTTCGTGGCTGCAGCAGAGGCCTCAAGGTTTCAGGCCTTTAGCCTCCTCACTCTATATTGATTTCATTTCTCTCCTACTGAAGTGCTAAGATATAATACGACATATTCAGAACCTCGACCTATTTAGCTGTGCTATGTGTCTACAGGATACACATATAGCATGCCATCTCATGCTGAAAACGCTAACCTATGGAGAATGTACAGAAAGGCACATACCACCACAGAGGCACAACATTTTAAATGATTTACAGCATCGCACTAGCTTTGCATCCCCCAGTGGCTTATAAACTGATGCTGGTTGCAGGGAAGCTCATGTGAATGTGTTTACTATGTAAGCAGAAAGCTCACTTAAATGCACATCGTGCTTTTCAGTATATTTTTGAAGATTATACACTATGGGTTTGTTTTCCCTACTTTTAATTAGATTAGCAAATTATTTACCCTCGTTAACCAACAATCTGATAAAACGTCACCCCAGATTATGTAAAACACTGCAGCAAAGGCCTTCTGCCCAGAGCAAAGCCATGGTGGCACATTACATCCAATATTGGCATTCTGAGATTGGTTGCAGGCGTGCTACGAACCCGATTGGCCAGTCATGTGAGCGCAGACGTCCAATCTTGAGGGGATACTGGCTTCAGCGAGACGTCTGGTAAACACTGTGATCTGTCAGCCATCTGAACTAAGCAGTGGGAGTCGGTGGCTGTTTGGTGGTATGCCAGTTTTACAACGAAACTGCGCATGCCCTCCTCTGGTCTGTCAGAATTTTTCATCTCATAAAAATCTCTGCAACATAGTAGCCGGGTGGGTTTCCTCAGCATCTTGAACACGTAGCTAAGTATTGATCGTTTTAAATCAGTCATCCTTTAAATCACCTCTCAGAATACCTCCTTTCCTCTTACTTTTTACTGTTTTTTTAATATCTTTTCCCTGCCTGCTTTGGTTCAGTGCTTTTATAAAATCATATTTGAAAAGGTCTCTACTTTTATGATGAAGCTTAATATATTACCATTATTATTATTAAACACATCAGTCAGTCTGTGTTTTTTAAAAAGAGCAACAGATTACGTGATAGAGCTCTAGAGGGGATCAAATGTGTCACAAAATTTAAATATGGGGTTTAGGCTTTTGTTTGTGTTTATGTGTTTGTGTGTTTGTGTGTTTGTGTGTGTGTGTGTGTGTGTGTGTGTGTGTGTGTGTGTGTGTGTGTGTGTGTGTGTGTGTGTGTGTGTGTGTGTGTGTGTGTGTGTGTGTGTGTGTGTGTGTGTGTGTGTGTGTGTGTGTGTGTGTGTGTGTGGCTGTGAAAGCCCCGAGGCACCAGTTCTGAGCTGAAATGTATTCCAGATCAAAGCTTAACCAAAATAAGACATTTGTATGCGCACATAAAATGCCCTGTGCGTTCTAATTTGCTGCTTAAATGGTTTCAGTTACATTTATAAACAAGTCAATTTCAGTAATTAAGTACCATCAATAGAATACATTTTCAGCATTGACACATTCTCCGCTGAGTATTCATTTATTTTTTTCCCTTGGTGTGTCAGTCACTGGGCTTCATAAATCTTCTAAACGGCCCAAAGAAACCTTTTTTTCTCCGTCCGTTTCTTACTATGAGAAAGTGATCTTCCTTTAATGTAAAATGTGTTTAATTTAGAAACAGTTGTGGTTATTTTTAAAAAGAGATTTTTGTGTTTTTCTCTGCTCAATGGTTTGAATTTTGCGGGACTTTTTTGGGGGGGAAATTGTGATGTCACTTCCTTATGTACACACTGTTAGAGATTTTAATTATGCAGCCCATATACGTCAATGGAGAGAGTAGACAGGAGTCCAGGATGTCTCGTGTTGAAAAGGTTTATTTACTTGTACAAGGAAAAATGAATGAATGATCAGTACATGTTATGTTCTGATGCTTCCTTCAATTCTGATGTTTCTCTCCTCCGGGGGATAGACTTTAAACCACACAGATAATGCCACAGGTTGAGTCATGCCCTAATATGAGCAGATCCAACACATCTACAATATACAGAATTTAGTCTACTGGTCTATAGACAAAAGATTGCTTAGACGACACGCAGGACCTTTGTCCTCCATCCAACACTATATCAAACCTCTGACTCCAGTTACCTTTTACCCTTCAGGGAAAACAGTCACACACATATCTGACCGTGGCTGCTATAGCAACAATAACAGAATGCCTCCTGTTTTCCCCAAAAGGAGCAGACTCACTGCTTACTACTATCTCAAGGGGAGACAGAGTCTAAACCCATTATTTGGTGTGACCTTATTATAACCACAAAGTCTAGTTTGACCCAGTGCATATTAATGATGGGAAATTCCCTAACACACACCAATCAGGTTTTCAACATTTGAATCAAGAAGCAATTTTTATGTTTCCAGCACAGTCAAATGTAATCACAAACACAACATCCACACTGTCCTCATGAAGTAGTTTGAAGTTTCTGAATGTTAAATGTACCCTGTGGAAACTCCTTTTAAATAAACAAATCTCAGTTTTAATCACCAAAACATCCTGAAAGTCTAACAAACATGTTGAGGGCATTTCTCTCTTCATACATATTCAAGCTGATTTTTAAAATATTAAATTGTGATTTTATTTTTTTACATCCACGTTTGCTTTCTATCAGTCTTCATACTGTCCATAGACTCTGAAATAGATATGGACATAGTCACCGTGTTGTCACCTGTTGGTTTGTGGACTGCTGTTTTGAAGCCTCGGGTTTAGTGTTTTATTGGTTGCCGTCTTGAATTTTAACGTCTTGATTTTTGGAGCCAGAAGTGACCATATTTGTGGAGATGACCCTAGCGCTAGATGCTAACATGATTGGCATGGTGCATTTACAGTCTGTGGTTAACCAGGATAATACTAATGCTAATTTTCACTAATTAAAATCAGCCCTAAAGCCATTCAAACTAAAATATTCATCAGAAAAAAGTGAGCTGTCAACATTGTCTCTGTGGTGGTAACTTGCCAATCACAAGATAACAACACCCTAAAGCATACCCTGATTTAAAGTCTTTTTTACTCTAAATAGGACCATACTAAAATAAACATCGTGCTGTATTGAAGAAGACTTGAAACTAGCGATTGAGACCATAAACTCATTAGGAAAGTGTTCACTGAGGTAATTTTCTCATAGACTTCCTAAGATCTTACTTCTTTTTGAAGCTAGTGGATTCACCCCCTTGTGGCCATTAGAAATAATGCAGGTTTAAGGCACTTCCTCATTAGCTTCACTTTTCAAACTGGGAGCTACCTGCTTGGCACTGCCATTGTTTCATAATACATTACTGCCACCACCTGTTGATCAGTGTAATAATAGTATGAAACCACCAACACAATATGAATTTCTGTCTTGCACGAGACAAACTAGGACCCATTCATAAAAACATTGGTCCATAGCGCTTTTAGCAATCAACAACTGCATAGGGTACCTTTAACTCTTAATAAAGAACAACTTTTTCTAAAACTTTACCTTGATTTTTACTGATTTAGTCATGATTATATATTGCTATGGAGAAATCCGTAAGATTAGAAACCAAGTTTTCAGGCGTTTTATGGGTAGTGGGTATAAATTACCACAATATATTCATGTGGTACAGTTCAGTTTTGGTTCATACAGTGAATAGTAAGACCTCTTGTTATACTATCGTCTCTGCTACATATTTTTCCAGGCCTGTAGGTCAGATAGTATTTTCTGTTTTCCGTTGTTTATCTGAAGCCTCTGCTTTGTTTTAGTCTTTCTTGAAGCTGCTCAGTTGGGTTGTGTTTACCAAGTAGATAATTAGATTTTGTTGCGACAAAGGTCAATCACATGAATATTTTAAAGATGCTTTACTATATTTTCCTTGTGACTGACAACCTTTATCTTAAAATATCTTTTCATTAGCACAATTCACAACAACTCCCACCGACAGTCCTTGTGTTCTGAGGATCAAACGGAAAGAGGAAAGAGTTTTATATATTTCTTTATTGATTTGTGTTTTGCTTCTCCAGGATACATCGCTCCGTGGAGTGGTCGTTTCTACTCTCTCTGGGACACCGGGTAAGCTCTGCTGACCTTCACGCTCTCGCTGTCGATGAAACACTTGTTCAATCGAGTGCATGTGTGCGTTTTCTAACTCGGCTATAAAACCCTTTGCACCATCCCAGAGGGGGGAACCAGCACAGCATAGGCTCCGTGACGAACTATTGTCTTACTTCCAAATAGCACCAGGCACCCCCTGTGTTCTCCAAATGTTCTGCAACATGTTTGATATTTCAGCTCACCCAATCAATCCCCCCCCTCCCCCAACCCTGTTTGCTGACTAAAGCAGTATGGGATGTGTTTTTTTCTTTCCTTTGGAGGCTGATACTATTTCCTTAATATGCTGTGTGTTTTCTATTTCCCAGCTGTAATCACAAAACACTTTAGAGAGAAATATTTAAAACTTGTATCGAAACTGCTGTGTAAAAAGCCTGTTACAAATAAGGAGGCAACACACGCACACACACACACATCAGAAAAAATGGCAAAAAAAAGAACATAACTCATCTGCGGCGCAAGATTTGTTCATATTTTACCATAAGGATGCTTGGGAGCCAAATTATCTGTTTTCCTCTGGAGTTAATCAGGAAGATGTATTGTATAATTTGTCTCAACACTCCCAATGCGCTAAACCCAACATGAATTACATCCTGTCTATCTCTCCCTCCCTCCCCTCTCTAACTGTCCTCCTCTTCTCCCCAGCTACGCTAAGATCCACATCCCCATCATAGCGTCTGTGTCGGAGCACCAGCCGACGACGTGGGTCTCCTTCTTCTTTGACCTCCACATCCTGGTCTGCACGTTCCCAGCGGGCCTCTGGTTCTGCATCAAGAACATCAATGACGAACGAGTGTTTGGTACGAACAAGATTAAATTCAATTACTGGTGATAACAGCAATATTTTCACTACCAGATTTCTGGAGGCAGCAAAAAAAACAAATCAGTTTACAGTGCAAGCCAAACAAAGCGATGTTGTTTTAATTAAAGACTGTCAATAACTGGCTTTTTTCCATCGCGCCATGAGCAACTGCAATCTCGATTTTCATGCTGCGCACGTAGTTTTCCACACAGTTGGTTACCTTGCCGAGAAGTTAGACACGTCTTCATCTAACAGCTCACTCTGGCTGTTCGTCCTTGTTTCATTAAGTCACGCAATATTCAAAACGGCTCCGCTGTCAAAAAAATGATATCTGTCTTGTTTTGTTGTCTTCCTCCGATATGGCTTCAGGAAAATAAACAGTAAATAGTGAGGCTGAGATCAGTGTCAGGTAAAGGAAAAAAGCGAACTCAGCCTCTAAAGATAAAAAAGTACTTTATAGAGAGGTGGTTACTGAATGGGAAAAAAAGCTATTTCTCTGTGGTCTTTATATGCCTTATTAACAAGGATTCAGTAGTGTATTAAAAGTCAGATAAAACACAGTGTATTGATTCTTTTTTATCTCTTATATTTGCCTCTTGTGTAACACGCTCTTAGCCTTCTATCAGCCTGAAAGGAAAACATTGAAGGGGGCCAAACTTCTTTAAAAAACAGAAAAACAAACCAAACTTTTGTGTTTACAAAGAACAGCCCGTATCAAGGGCAGAGATCCTGTGAGCGCTGGAAACGCAGTCCTTCAGCACTCTGTTTCTCCCCAGACTTAATCAACCAATTAAAGCTATTGATTAGCGATGCACCTGTTGAGCCGGGTCGGCACTTTTCAAGGACAGAAAGCAGAAAGCACTCTTTGTATTTAGAGTTTGAGTTGTGCAGAGCTACTGTAGACTGTAGATTGTGCTTGTCAGTTTTTATGTCTTTATCCCATTCAGTTCCTAACGTATCTCTTGTCTCCTCTTTATATTCACAATATCTCTCTCCGTATCTGACTTCTATCTATTCTGTTTTCTCTCCACCTTTTTCTTCTGCCTTCCAGTGGCTCTTTACGCCATCAGTGCTGTGTATTTCGCCGGTGTGATGGTGCGTCTGATGCTGACACTGACTCCGGTGGTGTGCATGCTGTCAGCTGTGGCTTTCTCCAGTGTGTTTGAGCACTACATGGGAGACGACACAAAGAGGGAGAAACCCCCGGCCGAGGACAGCAGCGACGAGGACGACAAGAGGAACTCTGGGAATCTCTATGACAAGGTGAAGACTTGATGGAGTCAATGCTGATATTAGTATATAGAAAGCTTTATTGTCTTTTTTTAAAATTTATTTTTTTAATGAGATTACAGGTGCCACTGCATAGTGCTTTAAAGACAAATAAAAACCATGACAACCAGATAAAAACAAGACCAATAAAGCACAAAACAGGAGAGCTAAGAGAACAACCACGCGCCGCCATGATTAAACTGATCTACAGTATCAACATTGTGATACTTTTCACTAATTGCCCAGCAACAGTTCAGGTTGCTGTACTCAAACATCATGAAGTTAATTAGCGCTCTGTAATACTACAGCAAATAAGAAAAGCCTTAATTTGTCATAAAACAGCTGTCACTGAGATGTTGTTCCTCATGTTGCTACACTTTATTTTATTCAAGTCAAGTACATTTTTATTTATACAGCCCAATACCAACACTCACATTTGCCTTAGGGGGCTGTACACACTGCACAGCATCCAACATCCTTCAACTTTTACACACCTTTGCAGCACTTTTTAGTTTGGATTAAAAAAAGAAAACCCTGATAGACATGCAACTGTCAGCTTTCCTTCTCTCTTCCCACCAATTTTGACTGTCGGTTTAGCTAAACTGTGATTCATCTGTGATTCAGCTGCAACTGTGTGATACTGTTGCTGTAATTTTAGCTGTCTCATTTTGTTGAATGTTGAACTGACTGCCGTAGTCGCCACTGAGCCCAACAAAGAGCTCTGTCTTTTTTCAGTCCACCTTGTAATCACACTATTGTGTGTTTAACACACATATCAGTCCACTAGAGGTGAGAAAATCTCACCTCATATAACACGTTGTGTAAAACTGACAGGTACTTGTAAAATGATGTTATGGAAAAGCCAGTTTTTGAAAATCATGATAGTTATGTTGTAATGACACCACCTCGCTGCTCTGCACTGGCGTAAAAAATACAAATTCAGTGATACATGTTTGCTCTGCTGGAAGATTTTCCTGTTAATACAAGCTGCCAGTGCCAATAAAACAAATGTAAAAGTTGCACATAATGTGATACAAACTGTGATACACATTTCTGCCAATATCTGATGGAGGTGTAGGTTGTGAAATGTAGCAGCGCGCCAATAGAGCACCATTAATATAAATGATGCAGGTTTCAAGACAAAAGAGAATGTGAGGTTAGAAATACATTCAGTGTGGTTTAAAGCCTTAACAATGCAGATAAGTAACACGTACCTTTAAGACAGAAACTCCATCTCATGACATTTGTTTTACTATTTGATCATCTTTTTGTTAACTGAATCAGTTCTGGTCAAACCGACAGAATTGGATTTCTTTCTAGCAGAAATGTTACATCATCTCAGTTACAGTATAGCTGTTTTTGCCCCACTTTCAGCCAACACTTTGAGGTGTCAGAGAATGTAATTAGAGATGCTGGTAAAGAACTGTGTTAACATAGTGTACATATTTCTCTACTTGCTGTGTAAAATAATATAAAGCCATCACAGGGTTCATCTCACAACCCTCAGTGGTGCATCCTCAGAAAACCCGAGGATGCTCTTAGATACTTTTGCTCAATTAGTTCATTCAATAATTTATTTCACTCAATAATTCATCTTTCTGGAATGCAACAGCCTCGGCCGTCCGTCATGAGAGTGTTTGTCTCCCCCTGCAGGCCGGAAAGGTGCGCAAACATGTGTCAGAGCAGGAGAAAGCAGAGGAGGGTTTGGGTCCAAACATCAAGTCCATAGTCACCATGCTCATGTTGATGCTGCTCATGATGTTCGCTGTCCACTGCACCTGGGTCACTAGCAACGCCTACTCCAGTCCCAGCGTGGTGCTCGCCTCGTACAACCATGACGGGTATGAATTATACACACACACGTGCACACACGCCTCTGTAGTAACATGTTATTGGTTGTAAATAACCGAGTCGAGCAAGTCCCTAGTAATGGTTTGTAATAGAAAAAAGGGTTAATGCTTTCACTTTGCATACAAATGAGTGCAATGCAGGAATGCGCAGAGGGAGAGAGCACATGTATATTTCATAAGAAATGTGTGGAAATATTGATATGTGCACCTATAAGATTTAATATGATTGCTTAACTCAGTGTTTCTAGGTCACAGAAAACATCTGTGGACTGTCTCTGCATTTATAAAAAATCCGATGTATTATTCTCTCTGAGATTCTTTACAGGCATAATTATTCTCTTTAAGCATTAGGGAGGAAATATTGAAGGACAAGACTAAATGGTAGACGCGAGTTCTCATACATATATTAATGACACCACAGCAGCTCGCAGACAATGGTTTAGCCTTGCTACTGGGAGCTGCGTAGCTGTCACTCGCTTCTTTTCTCTTGCACGGTACAAAACCCACACACTCAAGCATTAATGCACACACACACACACACACACACGCATACAGACTTAATGTGATTACCTAGAGTTAATTGGTTGCCTGGTTTTATGTCTGCTCCCGCTCCTCGAGGTAAATTTAGGCCACGAGTGTTGAAAGTACAAGGTGTTTTTTA
Organism: Scomber scombrus; assembly: GCF_963691925.1. NCBI lineage: Eukaryota > Metazoa > Chordata > Actinopteri > Scombriformes > Scombridae > Scomber > Scomber scombrus. The sequence continues at coordinate 7,524,081 of NC_084985.1, forward strand.
ACCCTCAGTTTATTATGCATGGGTGCTCTATTTTCAGATTCTGATACAAAGTTTTAACTGAAATATTAATAGCCTCCGAAGCCATATGCCTGTCAACCCTGTTACCTGTCAACCTTATTTTTCCCTTTTTAGCACGCGTAACATCCTGGATGACTTCAGGGAGGCGTACTACTGGTTGAGACAGAACACAGACGAGCATGCACGCGTCATGTCGTGGTGGGATTACGGGTACCAAATAGCAGGGATGGCCAACAGGACTACACTTGTAGATAATAACACATGGAACAACAGTCATATAGCACTGGTGAGCCCTCGATGTGGTTTCTCTCTCTCTCTCTCTCTCTTTGTCTTACTCTGTTGTCTTCCCTCATCTTCATGTCTGTGCTCTATTCCTGTATTTGGATGCACGCCTATACAGAGAAACAAATGATTTCTTCTTGCAGACAGCGGATGATTAGCAGTCCCTTCAGTGAATATTTCATGTAATTGCCACATTGTATAAAACTGCTTCCTCCAACAAGCCAGATAATCTTGTTTGCTTAAACTTTTCCACTGTAGGGGGATTTCAGTTAATTGCTGTCACATTTTCTCGGGTTTGATTTATATTTTTTTCTCGTGCTGCTGCCAAATGTAAAAGAATGTTTTTGTCTTTAAGTTTAAGTCTGCTTTAAAGCCCTCTAGCTTTCTTCTTCTCTTGCTTTTTCACTGTACCTGCTTCTTGTTGTCTCTTCGGCATCTGTCCTGGGGAAATGTAATTACAGGGAATGCGTGATGGATCCCTGTTAAATAATTCCTATTTTTCAAACCTGTATTGAAGCACCTTGTGGTTTTAAAAAACAGAAAATCCCAATTAAAGTGCACATTCCTCATGTTTCACCACTTGTTTTTTTTAGGTGGGGAAAGCTATGTCGTCCAATGAGAGCGCTGCTTACAAAATCATGAGGTCGCTGGACGTGGACTACGTGCTGATCATCTTTGGAGGTGTAATAGGCTACTCGGGCGACGATATAAACAAGTTCCTGTGGATGGTGAGGATAGCAGAGGGAGAGCACCCTAAGGACATCAGGGTGAGTGTTTGACAGCAGCACATTCAGCTATTCTCTTATGAAAGCATGTAGTACGCACTGACACAGCAGTGAAATCAATGTTTCCTCTTCACTCTCACAATCTAACACCTTTCACTCACACTCTCATAACGATGTTCAAGGATACTGATGTTTTCACACCTTTTTAACTCGGAGACAAAAAACTAAACAAAACCCTTTTCTAGTCATGAAAAGCTCTGTCATCCATGACTTTAAAGAGCTTTCTGAACACCGAGAATTATTATAAATTACAGTGATCATCAGACATTTTGCTCACGTTACTTGTCAAGACTTGTTTATGCTTTCAGGTTTTGCTCTGTTTTGTTGTTTTGCACAAATAAGTAAAAAGAGAGATTGAGAATGAATTGGCAACCTTTTCAATTGTCAATATTCAAGCAGAAATGCTAAATATCCTCATGTTCCTGCTCCAGAAATATGAGGATTTGCTGTTTCTCTCAGTTTTCTATCATAATATATTTCATATCTACTCTCTCTTGTGGAAATTATTATTTTCATAGTTTTTTTCACTATTTTCTGACTAAATAATTATTAGATTAATCGAGAAAATAATCAGATTAATTGCTAAAGAAGATCACATTTAGTTGCATTCCTTGTCCATATTTAGTAAAGTTTTTGTCCAGCTTTACTTTCAACTTTCAACTAAACTCCAAGGCCTTGAACAACCCACACAGCTGCAGTTATCATTCATAAAAACACATTGAGGTCTGCACTGAATTATTGTTTTGTGTGACAGAGATTTATATAAGACTGTAAAAATTTTGTTGTAAAAATGTGTTTGTAATATATCAAATAACTTTATATAATCAGCCAGTCTCATTCAGATGAAGGTTTTGGTTTCAACAGAGAAATGAGGACAAGAAACTCCCGTCTGAAATCGGGTTGCGGGAACAAAAAAAAACAAAAAAAAATATTTTCATGAGCCATGCCCTCATCAGCTGGCATGAAATTGTCCCTAAATCCAATCCTAATCAGTCAGCGGCCTCAGATCCCGTCATGCTTTGGTTTCGGTTCAGACATCTAATCACAATCATGCTTTTTTTTCTGTGTTTAAATTCAAGCTTTTATCATTATCTCTGTGGGGGGAAATATTTGTATTCCCCCCGGGTCATTCTCTGGTCATTTTCTATCAGGAGAAGCGGCAGATCACGACCTGTCTCTTTCAGAGCGCTCCATCACTGCTGAGGTTGGCTCGGGTAAGCTGCTGTCTTGATAAGGCCGGCTACAGTAACCGAGGTCAGGTGGAGATATATGCTTTGTGCAGACGTTCAGACTCCTCTTGAAATGAATAGAAAGCGACCTGAGTACAGACTACGAGACCTCAGTTAACCCATAGAGGCGTAGATGCGTAAAGAATAACCTTATTTGGAAAGTAGCAAGGGCAAGGATTTGGTGAAGGGTTTCAACTAAATGTATTTTTCCTCATTTCCTTTCTTTTGTCTCTCAGGAGAGCGACTACTTCACCCCTCAGGGAGAATTTAGAGTGGACAAGGCCGGTTCACCGACTCTGCTCAACTGCCTCATGTATAAGATGTCCTATTACCGATTTGGTGAAATGCAGGTAAGGAGAGAGGTTCTAATAAAATACTTTCTTTCTCTTTCAGGCAAAATAAATAACATGGCCTCTGCGCCATTGCATGTCTTTGATCATTTTTTCATCTCGAGGTCAGGGCCGGGGAGAAGCTCTCAGCTGCATTTGAAGCACATTTTTGGAGGGCTTTCATTTTTATCCACTTTGTGGGTATAAATAATGAGTTCTAGCTAAACAAAAAGAGCAAGCAGCTTCCATCACCAAGAAGGAAAATGGACCGCAACTACATTTCACGCAGCTTTACTATAGAATAACAAGCAGCTGCCACCACCAAAGGTGTAAAACATCCTGCTACTGTACTTTAAAGCAGAGCTGTCTGACAGACAGAAGAGGATATAAGGAAGATGCCTTGGGGGAGCTCCTGTGCTGTGGAGAAGGGGGTTTGGGGGAAAGAAAGGATGGAGGCAGAATAGAAAGGATGGGGAGAAGCTTTTAAATGTGCCATGGCTACTTCTGGCAAGTAGCAGAGAGGAGAGATGAGAGGGGATCCTTCCCGCCAGGTGCTTACATCCCTGCTGTAGATGCAGCTCGGCCAAGAGTTCAGCTGAGATGGGAGAATCAATGCAGCCGCCATCCTCATACAGTCCAGGCCAACGCTGTGTGTAGCTCACAGTGCTGTTTCAGGGTAAAGAGATGGAGAGAGTGAGGCACAGAAGTAGACAGCGGACAGGAGGGAGTGAGTCCAATGAGGGAAGCAAGAAAGAAAGAAGGGGGGTAGATTAGGTTTACTGAAACAGGATGTGACAAGGGGAAAGAAAAGCTTGTAGGACATCGGGAAAAAGACAATAAGTAGAGTGAGGTGAACCGTAGTACAGGATAGTTGGGGATGCAGTTTGTAGCGGCGAGCAGAGTGGAGATTAAAGGATAATACTGACAATGCATAATACAGTACAGAATAGTAGATTTTATAATCAAGGTGTTCCCGATAACTTAAATTACTTCCTTTTTTTCTTATCTTTTAAATGACATGTTGAACAGCTTTAATAAATATGTGTCAGGAGACTAAACTATTGTGGCTAATAATAATCTGAATATGGCGTACTGTGTGTCCTCTGAAGCAGCATGAAGGCACAGAGGGGAGATACTGAAGATACTGCAGATTAGAAATTGGTACACAAACAGAGAGCAAGGAGGAAAATGCAATATAGCGAAAGTAGATAGAGAGTGTCATTTAGAAAATAGAGGTGACAAACAGGCCAATCACAGCACATACTTGAAGGAGCAGTTGAGGGCTTTTAAAGCAGAATAATAGGAACGAGGGCGTAAATGGCTCCTGCAAGGTGTAATCAAGGTGTAGGGCACACGCTGCTCTGTAGTCAAAGTGCTATCAAACTTTTTGTTTTTCTTTTATAATTGTGGTGTTTGTCCTTGTCTCCTTCTGTTAGGCACTGATGTTAAATTAGCAAAACTGCTGTAGGCTAAGATTTCGCATTATGTTGCAAAAGTTTTCCCCCTTTGTGCCTCAGTTTTTATTTAAAACAAAAACATTCATTTGAATTTAAAAAAAAAGTTTAATAACTGACGCACAAAGCCACCTTCTGGCTAATTAGTCACAGTAGAAGGTTGTTTTAAAAAAAATACTAAATCGATGTTTTCTCTTTTTACCATCCGTCTCCCAGCTGGACTTCCGGACGCCGCCTGGTTTCGACCGGACACGCAACGCTGAGATTGGCAACAAGGATATTAAGTTCAAGCACCTGGAGGAGGCCTTCACCTCAGAGCACTGGTTGGTTCGGATCTACAAGGTGAAGAATCTGGACAACAGGGAGCCGCTGGACCACAAGCTTCGCAGCGTGGTGCCAAAGCAGAAGTACACCTCCAAAAAGGTAGCAGGAGAGATCGTTTTCTGTTTCAGTTTAATCTATTTGATGGTTTACAGAACATTGTGTCATACACAGTGTGGAGGAGTGATTTATTTGTGTTGTATTAAAAGGGTAAGTACACCTTGATATCATTGACTCATCTCAGCTTTACTCCTCACTGCAAATTAGAAACACTGTTGAATATCTTAAAAGAGTAACTTAACAACATTTTTACTTGAACCCTTTCATAAGAAGTGTGTTTTTCCCCTGGTTGAGGTTGAAGTTACCCGAGTCACAGACAGTTCAGATGGATGTGTTAGCTCAGCTTATTTTGGCTTCAGTAGATGAATCAGAGGAGAGTGACAGACTCTGGGTTATGAATGAGAGGAGGAGATTTATATTTCCCCAAACACTGTAGCATTGATTAATACTGTAAAAATGAAAAACTTACTAGAAGTAGCAGTATTTCTACTACTACTCCTACTCTCATGTTGTTGCATGCTGTCAGTCTCTCCATGTCACGTGCCTTTTTACAACTCTTCTCCGCACACTGCAGATAGTTGATTTCTGTATTTAAATGTTGGGTATGTGGGCATTATGCAGGGTTAATGTGATTTTGGCTTGTAGTTTGGGGATGTTAAATACCAGACCCCCTCCTATATCTTTTTTTCTTATCCTCAAGAAAGAATTACTGGAGTTTCCCTGGAAAAAGGCAAAAAAACCCTATGAAGATTATAGGCTGTGAACAGCGTAGAAAAAATGAGATATAAATTAGTAGTTCAAATAAGGGGACATATTATAAAGTTACTCTTTAAGTTTTAGTCTTATATAAATATTTAGGCTAATAAGCTACCTTACATCATGTAGAAAGCAAAGTATATGCTCCAATTTGTTATAATTCTTTAAAAACAGTCTTTTGCATAATTAGTGTTTGCTCTGTCAGCTTTTGTTTTGAACCTTTAAATGAATCATAATCATTCATAAATTAAAGGAATAGGTTCTGTTTGATGGGCCAGTCATGTATAATCAAGTATATCCAATAAAATGAGACTTTTCAGTTACAGAATGGTTTGTAAGTAGATTTTATTTTGTCTCTAAACAGACTGCCAAGAGGAAGCGAGGACACATCAAGAACAAGCTCGCCCTGAGAAAAGGCAAGAAGCTACAAAAAAAATAACGATGACGAACTCCTCTAGGAAAACAAATTAATGCGAAGAAACCTCTTAACAACCAATGAAGAAGAACACAGCAGGGGCCGTTTATCTGGCACTTGGTCTCAAGCGCGTCTCTTTAGAGCGCCCCCGTGTGTTGAGGAAGTTGAAGTGTCATATCTGGTTCGCTCCAGGACTGTTTTCTGTTTTATCCTGAGGACCTTTGTCTTGCTTATTTTCTCCTGTTTTTGTTTTTTCTGTTGTTGTTTTTTAATTATTTGTCTTTTTTTTTGTTTTTTACTTTGTATTTGAATGTGTGGCAAGGCATAGGGCTGCTCTACTTGGTTTTGGCGTCAATTCAATTTTCTTTTCTTTTTTCTTTTTTTTTGTGGTACATTTAATTAATTGCTTATCCAGTACAGGGGGATCGGGTGACGGGGAAAGAGAAGTAAGACTAGGAACATTTGCACCAAAGACCCATTGACCTGACCTTGCTCCATGGCACATGTGAACTCATTAATGAGAGTGAGGAAGCGCAGGAGTGAAAGCTGAGGACTTGTTCCTGACACGTGTACAGAGGACCGTATGCGGTATGGAGGAACGTCACTGTCTAGGCACAGCCCACCTGTAATATTAACCTTTTTACCATCACCATCTCCTTTATGTCTGCCTGACTCCCTGTCTTTCTTTTCCAACAAATTCTTTAGAAAAAAAAGTAAAATTGGCCTAATATGTAAATATGTTATGTAAAGAAAATGACTAAAAGGATTATAATATATTGGATTATTGTGGTGATTTTTAAATATGCAGTTTTTTGTTTGTTTTTTTCTCTTAATTTCATTTATGTGATTGTTTTTGTTTTTTTATGACAACAACTAGAACAGTGAATGCAATAATTCTTGTACAGAGGGGCTTGAGATTTTGTTGAAAGAATGAATGTGAATTTTTACAATGCCCCACCTGCCCACCCTCCCCTACCCCACCCCACCCCACCCCCACCTCAATCCCACCAGCTCTCCTCCTTTTTGCATAGATTGTACATTTTTGCTGCTAGGGTTTAAAGACGGAAGCAAGCAACTGTGTGTAAAAAGTAGTGATAATAAATTAGGCCTCCCTTCCTGCAGAGGGAGCTCTCTAGTTCAGTGAGCAAGCCTAGTGCCTCATCGCTGGTCATCATCATCTCCTTGATTGTTGTCTACCTTCTGAGCTTTTTTTTGTTTGTTTAGCTCATCGTGTATCAATACGGCAGGTTGGGTGCTTCGACCAGACTGATGTATTGGAAACTGGAAATTGACTGATGAACTGTGAAAAGCGCACAGTTAATACACAAAGCACTGAAACTGAAATAGGAAAAGATAACAGGTCATGAAATGAACTTCTGTGAGCTCTATAAGAATGACAGACAGACTAACGACCACAGGTACTCGAGAGCTGTGTCCCAGCTCCATACTGCATTATAAAAAATGTATCCGTGTGTAGTCCATTCACAGTGTAGAATTAACAGCTGTTGTCAAACTTTTAATAAGTGTTACGGCTGCAGCCAACAATAATTTTAATGATTGAGTTGTTTGCCAATTATTTTTGACAAGTCAATTATTTTGGCTATAAAAAAATAATCAAAACGTCACAATTTTCCACAGCCTGAGGCAACATCTTTAAATGTCATATTTAGTCCAAAACCTCAAAATATTGACTAAAACAGAGAAAAGCAGCAAAGCTTTACACTTGAGAAGCCTGAACCATAGAAATGTTTGCTGTTTTTACTTAATGATTATCAAAGTAGCTGCCATGTTCTGTTGATCGACTCAGTGATGAATTGATTGAGTTAAGGGCTTCAGCTAACTCATTTCTTTCATTATCACGTAATGATAACCTTTTACTTTCCTAATTAAGGGATTCATGTTTTGATTAATAAAATGTTCAATTGGGGGGAAATTCTCATCACAATTTCTTGCAGCCCAGGATGAAATCTTTGTTGTTTTATCCAACCTATATTCCACAACCTCAAAATATTCCATTTATAATAATATAAAACAGAGAAAAGCTTCAAGTTGCTCAAAGGATTACACTGATTTTAAATTTCTCTTCCATAAAGTTGAGAATTAGTAAAAATGAAATAAGCAGAGGCCAAAATAATCCTGACTTTTGGTCCATGGTTTCAAAAAAGCTCCAAAAATGCTGATTTCTACATTTCCTATAATACACTTAGACCATCCCCGTCTAGTAATTGCCCATGTCTTTCAAACTCCACACCCCAAGTTTGCAAAAGTTTGAACTTTCAAGCCCAATCACAATTGCATCATTTTAAAATTAGTGGACTGGCCCTTTAAATTTACCTTCAAACATCTAGTGAATGAATCTATTAATCATTTAAATTCTAGCAACATATTAGATGAGATATGTGAGTGTGCTGTTAATGGACACCTCTTAAATGAATGGTATGGTTGCTACATAGTGTATACTTCTTAAGATGATGGTATACAATAGGGACACAGCTCTTATCAGCAGTAACCTTTGACTCCTTATACCACGGGCACTGCACTGTTCTTTGTATGTTCGGGTTCTTCAGATGCCATGTTTAAACACTAAAGGAGTTCCCCTTTGTGCACGCCTCAGTAACTTTTATTTTTTATCAAATGAGTGACACATCAAAAGAGTAACGCATCATACAGTTGTACTTCTTTTGTCACATCTGTACCCATTTCACAAAAAGTGACTTTTTATTAGTGTCACCAGTTCATTTTTGTTCTTTAAACTTTAAAAAACAAAAAAAAAATGTGTTGAATTCCTTTGTTCTCTTTGCTTTAATCTTCTCTGAAGCAGTGTGACACCATTTCAAGCTTTCAGACCTTCGACACAATGCCACATTGTTGTTCAGTTACACAATGCCTAAAACTGTGTCTTGCCCTTTTTTGAGTTCTCATTTTGTCAAGAGAGGAGAGAGTTCAGACTAAGCCTTAATGTGATGTACAGTTTGTTTGCCCTCTTTAATTTTCTCATTTTGTGCTTTTTAAAAAATTGACCAGTTCCTCTAAGTTCTCTTCGTCTACACCTTTTTTGTTTTTTTGTTGGTTTTAATGCAGTTCCTACCCGCTTGTCTCACTCTCACTTTCAAAGTTTACATTTTTACATTGTTGCTCTGTTCAGTCATCTTTAAATATACACTTTAATGAAAACATTTGTGTAAGTTGTTATTTTCCCCGCAGTGTATTTGTGTGAAGTCATTTTTAAGCCAAAGCATAATTCAGATCTGTGTATTTGAGTTTCTCTCCTATGTGCAGATCTGCTTTTCAACCAAGGTGAACACAAACTGGACCACTTGATGGCAGCATTAGCCTTTGGATGAAGACATTTGCTTCTGAGTCTGCAAAGGTAGATTTGACAGATGACTTTACCTTCCACAGACTGTTGAGGACAGTCGGTGGCGGTGGCTTTTAGAAGCATGTAATGGTGTGCTCACTCGGTGGAATCCCTCGATATTTTGGGGTAAATATTGGTTTGTCAATGCAAAGTAAAGCTTTTATCAGATAACATCCCAATGTTTCTTGAATAAGGCATTTGAAAACCAGTTCAAACCAGTAACATGAGTCGCTTTTGGAAAAACATTTCTGGGGACCCTTGAGAGGAACTACCAACTGGGGATCTCCCCCGAGACCTACATACCTTCAAGGGCTTTTTCTCCGTTTGTATTCACACAGCCAATAGGAACGCTGAAGTGACGCAATGGTATAGCAACGTCACTTCTGTGCAAGACACAACAACAAGAAGTTGAAGGACGCCATGACTGGAGCTGTGTGTCGTGGGTTAGATGATAATGAAAGTATTGGAAAGGAAGATATGTATAATTAATTATATAAAAATGATGGTTGGCTCATGTGTTCAACCAATCAAAGTACACTTACATCTGGACCAATGACCGTACACCAATATGAGGTTTATCTTGTAATGGTAGAGTACCTATCCTGAAGTAGGAGCTGAAAAAGTCTCTCAAAACAGCGTAATAAGAACTCCAATTGTGCCCAGTTCCTGCAGGAACATTGTTAACATGATGTGAATGTGGAATTAGGCTCGGCTCAGTTTGGAACTTCATGCGATAATGCTGCATTCACATAATTTATGAGGTGCTGTAGTTTCCCACTTGTATGTAGCATTCAGACAATATATATGTAACTTGACACTTAAAATCCAAACTGTGTCATTTAATGAAATTATGTTAATGGACACAACTTTAAACCATCATTTGACCATCTCAGTTGTCATCCAATCATCTACAAACTGTCTCATGGGAAAGTTTGCAAGTTGTAAGCACAGGAATCTTTCCCATCGTAACGTCACTCTGAAGAATGTGGCATAACACACTATAGTTAATATTTAGCATGTTAGCATTAATCTATGTTAACTATTGGACAAATTCAGTTGCGTGTTCCCATTCTAGCAGGCTGATGCTAATATCATGGTCACAAGCTATGATTGCCACCACATGTTTTTTAGAAACAAATTATTCAAACTTGCTTGTAGCTCCGGTATGATAGATATGATGGTGCTGAGGATATTATATAACAGATACACACTGAGGAGGGGACATGTTTAAGAAAGGTAGAAGGTCTTTATTAATGGACAGTCCTTCCTTTATCAACAATCACTATCTACTTCAGTGAGTCTGAATCCTTTCGTATATAGAAAGCTGCTTGGTAGTTTCATGTAAGGCCAGTGTCGTATATAAATGAACTGTAGTTGACAAGTTTCATGGCGTAGGCTACAAATCGGCATCTGGTAAATTCACCTGACTTGAAAAAACAAGACTACAATACATTTTAAAATGAAAGTGAAGGAACAACTGAAAGAGCAAGCAGTAAGGAGTTTATGGGAATCCTTTTATGAGAGAAAAAAAAAATCATTTTTGACAATAAAAGAATTCAACTGTCAGTGAAGAACATGAAGTGGATATACTGTTAATTGCTCTCATTTAATCTTGGCTAGTTTAAAAATGCTGTTTGTTGTAGAAATTGGCCACAAAGTTTGTCAAATATGGTTAAAAATACAGATGCAGTCACTGTTCGGGGGGTAAAAAGCAACAGAGATTTTGGCAATCACACTAACTGAAAGAGTGTGTATTACTGCATGAACAGTCCCTCAGTTACCCCAGTTCTCAGTGATTGAAATTCTTGTAGACCATCCTCATCTTCACACAGGAAACCTTCCAGCGACCCCTAAATTTGAGAACTTAGTTGTGTTTCTGCAAGCTTCCTCATCCATATTTATCATCATGAGCGACCTAAAGGAGAATTATTAATTTCAGGAGGCACGGTCTGTGTTTAAATCACGTACAAAAAAAAGGGAGCGAAAACCTTCAATGCAAACCACAAACAAACCAGTGTTTTCATTTTTTGAAGTGTAACTAATGGCTGGAATAGCTGGATTAGAGAGGTAGTAATGGAAAATGCTAAAGCGTCGGTTAGAGGTGCAGTGTGTAGGATTTAGCAGCATCTAGCGGAACGGACCTGGAAGAAATTGGAATATATTAATAAGTACACCGATCAGCCAAAAACTTTAAAACCATCTGCCTAATGTTGTGTATGTCTCCCTCATGACACCTAAACAACTTGGATTTGTTAATGCATGGACTCCAAAAGACCTCTGAAGGTATCATCTGGTATCTAGCAACAAAACGTTAGCAACATATCATTAAAGTCCTGTAAGTATCGAGGTGGGGCCTCCATGGATCTGGAGAATTTGGAAGACCTTCCTTAAACCTTTCCTGAACAATTTAGTAGTTTGGCAGGGTGCGTTACCCTGCTGAAAGAGGCCACTGCCTTCAGAGAAAACCGTTGCCATGAAGAGGTGTACTTGTTCTGCAACAATGTTTTAGGTAAGTGTTTTGTGTCAAAGTCACGTCCACATGAGTGTCGGCTTTCCTTCTTCTCATAGTGCGTCCTGGTGCCATCTCTTCCCCAGGTGAACGATGCACACGGCTGTCTACATGATGTAAAGAAAACGTGATTCATTCTTCCAGCACTCCAAGGTTCAGTTCTGATGGTGAAGTGCCCGTTGTAGACGCTTTCAGCAGTGGACTGGGGTCAACATGGGCACTCGGACCGGTCTGCAGCTATGCAGCCCCTTACCCAGCAAGCTGGAGAGCATTATGTGTTCTGACACCGGTCTTTTTCGGACCAGATGGGCTAACCTTCACTTCCCATGTGCATCAATGAACCTTATGCACCCATGACCCCGTCACAGGGTCGTCGGTTTTCCTTCGTTGGACCACTTTACTGTACTGACTACTACTACGTACTGGGAAGACTCCACAAGACCTGCCATTTTGGAGATGTTCTGACCCGGTTGTCTAACCATCACAATTTGGCCCTATTCAGTCGCTCAGATCTTCCTGTTTTCAACACTGTCAGCTTCAAGGTGCCATTTTAACAAGTTCAGTGTCATTTAGTCAGTGGTTTTAATGTTTTGGCTGATTGGTGTATATTTTGTAAGAATCATTATGTTTTTATGACCTTAGAATCAGCCTTTTATATCCACACAGAGCAGGTCCTCTTCCATGGAGGCCATCATTTTTCTAAAGTAGCCCAGAACGGCCAAACCAAACACTCTCTAGAGAGTGCCTTTCATGATTTTTGCAGCTACTGTTTGTTCTTCTACAGGCTTGGGAGGGGAGAGGTTATCAGCTGGTTGTAATCTACAATTTCACCACTAGATGCCACTTAATCGTATACGCTGGTCCTTTAAAGTAGAGGTGTCCCACGTAACAGCTGGAATACTGAACATGAAGCGACATGTAAAAATGAAAAGGTACAACACAATAAGCATGTGTGGGCACACTCCGAACAAGATGGAAAAGAAGCAGACTATTAAAATGTGCCTATATACATTCATAGTGCAGACAGACAATCAGGAACTTTTATATACTCTCTAGAAACCAATGTACTTTACTCTATAATAATATATATTAACACATAATTTAAAGTTTGTTTTTACCTATGATTTTAAATCTGGTTAAGTGATCTTATTACCTGTAAAGCTCTTAGAGACCACCCTGATTGGTTAAAAGCCATAGATATAAAATAGTACATTTATTTCTATGGTAAAAGTGCTCAGCTACAGTATTATGTGTTAAGAAGGGATTTGACTTCATTCTAATGCTGTATGACAAACTAAAAGCTTGGAAACAAACATTGACCATGTCTGAGAAAACAAAAAGAAAACACCAGTGGCAAACTTCATTAGTGTGCGTGTGCAAAAAAGGCCTTGGCAAGGTGAAAAATAGAAATACTCTACTTTGAATAGTAATACTATATTAACTGTATATAAAAAAATGTAGTTTTGTCCCAGAGGCTCAAACCCCCTTCTTGGTTATAACAGTGGAGATCCCTTTGGCACCTTGCTTGTTTCCTGTTAGTGTCACTCTGTGAGTCTGTCGCTCTGGTCTGACGCTCTGTGGAGGACACTGCTCCCTACTGTATGTTTGACCTGCTGACCTCAGTGTGGGGAGGTAGGGTCTCAGTTATTGTCCATGAGAAGAGATCGCTGCTCTGCTGTCAGGTGGACTTCCACAGTGGGCTGTTGTAGATCCAACCTTCTCCCTGCACATACAAGCAAAGGACATTGGACTATTAAAAACTGTTACCAAAACAGACCTAAAGGGCCAGTTTACCGAAATCACCTTAAGTACAAAGTAAAGTATCAATAATGGGTATCTGGCCATGCAGATAGTTTTTGTTTGATTTTCTTTTGTTTTGAGATATCCTATGAGACTTCCTCCTCTATAAACAAAGGAGAGGTAAATAAAGTTGTATGTGATACAGCTTTGAAATATGACATCTAAAAAATGATGGCAGCATGTCTTTACAGAAAAAAGCTCTTATACAGTAGCTTCTTTTCACTTCAGGAACATTTCCAGGGGTCCAGATTACCTGTGAATTCACAACAGGAAACAGGGAATATATTTGGTTTCTGGTTTTAAAAAAGTCCCTGCCTTAGGGATTATACTTTTCATTGGCCCTAAAAAGGCATTGCTGCTCTCACCGGAGCCGGGGCATTAATTTCCAAAATTACCACAGTACACGTAACCATAATGACACATTGAAAAAGAACAATATTGATTTAGTATTTCAGGAGAGAAGTTGAAACTTTTTATATAAGGACATTTAGTTCCTGGGACTGTTTGGTCAATACGTAGCTCAGGTTACTTTGAATAATTCAGACTTTGCTGCCAAGTTTTCGGAAGAAAAACTGCCTTAAAAGACTGTTCACAAAGAGGTCTGTGAATTATCTAGAGTAACGGAACTTTTTTTGTAAAGCGAGGTTACTACTGATTTTTTAATGCTGTGAACGCCACGAAATTAAAAGTTAATTCACCTCAGTTATGTGGGGAAGCAGGCACAAATCCCAGAGGCAGATTCCTCAAAACACTGGAGCATCTAATCAAAACTATCTGCATTACTGGATACCAGTAGAGCCGACACATACTGGATTTCTGAGGCTCATATTAATATTGATATTTGAGAATTTGAGAAATCAGATAATGATGCATGAGCTGATATTTATTCATTCTTCTAAACTATGTCAGTGCTCTCTTGTGGAAAAACTATTATGGTCACGCTGTTTCCAATTTCTGTACTTATCAGTTGTTTATATAGACATGCTGATAAATCTTTAATAATCTAATATTGGCCCAGCTGGTTTATTGGTCAACACTTTATATAATGACCAATTAGAGTGACATTGAGGAGAATTTAACTTTTAGATAAATTTAGAAATGTAAGCATATTAGGTGCAAATAGCCGTGCAGAGGATCCTGAACAGTCACACCACCCTGCTGCTACACATCATTGCATCACAGTTAAAGTTCATCTTCCCTACACCGTACCTCTTTACTGAAGTATTTGGGTGTCCAGGGTTTGTTATCAGCTGCTCTCTGCCTCTCGTCCCCTCTCTGGCGCTCCTCCAGCCTGTGTTTGTGCTCCGTGGCCTCATCGATGTTCCCTTCCTTCAGCGACTTGGTGACATGTTGCCATAACCGCCTACGACCACAAGTAAAATACAGAAAGATGACATTTTAAAGCAACTAATGTATCAACACATACATCTTACCTACACTGAATATCAAAATCAACTGTGTCAGGTCTTTGCTGTTGAGTTCCTCACCTGGATTCTGACCGCCCTTGTTTGTCCGTGGGCCGCAGCATCTTCCTGGTAACCGGAAGTTTGGCTGTGTCGATCACTTTGGTTTCCCCGCTGCTGTAGGTGAACTCCAGCGTGCCGTTCCACTCGCCCTGCGCTTTGCACACGATGGTGTTTGTCGGGTTGTGTTTGACCTCTGCAGTCACTCTGAATTAGCCAAACACAGAGACTGTTGTTAGTAAAATGTTGCCATCTGTCTGGTGCATTTTCAACATTAACTTCATATTTCAGAAGTTGGATAAACATAAACTTAACTGAATTATTACTGTTTGCCTCCCATGGACTTACATTTTACATTTACTGCCAGTCAAATTTAGATGGAAATCTTTGTTTTACAAGTGAATAAGAGTGCCGCTTTTCTTTCATTGCAGTCATGTTTTTAAAAGCCTTTTCTCATTGCAGGTGGAGGAATACACAAACATCTGTTACAGTATGTTGTTTATGAGAGAATAAAACTGAATCTTATAAAATCGTAGAAGAATATGTCCTGTGTTTCATTCTTATAAATCATGAAAGAAAAATACAACAGGGTGGGATCCCTTCTTATATTCAATTATAAGAAAAAAGCTTTTAAAATGGAAATTTAATTAAATAGGTGAATAAAGGATTTACAGGCAGTTTCTATGCAGCTGTTGTATGAGAAGTATCTTCATAACGTCAGTAGTGTGTGACAATCTGCCTGATGTTTAATTAATGGTCAATGGTTGCAACATACATTTTTATCATCACAGTGTGGAGCACACCACCATTGTTAATGCAAGACAATCTCACAAATGAATTATTTCTTCTAGCCTGTTAAGTATTTATGAATGAAGTGAGGCAAGTGATTTAAGAGATGCACAGAAACACTCGCCTGTGCACCTTCCCGCCATAGAAAGGTTTGGTGTGAAAGGTGACCGTGGCCATGTAGCCGCTCTTGGCACAGTTGATGGAGACTTTGCCCCCCAGCTCCACCCAGGGCACGGTGAGGATGGAACGGGCGTAGGCACAGGGCAACGTGAAGACGTACTCCTCGTCATGCTCCAGGAGATACAGGACTCCTGAGAGGAAAAAAGGAAGAGAAGTCAAAATGAACAAACGCACAGAAACAAAGGAGAAAACGGAGATAAAATGTTCTCATGTTGGGAATTTATATATTTGCTGAGAGTGTGAGAAAACTAGCCTATCAGGGATAACTAATAGCTCCGATACGATTCAATAACTTGTTAAAAAATGTGAGGGAAATGATACTGTACTCTCAACAGTTCAAATCAGATGAGGCATGTCGAGCAGCACTCCACTGAGTCACTCCTCCTCCCACATGTTTTTATATCCGGCCCTGCTGATTTCCCTGCACACGGCCTCTCTTTGTCTTCACACATAATCAAATATTCAAGTAATAAAGACTAATTTAATCTCCGGGCCTGGTATGTAGATGTTTACTACGAGCTGATCATGTGACCCTCAGTGAGTTTCATTGCAAAACACAGCAGGCAGTGTAGAGAATGAAAATAGATGCACGGAAACTAAATATTATATATAAATTAGAGATGGACATGAGTGCTTGAATACTCGATTTGGACGTCAGTGTTTATTCAACTTTTTTTTCCTTTGTTAAAAAAACACACAAATATATATATATATAATATAAACATAAATGAATACTGTTCTATATTAAAAGTTTACACTTTTTTGGACAAGATAAAGTGATGTAACTGCTCTTTTTGTTGGATTTTTGGGTTTTAAAAAAAACAATGTTCAGCGTTTTCTGTAAGTAATCACTCAATCCAATATTACAGGCAGAACGGCAACTAGGCATAAGAGTCATGTTTGGAAGTATTTTGACAAAATAAACGAGAACCAACATGCAGTGCAAGCTATATAATATTACATTTTATTTTGGACCCCATTCTTAGAGCTTTTATTTATTTTTTCCCAAGTACTCTATAATCATTTAAAACCAGTACCTGAATGCTGAAACTATTCAAAATGCACATCTCTAATATAATATTGAATTAAGTTAATCACTAGGCCACTAATTTTAATTAGGGCACTCTCATATGCTGTTATGGAAATTGTTTTCTACAGTCTCTGAATCACTCATTACAGCAGCAGCTTTCAGTCTCACTATATGTTGATAACAGCAGAGTTTGATGGTTTGTGTACAGGCCAAACGAAAAGTTACATTAATAAACTTATTTATCTAATTATATATGATAAAATTATATATTTGAATTATTATTACAACCATTATAACTATAGATAATATTATTTTTCTTTATTTTTCTTTTTTGTTTACTGTTTCCGGCCATTCACCTTTGGACATGTTCTGATTTAACGCAACTGTGTGTGTGTGTGTGTGTGTGTGTGTGTGTGTGTGTGTGTGTGTGTGTGTGTGTGTGTGTGTGTGTGTGTGTGTGTGTGTGTGTGTGTGTGTGTGTGTGTGTGTGTGTCTGCAAGCATGAGTGTGTGCATTATTATGTATTACATTATCTGTATGGATATATCTGGGTGTGTGTCTGTGTATTGTATATGTGCATACATAATGATATATGTTTCGGGGGAATTAGATTGCTTCTTTTGGCCATGACATGCCAGTCCCATGGTGTGTATAGATTGGCGACCAAGGGGAGCTTTGGCCGTCTTATGTGATCCCCAGATACACGAGTATACATATATATACTGTATATGCTATATGATGTATATATTATGTCTCAATAAAAAAAATCATAAAACCCTGATCCAAGTGTAACCAGCACAATGAAAGCTCACTGTGAAGAAGCTTATTCAAACCAATTTCTACCTCATTTATGCCCTTTATGTTAGCATAATGGATACAGTGATTTCCCATGAGAGGCCATTATAGTTCTTTTATAGTCATTATGCTCTTTTATAGCGCCACATATAACTCACCGTCACTATTTATGTCTTTCAATCAGTGTGTGAGTGATTTATTGTCATATAAGAATATGAGCGATCAACACCCCCCCCCCCCCCCCCCCAATTGTCCTCTGCCTCTCTCACATGTCAGTGAATATGGTTTTGTTCTCACATTATGTGCAGCTATGTTTCACTGCAAAAAAAGCCTTCAGGGTTAAACTCTGTGTGCCACCAATGTAGCCATTAAATGACACAAAGGGTTGACATAGCAAGAGAAAAAACTCTATTTAAAGTCACAATAATGACTTTTAGCTGTTGTGATTTTGAGTATGAGTATTCTGAGGCCCAGGCTGAACTGTGTGATTAACAGTCATTAATAAAAGAGTCCAAGTCTCACATGAATGATATGTGGTAGATCGGTCTGTGAACAAATTACAAGCCAGCGGAGAAAGAACTATTCAGAGCCTTTTACGTGTGAGTAAAAGTGGCAACCCCTATGAAGTAATAACTCCAATCAAATCAAATAAAGTGGATATCGTCCACAGTTTCAGGCTCTTAAACAAAGAGTTTGCTCTTTGTGTCTCGACGAGTTTTACTGCTCAGCTGCAGTGGAAGGAGAGTAACACAAAAGAAGGGATTTGGCACTAATAGGACAGTAAATTGACTAATTCGGACAGCTGAAGCTTCATATTAGCTTCAAATAAACTTTTAAACAAATGTTTGTACAGAATGAGGACTGTGGATTTTGTCCCCCATCACTGACATTTTAAGTGCATTATGACGGGATCTGCTAATGGCCAGTATGAACAGGAGGAATGATTACAGCATGAAAAACGTGTAAATGTTCATTTGGGAGCCTAACTGTTGTTTTAAGACAGACCTAAGAAGCTGTGAACCTATCCTTTAAAGTACAGAAGAATCATCCATAAAGTGCACTTAAATTATACCAAGTTTAAGTACTCATTATGAAGAATTACTCCTTTAAAGCAGAGAATTTTAATTAGAGAGTCCTCAGAGGTAGATCTTTAATGTTGTAGCACATAATTTTATGTTTTGCATTTCGATGTCTCCAGGAGCTCCACATTAAAGCTCCTTCATGTTTGTTGTGGGCCAAGTTACAACTAACTCAAATCACCAGTGTGGGTGTGCAGGGCCTTTAATTTATCATAATGCTTCATATTTTATAAGTTAATCATATGTATTTTTATGTCAAATCAAAGTAGCTAGAAACTGTAGCTGTTAAATAAATGTAGAAGAGTAAAAAGAATTTTCCTGAAATGCATTACAGTAGAATTAGAAATAAGAAAAAAGAAAATTAAATACTCAAGCAAAGTGTAAATACATAAAAACTATACTTTAGTAAACTTCTATATTTTGTAAATCCGGGTGTGTTGCTTCCTGCATGTGATTACGACTCTACTCATGTGAGATTCTATTTTAAGAATAGTTGAAAGAAGTGTACAATAACTCTATGATAGTGAAACTTTCTTTCCTCTAGCGTCAGAGGCAGAGCGGAGCAATCACTCATCAGAATGTCATTAAGGTCAAATCAAGACCCAGCAGGTGACATACTGTACACAAAAAAAAACCTGCTGCTGTTTCCTCTCCTGCTGCTGACTCGCTGCCAATCAGCAGAGCCTGGGCCATTCATAAGAACTGCTCTTAGGAAAGCAGCTGGAAAGCAATCAATACATCCTGGGGTCACCTTATGTCATGTTTTCAGATGGCTGCCTCAGCCTCCGCGCACTTACTGCGTCATAACCTGCCGACAGGTAGTCCGAGGTACAGTAAGAATTAGAAAGCAAAAACCGAATCAGTTCATGTATCTGGACTTCAGTCGATCGGTCTCAAGGACTTCCTGCGTGTCCCGACTCAGGGTGACTCATCTCAAAACGGCCTGCACAGTGTGATGGTGCTGACAGAGATGTTTATGCTTTATTGATTGTCACGAGAGAGGTTGCATCCTCTTTCATGCAGGACGGGACACTGTGACAGTTTAACAGTGACACAAAAAAATTGGGAAAAAAATCCTATTTCAGAAAATCTTTTGGAGGTTTCACAGTTTTCCCCCAATAGCTTCTCTTGTATGCAGCTGATAGAATACAATGGTAATATGGTGATTATCTTTAGTTATAATGACAATATGTGAGCTGTATTTACATTAACAGGAACACCTTACATTAAAATAGTCCTACAGTATAACAGAAGTTTGATTTTAAAAAAAAATAGTGTGTGTTTGAGTTTTACTTTTTACTGTTTAAATTATTCTGAGGTATTTCCAGCTGATACAACAGCAGGTCAAACACAAACTGCTTACAAATTCACATAAGTGAGTCATATCAAGCTGGATACTATTTAGCGATGTGTGCTAATAGATTCTATGAATTATTATATTTATAAAGCTACATACGCCAGATAGTCACCTTCATTGCTGGTCATAAACACTACAAAATGATGATGCCATGGGAGCATATTTCATTGTGCTTTGTACAATGACAATAAAGAAATTATATTCAATATAAATGAGTGACATTTATTTTATAAGACAATAAACAAACCCAGAGTGACCAGTGAGAGGTCTGATGGTCTCATAAAAACAACAACTAACTTTTATGAGCTTCACCTAGTTTGTATTTAATGTGTGATGTGTTGTCCACTCCACTATAATGCTGACTATAAACTATAATGTTTTACAGATGATGGATCATTATGTCAGAATGGAGTTGGGTTTTCAAATTTGCTACATATTTCACTCAAAACAATATACTGAACTTAAAATGACCAAAGCTTATTGGATAAAGTCAGTTTGAAAGCATCAGGGGGAAAAGGCACTTTAGCCAGTGTTTTTATTGTTTGGATGGAATCTGAAAATTCAACTATTCTTGCTCTGCTCATGTTTTTATTTTTGTGTTTTCTATGTTTATGTCGTCCTCCAGGCCAGATCTTCATTGAATAAGGTGAGGTGTTAGATCCATAATGGCCGCAGTTAGGTCTGGCTTGTGATTGGATGACATGTCTTAACAAGCTGCCGTGCTTTCTAGTTAGTTTAGTTGAAGCTATGAAGCCCAGACAGCACAAAGGACTGTGATAGATGTGCCTTATTGTTGTATGTTTTGTGTCTTAGCTTCCATGTTTCTGTTTTGTATTTGAAGTAGAAAGTGTTCAATAGATGGTTGGGTTAGGGTTTGGACTCTATAGCTTAATGGATGGAGCCAACCTCATGAGAGATCTTTGAGTTGATTAAAGGTAAAGAAAAAGAAAAAAGGAATAATCAACTCCAGTGGAGAAAGTGTGATTGTTTTGTGTGAAACATTTGTTGCACATTTACAGTACATGGACTCACCTTCCCCGACCATGGACACTCCTATAGACATGCCCATGAACTTGCTCTTGGTCCATACGTGAGCGTTGACGCACATCCTCCTCTCCCGGCACTCACAGTAAAACCCTGAAACTGGTGGATGATGGGACACCTGCTCGCCCACAAAACGGACTCTGTAGCAGCCTTCTGGCGAATCGTCAGGCTGCTGCGTGGTGTTGGGGCCCCTGCCTGGCTCCCGGGCGGACACCGGGTTCGATCGGACCAAAGGTTTGACTTTGTCCCGAGGCACTTCCCAGGAACAGTGGAAGGTCTCGCCCAACACAGGGTTGTAGGGCTTCTTGGCCACGGCGCCCTTTCGCCCCTCGTGGAAGGCGGTCAGGTAGTACTCTACAAAGCGGACGATGCGGTCCTCGGCTGTGGTCCCAGCTGTGATTGACAGGAACATGTCAGGGTGGGCCATGAAGTTGGCGTACATCTCCAGCAGTGATCGCTTTTCCAAGATGAAGGTAGGTAGCACCACCTGGGAAAAACCAAAAAGATTTAACTCGGGAAAATGACAAGAAAACAACAATTAAACACAATAAATCTTAGACGCATGACACATAAACTTCTTTCTTTGTGTGCCAGAGTACTTAGGAGGGAGTAGTTATCTTGTGAGTACCCGTGTGAGGTCCATGCCCAGTTTGAGCTGGGAGAGCAGGTGGAGGATGATGCTCCGCTGGTCATCCAGGACACCCAGGTCCTCCTCCTCGTTGTCCTCCGTGTCTGTCACCTCCTCACTGGGGCTGATGTCTTCCAGCCCTTGGTGCTGCTGTGAAGACAAAAAGAAAGAAGAATTTGAATGAACTTTCAGTCACAAGGAGAAGGTTCACTAATGCTTTACTCTTTCAGCAATTGTGTGGAAGTTTTAAAAGTCTGTGGTGGGTCTGCCGTAAACAGAAAAAAAATGTAAAAAGAAGATTTAACCAATTACATATATTTTTGAGTGGCTTTAGACAGACAGATTAAACGTTCTCTTTCAGATTAAAGTAGGATAAAGTCATCATTGGTTTGGGTCGTTTTTTACAGGATTTTGTTGACAATAAGAATCATTTAGACTGGAGGTTTTCAAAGTGGGAGAGGGGCCTCCCCAGGGGGGCTCCAAACAGTTCAGAGGAGGCTCAGTGAACATAAGTGATACAATATTACATTACTTATAACACTGGTTATCAAAAGGAGATCATAACGAATATCTTAAATGTGTGTGATTTGGTTAAAGAGACAGTTCAGAGATACAGACGTTTTGGGGAAATTTTACTGCTAAATAACATAATTACATAATTATGATCCCATAGGCATCCAGGAACTGAGCATGTAAACTAAGGGAGGTGGGAGGCTCAGGGGGGCTTCTTTTTTCCAAGCTCTGTCTGCAGGGAGGCCCACAGACTCAGACTTTGAAAACCTCAGATATCGACTATTGTCAGTCTTATATTTTAACATTTGATGCATATTTTTTTTTACTTAGTTTTCTTCTTACTTAAGTTTCATGTTTTTTACATTGTCAAACCTCTCAAACTACTTAAAGGAAATAATCTAAATAGGGAATGTTATTCTTTACTTGTGGCTCAGACAATGTGAAAACTGTGTGTGTGTGTGTGTGTGTGTGTGTGTGTGTGTGTGTGTGTGTGTGTGTGTGTGTGTGTTTGTGTGTGTTTGTGTGTGTGTGTGTGTGTGTGTGTGTGTGTGTGTGTGTGTGTGTGTGTGTGTGTGTGTGTGTGTGTGTGTGTGTGTGTGTGTGTGTGTGTGTGTGTGTGTGTGTGCATTCTCAAAGTTAGTAAATGGGGAAACATTGTTCATCAATGGTACCCATTGATATAACAGCTGAGAATATTTCAGTTTTATCTGAACTCCTCTGCCCACATGTTGTTCCACGTGACACTTTCATTTGGAAAGGCCAAGAAAAGGAGGATGATGCCGGGTTTTTTTCCCCCACACCAGCACTCAGCTGTCAATACCAAGGATAAGGTCATGCAACTCATTTAGAGGCCAATCAATCACACAGGAAACCTATAAATACCAAAGGACACAACCTTATTTACTTTTCACTGCAGCCCATTCATACTCCATTCAGCCATGCCATCCCGCCTCTAAAACCACTTTCCCCGTTTCGTGCGGCAATAGGAGCGCCGCATTTAGATGTCTCGCTTGCTTCTAAGAGCTTCCAACGCTGACCTGCACAATGCCTCCATGTGTGCACGATACGCAGCATTGGTCAGAGCTGGCACAAGTCGTGTCCTTTGTTTGTGCTCCAGCATTCAGCTGAGAAAGGATACAGTCGAGGTTAAAGAAGATCCTTTGATATCTCCTGCAGTAACTTGGGGCAGGCAGGAAGAAGAAAAAAAAGAAAGAGGCTAATGTATAATGCAGAAAGTGCTCTCGAGCCTGTGGGCAACAAAAACTCTGTACTTCCTCTCCGCGCCCCACTGCTCTTTATTCTCCATATCTTTATCTGTGTTCCTGTGCAATAACAGTCATAGATACAGTACATATGTGTCTTTTGTCCAACTTGTGGGTATCTCATTTTAGTGAAGATGCTGCTGGAAAGAGGAGCAAAATATGGAGAGACACTGAGAGGAAATCTCAACTGAAATTCCTGCCAGTGTAATTGCATGAAGTGCTCCAGCAGCAGAGAGGAGGGGGAAAAAACGCAGAAGAGAGAGATTTCCAGGACAAGAGTGCTTGCCTGTCACCTGAATATTTCATTCCCTGCATGCATGCCAAAAGCCACACTCCACACACACACACACACACCCTGCACCAAAACATTTCTGCACAAAAGACACAAGAACACACACGCACATACAAGAACACACACGAACAGGAGTCCCTGGAGCTGGTTGGCTCTTGGAGCAGAGTGATATATATAGAAGTGAAAGGGAAAAGAGGGAGGTAAGGGGAGGTCTGTTATGATTCCAGCGGTTCTAACTAATTAAAGAGGCTCTTGACAGCAACAGGAAATTACTGCTGAAGAGGTCAGAGCATCTCTGCGGAAACCCTTGAGTGGATATATTGGACATACTTGTCATTACAGTAGCTCAGACTTCTTAATGCGATTTAACTTGTAAAAATGTGGATAATAATGTGTCTCAAATAATAGATAAGCATAGAGAGTGTTAAGATGTATGAGTTAACAGTGTGAGGAGGTGGAAGAGGAGGAGAAACCACCCAAAACTGAAAGGTTTTTTTGAAAGTTCTCATTTGTACATTTGTATTTTATTCTATAGTAATGAATGATTGAATGTCTCAAAATATCCTCAAATGTACCCTGCATGCAATTTCTTTCCATTATACCCAGTGTGCAAAATACTGTGTGACAATCTAGATCCAAGCTACACAAGAACAAGCAAGTTTTTTGTTTGTTTTTTTGCTCTATTTATTTCTTTGTTCTGCAATAGAAGGACTGTTGTAGGACTTTTTAATTAGTTTCTTGGAGATAAATAAAGGATTTTATTTTGTTAGTAGTTGAAATTAGTTCATTTCACATTTTTCATTTATTGTTTTAAATAGAGGAGGAGAAAATTGCATTCAAATGCTGTTAGTGCTTTGACTGCAATGTATTTTTATTGTGTTATTATAAAAACTGCATAAAAAATAAACCTTACTGAGTAGATAAATAGAAGATAAATAGGCCCATTGTTGAGATCCTCCCTAACATTTCATTTTGTGATTCTCAAGGGATCAAAGTGGTTAATTAAACAGTCCCAGACCCCTGAGACCACCTGTATATCGCTCACTGACTAAATCACATATTTTAACTTTTCACACCCACTTTTCTACCTGCAGGATGCTAGCACAGGATGCTAGTTCAGGACATTAGCACTAACCATCACAGACTGCTAGTGTGATGAAAAGTCACATGAATGTTACTGTATGTAGCAAAAGAACAAAGTCTTCAGGCGTTGTGGTTATTTTCAGAAAGAATACCCTGCAGCAAAAACAAAGTACATAACTTTAACGTTGAAAAGCCAATAGTGAAATTAGCAAAATCGCTAAATTTGATTTGCCACTTTCTAATAAGGCAGCCTTAATGTAGCTTTTTAAAATGTAACTATGGCTTTATTGACAGTTACAGTAACAAATCATTTACAAAGCTTTATAGACCAGTTATAATCCATTAATAAGAACAACCTTTGCATTGTGAAGCTGCCTTACAGTGTTTGGACCATGTGACTTAATCCATGTATTAACTTATTAAGATTTCTAGCTTGATGGATTATTTAGCATTTGTTAATGGATTAACGTCACACTGTAGCAGCCAAATGGATTTCTGGCAACCTGGCAACCCAAAACATGCAATAACTTCATAGATTATAACTGATCTATGAAGGTATAGTGAATTTCTAACCATCAATAAATCACTATATAACAGTTCCTTATTATTGGAGAATTGTCTACTAATATTATTTTGTACATCTTATCCATGAGACTGGGAGGAAGTTAGGCTTTTCCTTTTGGTCCACTTCAAAAATCATTTGAACAACTTGTACAGATGCTGAAAATGTTTACCAGCAGAACGAGCCCCGCTGGCTACTTTGTTCTATAATTTATGAAGTCAACAAAGAGCCTCAGTGTTGGAGGAAAACTATTCCTCCCATTTCAGATCAGTAACGTTTACTGCTAAAATGCACGAGTGTAACCCCTCCAGGCTGCAAAAAACCCATTTTTAAAACATTATGAAAAGACAATATGTAAGGGTGAAGGATGAATACATGCACAACACACACAAAATATAAGCTTATTATAAACACTCACACTGCATTGCTGTGTAGCTACAGGCTTGACCTGCATAATACTGGATCGCATCTCCAAAAAAGGAAAAAAGTAGCACAGCCTCAACAACCAGCAGTAAAAATCCACCAAAAGGAAAGAAGTTAAAGATGAGTCCTTGCTTCACGAGGCTCCAGTTAAGAGCAAAACTCAATTAAAGAGACAAACTCTCAGGAGGAAAACCTGTAGAAAATTGTATCTTTTGAAGAGTTTAAAACTCTGAGAGGTGAAGAAAACAAAAATAAATACACATATTCCTCATCTGAGAGTTTTCTGACTGAGTATTCAAAGAAAAAAAAGGAGTCTTTTGTTGGAGCGATGTACAAATGTGGCTGAGTTAAGGTGGTGAGCGGCTGTGCGTGACTTGCAGAGAGTGTATCTTCTCTCTGCCCACCACCCACTCTGAAAAAACGAGGAGGAGGAGAGTGGGGGGGGGGGGAAGCTCAGGGAAAGTCCCAGTGACGTTTCCCTCTGCACCCCTCCCATCATCCCTTTGCTGTGTTTCCCTACGTCGGTTTTTTTTTTTTTTACCCTTTACTCCCCTCACAGCATCTACCTCATCACTTGTTCCTCCTCTGCCCACCTCCCTCTTGCCCCCTTCTGACATGCTTCATCCCCTCCTTCTACTCCTCCTCCTCCCTTCCTCCATCTTTCCTGGTTTTATCTAGCATCCCAACCCCCTCACTTATCTCTCTCTTCTTCCTCTTCCGCACATGCGGGTGGGGTGTGCATATCAGCCTGCTTAATTACCACTAGTCTGCAGTCCTACAGTACTCAACTCTTTTCCAGGAACTCATGGGCGTCTGTCTGGCTCTCAAACACACTTTATCTCTCTTTTTTTGCAAACTCCTTTCTCTTCTATCTCTTCCTCTTCCTCAGTCGTCTTCCCTAAATCTGCTCCATCCTGACAGTCTTCTTTCTAATTGACTCCGGTCTCCCGTTTGATTCATTCTTGCTCTCTGTCTTCCTCTGCCCTCGCACTGTCATCTCCGTCATCTCTTTCATTCACCCTCCTTTCCCTCATCTCTTTCAGCTATTTTGTTTCATCATCATCTTTCTCCTTAACTGTCTCCTCATCCATTCGCATAGTCCCCCCCCCCCTCCTTCTTTTCTCTTTATTCTCCAACTCTGAACGCTTCTCGCTCTTTTGTTTCTATCTCACTTGCAAAGCATCAGGGGAGAGTGTGGGCGCCCACAGATAGGGCAAGTCTGCTTGTGCTCCCATTTCAAAGACTCCTTTTTTCTCGGTTCGACCAGGCTAAACTTTGAGGGCTGGTCCTCCTTCGCCAGCCACCCCCTTCATCCCCCTATCACCATCACTTCTATTTTGCTTCTTTTACGCATTTCTTTGTGGAAACACCATCGGAGAACCAGGGGACAGAGTAGGTGTATGAGACTCAACTCCCAAACCATTTGTTATGAAATCGCTCTCCGACAGTAGTGTCCTCTTTCTAGCTCTGCCTTTGCCTTTGAAGTGTGTGCTAGAGTAAAAGTGGATTTCTGCTCCCTTCGGGCATAGGCAAGAGAAAGAGAAAGTCAGATGGTAACCTGAATTGTTTCCTCATAACCAGAGCAACAATACCAGATTTGTAGCACAAATTAAATATTTTGTCTCCACCCAGCTCAAACTAGATTTTAATTTATTTACAGTGTTTTCCAGCTGTGTTTTCCTCCACATAGATGAAAACTAGACTTGACCCTGAACCTGAAAGCATACCCATGTCTACTGCATATAATCAGCTGCAGATCCCAGGGGTTTTATGTTTGCGTGAAAACATCAACAGCAGAAGAAAAATTTAAAGGATCTCAAGCTAATATAGCAAGACTCAGCAGCTCAAATTCAAAATCCTCAATAAGGGTTTTTAAATGATTAGACTCATCTTAAAATTATACCACCATTAAGTTCATAAGTCTCATCACTGCAGTAAGAACATGCACAGACATACTGCGATTATGATATATGACTTTGGAAGCAAAGATCTAAATAGAGGGTTGATATGATTAACTTAATTGGACATCTTTAAATGACTTATTTTGTCATTATCTGTTAAAAATCACAAGATTTACAATAAAAAATGGAGAAAAGCAGCAAGTACTCAAATCTGAGAAGCTTTAAACACTGAATGTTTGCCATTGTCTCCTGATAATTAGATAATATTGATTAATTTCCTCATATCAGCAGAGTTGACAGATCAATTAATCAACTAATCATTTCAGTACTATTCTATTTGTGCTTTAGAGTAGCCTGAGTTCTTATGAATGCTTATCAAGACTAAAAGAATACAGCCATGCAGGGCAACACTGTGAGCCTGCTAACATTCATACAACAACAGGGCTAACATGCTGATATTTAGCAGGTAATGTTACCATATTAACCATCTTAGTTTAGTGCTTAACATGCTAACACTTGCTAATTAACACTGAACACAGCCATAGTTGTTGAGAGTGCTATTAGTTATGCTGATATTTGGCCATTGATGGCACTAAATGAAAAGTTAAAAGAAACACCAAAATGATTCAAACTGTGTGCACAAACTTCCATGCCAATCCTTCCAGTAGTTTGTGGAGATATTTCACTCTGAACCAAAAATGTCAACTTCATGGCACTAAAAGGAAAAATGAGGATTCCTCTGGGGAGACATCTGTACAAAATCTCCAGGCAATTCATCAAAATTGTTGAAATATTTTAGTCTGCGCTTGGCTAAAAAATGTTCTCACACGCTGCAC
This sequence comes from Scomber scombrus, assembly GCF_963691925.1. Classification (NCBI taxonomy): domain Eukaryota; kingdom Metazoa; phylum Chordata; class Actinopteri; order Scombriformes; family Scombridae; genus Scomber; species Scomber scombrus. The sequence continues at coordinate 7,552,634 of NC_084985.1, forward strand.
AGCCCAAACTGTCTTTCCCCTTGATGCATGCCATCGCTGTTGACTCATAATGTGTCATCGTATCAGTGCAACATATCAGGCATCATTTTTATACTGCTCCTCATATTATTCCCAAACAAGATACTAATACTGACATATCATTGACAAAACCTGCATCTATTCACCTTTCAGGTAATATTAGTATATATAACGTCACTTAAGCTTCATCTTCTTGTAATTGCAGATTATAGGTCTTGTATGTATCGAGACTATAGGCGCCTAGATGTGTTTTTCACTTCACTTTTAATAAACCTTCAGTCAGCAGTGTCTGCTATTGTGGCATTAGCAATCATAGCAGGTTCAAAAGACAATCATTGGTTCAGTTGTTTGACAATTTAGTCAAACAATCACTTAACTCCCTGGATGTGTGCTGAATGCTTATCCTTGATTTAAATAAACAGCGCCTGAAAGAGCAGGCTATTTGAATAAATGCACGGATCTACTTACTTAACTAGCAGCGGGTTTGTATTTTCTAAGCTCTCCTTATTCTCTTAAATGTCAGGTGTGTTTTGAATGTCAGCTTCCAGGGAGATACTGAAAAGCTTTTGAATTACAGTTTCTAAGGACTTCCAGTTTGGATCCCATTTATCTCAAAGCTACAGGTTATTTGTTTTACCATGCATCTGCCAATTTAAGTATACAAGCGTTTATACAATTTACTTGTGAGATACTTATATTTTACATTAATTAGGAGCTTTAAAGGCAGTTAAATAGTAGATGATGTTTAGACAGACTGAAATAAATGAGTTTACATTGTTCTAACTAGACTGTTCTTCCAGCATTACATAACATTTTCAGTAAGATGTGACAAAAGAAAAAATAAAATTGGGGAAGGAATGAAACCATAGAAGGTGACAGAAGCAGTGAACTAATAAAATGATTATTTCTGGCTAGCAGGAGTAAGAATACAACACTAGTGGGGGGAAAAAAGAGGCGGAAAAGCAGCTCAGATGCACCATCAACACGGAAGAAATGCCATGAATAAAGCACAGGCTTTAGTCCCCACTTGAATGGTTATGAATCAACACTGAGCCAGAATCAGACCTCGGAAAAATCTCTTCTGCTTCTTCTTCAAAAACGAGACAAGTGGGGCTGAGACTTCGGGTTTCGGTGCTTCATGTATAAATTATAATGAGCAGCAGAATGTGTATACACACACACACACACACACACACACACACACACACACACACACACACACACACACACACACACACACACACACACACACACACACACACACACACACACACACACACACACACACACACACACACACACACACACACACACACACACACACACATACTTACACATACTTCCACAAAGATGAAAGAAACTGAACGCCATTACACTTGTGGTGGTGAGTCATGTTGAGGCCAGTCCCAGTTAAAGATGAAGCAGTTGTATGTATGAATATGCAAATGTTTTTCAGCTCAAGAGTTGAACCACTGGACACAAGACGTTTCCTACCAATGCTGAGTCCATTCATAGTGTATGTGCACTGGAGGCTATGAGTTTCACACAAGGGAAGCTGCCGTTTGGACCACAAACTTGTAGTGATGTCACAAATCGTGCTCGTAGCTACACGCCTTAAAGTCACATTTAAAGTGAGCACAGAGAAACTTTCCACTTTCAGCAGATTAAAGTGAAATCAGTCGTCTAGTGTCAAACTCTGCACAGTGAAGCTCAAACATCCAACTGAAATAACAATAAGCAAATTCATTTTTGACAGGAGGGGGAGTTTAACCTCACCAAGCAAGAAACACTATACATCTTATTCTGTTTGAACTCTGTCTTTTACAAAGCTGTGATTTTCTCGGCTTCTGTTCGCAGCAGAAATACATTTCCAATGATGCTAACTCAAAAAGTAATGGGGTAATATAATCACACACTATTAATATCTTTTTTTTTAAATGAATGTGTTTCGCTTTATGTCACTTAACTTGGACGTTTGAGCTTCACTGTGCAGGATGATGTATGTGCAGAGTTTTATACCAAAAGGCTGTTTTCCCATCTATCTGCTGCAGAGGGAAAGTCTCACTGTGCTCACCTTAAATATGAGTTTAAGATGTGTTCGTACAAGCGTGAATTTGTGACATGACAACTGATTTATTCTTTTTTTTATGGATTAGAGATTGTGCTTTTAAAGACTTTCTAAGCAAATAAATGAGACTTCATCATGAGATAAATCATTCTTCAAAGCAGAGTGTTTTATTTGTCTGCAGGGGATCTTTAAATTTCCCTGTCTTCACACAAGAGGTGAATACCACACTGACTGCTCTCCCTTTGATATAAAATCTAAAGAAAATCAAAGACTGACAAACATTGTGTATCAGATGTGATGAACAAAGAATCATCGCTGTAGAGAACAGTGAAATTTTAAAAACGTAACCTCACTTCTCATCAATTAACAAAACACTCTCTTTGTGTTACTACTCAACGCCTACGCTTTAAGTCAGAGTTCAGACCTACTGGAGTTTTTTTTAACAGTGTGATCGCACCATGTTCAGAGTGTTTGTTTATTGATATTGTAAATGTTACACCACTGAGCTTAACATTAACAGTCTCTGTCACTGCAGGGATGCTCTGTTGACAGGTTACAAATCTGCCTCACAGATACAAACATTACAAAAAGAGAAGAAACACCTGAGTATATCTTATATTTTTTAATGTAAAAATTGAGTGCTCTGGTGCATCCATTGGGAGTGCAGTGAGACATAAAGGAGGAAGAAGTTTCTAAGACCACAGGCAGGTGTCATCGCCAGCTTCCCAGACTAAAGCTGCAGTTCAATAACGAGTGGGATCACAGTGCGGAGAGTGACTCATGGTTTGATATTTTCGCTTCTGAACAGACTGAATCAGACCTGAGAACACTCTGCTCTTTATTCGGTGTTCTCGCTCTGGGACTGACAGGACCTTTCTGCCAGTTAATAAGGTTCAAGCAAAGCTGATGCAGCATCATGTAAACACTTTATTACCCTGGCTGACTGCAGTGAGCCAGTTCAGAAACCTCTAATAATGTAGTTCAAATAAATTTGAAAGTTCATTATGTTTTCTGGATTTTGTAGGTTGACCACAGCTGCAGAACTAATAATCCAAAGCTCGCTTCACACTAATGTAATTACCACTGTTTAAATGTTACAATTGATTTTGAGTTAAAGTGTACACTCACTGTCAGTGCAACAGACTAATACACTGAAACATTCAGAGGAAGAGCTGCACAGCAATACAGCAGAGAACTCTGCTGCCCTCTGCTGGAATAAAGAAGAAACAACAAGAGATTTTAGCTGAAAATGCTTGAAAGCAATCCATCCATCTTATTTTGTTTTCTGTGTCTCCATAGTGGAATTTTATTATTATTATTGATTACTCGCTACATAATATATCTATCACATGTCTGTTCATTCTTGCAAACCATCGATTTCTTCCAGAGTTAAAGGATTGTTCCCATCTGAATCTTACAATAGTTGATCTTAGGATACGGATCCTTCAAGGCAAATGATGTGATTTTGCTCTTTATAAATACAATTAACTTAATATAAAACTAGAGTCATAATGTTGTTCCTTTTGTCTCTGTCTGGATACAAAAGAAAACACTATTTTGGACAAAATCACTCCTTGTAAATTAGAAGAGAATCCAGTGACACAAATGAAGAATAAAACTGACCATCTTCAAAATCAACTTTTTCTTTTTTCCCATTTTGAGAGAAATCGCTGGTACAACGGGTACACAGGAGGAAAGATTTCCTCCCCTACTCTGCCTTTAGCTGTTAATACCAGGCTTACTGAAAGTCTGTCAATAACTCTGTTCTACAGCAGCAGCTTATATCCACAGTAATACAGCGCCCGGATCTAATATGTAGCAAGGGAGCACACTGCTGCTGTTGCAAATGCATAAACCCACCTGATTTCTGCAAGCACCAGCAATTTTTCCTCCCCATTTTCCCACAGTCACGCACCGGCCCCGCGCTTACTCCTGCTGTCTGCATACTAGGACTGAATATCAAACACCACAGTGGTGCTACATAATTCAAACTGCAAACCTTTACTACTCTGGGGTAATGTATTTTCTTCATTGCTCTCAAGACTACTCATGAGATTACACCCAAGATGGTAAACCGGGAAAAAAAAGAAGGTATGAATGAATGATTCAGGAAGTGGTCTGGCTCATGATCCCGTCACACCTTTGCACCTACCTGCATTGTGTTTCATATCCTCAAGGTGGCAAAATAACTGTCACCCACCTTCACCTCTAACATCTGATAGAAGATGAACACAAGAACACATACCATCTCTGTCGTTCATTATCTAAATATCACCTAAGTGGTAAAAGGTAAGACTATCAAATCTCTTCCTCTACATCCTCAACCTTCCCCTCTCCTTCACATCAACACGAAACTTTCAATCACTCTGTCTGGATTGGGAGTTAACAGACGATTGATAGTGTTGAATCTCATTAAAAGATGAATAAATGTGCGTGTCAGGTTGGACTAATGTGCTGTAACGTCCTGGTCTAGGGGAATGAGGACAAGAAACGGAGAACGAAAATGAACGCAAAAAAATTGGCAATCGGCATAGCATCTCCTCCAATCTTTCTGCCCTCCTTCTTCAAACGCCGGCCAAAGCATCTTTGAAGGCACTAATGAAATCTGGTTCAAGCTGCGGGGCAGAGCCGAGAGGAGGAAGTGCAAAATCTGAAACAGCAGTGGTAAGAGGTGGTAAAAAAAAGTCTAAAATTAAATGTGTCTAGTATGCTAAACCACTGTAATACAGGGAATAGTGAACAAGGGAGTGATTTCCAATTGATTTCAGCCCGACTCTATCTCCATTTACCTCCATGTCACTGTATGGGGCTCTGAGGAAATAAGTTCAAATAATACAAATCCCAGATGGTCAATTGTACAATTTTCTCAAAGTCTATACCTCATTTTATGACCGACATGACTTGATATTACCTATTAGAGGAACACAGTATCCTAATAGCACATCCAGTTGACATACACATACTGACAGAGGCAGGAATGTCATTGCAGATGGTTGGTTGAAGTCCCCTAAATCACAACTGCCATAATACTGTCCGAAATGTCTTTAAAGGAGTCAAATCATCATTATGAGCTGCCCTTCCCTGTTCTTAATTGTGCACCGTGAAGTATGTTAAACAGCTTGACAATTAGCTGTGAATGGGCTGACAGTGCAAAGCTGTAATACCCTTTTTACACTCATATGTCAATACAAAATGATCATTAACGTGACAGATTACGATCTCTCTGGCTCTTCATTAGACTGCTGCCAGCACAGTAAATCCCTCATGGAGTTAAAAAAGGAGGCTGATAATTGCTATTTTCAAGGGCAAAATGTCCCTATCTGGATCCCGTACCTGGTTATAAAATCTGATATGAGTTTTTAACACGCTGCTCCATAAAAAGACACTTAATGACAGGTGACAGCACGAGTGTAACATTTAACAAAGAAGCTGTTATGAGTGGGTGTGGCAGTAAATGCTGCTGTGATGATGCTTGCCTCATTAATCTTCATCTTGTTACTCATAACGGAGGGTTCAATTATTCCACCATGTGAGGATAACAGGATGACAGAACTGAGGATTAACGTGACCTAAGGGACCAACGTGTTTCAGAAATATGACCTATGTTTACATAATGTGCAAATTAACAACCTTCGTGCTGCTGTTAATTTTCAGTTGCTATATCAACCTCTACTGACTAACTAACACAGCAGTTACAGTTTAACTGTGCAGCTGATACAACACCATTAAAGGGTAATTATAATAGATTTTATATAAAGATGGACAACATGACAGCTCCCCAGAAGTGAAGGCAAAATATTTTGATCGCCCCCTGGTGGCTGGTTGCAATACAGGTCAGCTGCCGCCTCCAAAGGTTGTTTCTGTCACATTAGATAGTCTTTATCATAGTGATGCATGCTCATGTATGTTCAAAGTGCTCATTTTTCTGATTTGTTTGGTTTTAATTTGTCATTTGAGAATATAAAAGTGGTGTGAAATGACATTATTAAGAGCTGTGATTAACAGCCTCTCAAAACTCCATCAGAGCCAAAGAGTTGAGTGATCGGAAGACACTAAAGTGATGTTACTTTAATGTGAAAGTGGTTAAGGTTGTAGCTAGCCAGTTTCATAATTGCTTTTGGCAGGTTTATTTTTCCATCACAGCTCCTGGCTTCACTCTGTGGCAGGCAGCTGTCAGTCAAATGAGCGGGGGGACCACCAGGGGCTGTTGTCCCGCTCCCCTGACTCTACTGCACAGACTCTAGTTGGAAATGACATCACAAATGCAACATGACAGCTCCCATAAACTTCACTTTGCATATTGGCAGAAAATGGTTGTGTTGTCCATCTGTATATATGGTCTATGTTAACTACACACCCAAACCTGAGCTCAATGGCTGCCATACTGCTCTGTGATCAGTAGCGTGTATAGCCGATGGGGAATTAAAGTACAGAGTCACATTTGTTCAAGTCTGTTTTAAAACAATAGTCAGCTGCCCATATGTATAGTGGAGACTTTGTGAGAATTTGTTGTGATATATCCATTACTTCAATGCACACACTTGTTTTCTAGTCTCATCAAATCTTCATAAGACCGATTCCTGTCTTCAACTTTTATCAGAAGTGTGTTTAGTTGACTTAAAAGGTGAACAGCTACATGCATACTGAGGGAAAAATTGCAATGTGTAAAAACAAAACTCATCTTTTCTTCTGAAAGTAAAACAACACTTAAATCCACTCACAGACACTAGACATAATTGGCAAATGTTAGTTACTTTGTTTAGGATCCATCTTTCTCTCAACTGCCTTGCATACTTCAACTACAAGATATGACTCTCCACATTTATAGTTTGCTGTTTTGCATTGTGGTCATACATGCAGGATAATAACTTTAATCTCTGTGTTGCTGTTTCTCCTAAAATGATTGCTGTTGCTTGCTGTTTGATTGTGACACACATGAAAATAAAGCTTGACATCAACAGCTGATGTTTTATATTGTTCAAAGATTTTTTATTTATTAGAGAAAAAATCTACTGTAGTAGAGTTAGTACTTTGATGTAAGCTCAGATCATTTATATTTCCATGGCAATGAGAAAAATACCACACAGAAAAATGCTAGATAACGAAAGAGCAACCTTATATATTTCATGATGATATTGTAGAAAGTTTTATTCATACAGCAATGCTCCTTTAGGGTGGACTTGTCCTTTTACGTTGATGATGATCAGCTAAATTAATTATTAAGAGGTCTGCTTTCCATTTGGGACAGAAAGCAAGTAACCGATGTCTCACTCCCCTCACCCATCGCCTCTCACTCTCCACCCAACTGACGCACGATTACGTCACTATCACCTGTTCTCCATTTTCTGTCAATGATACAGGGTGGTCCAGACATTCATGCAGCCCCTCTCTGCAGCAGGCAGACAGAAATTCATGAAGCCTCCTCCTGGGATCGGCTCAGTTCTGGCTCTATACTGCATGACCCACTTATTTGACAGCAACTCTGTTAAAAGTTTCAGAAGCGTTGAGTGCTTCTCTTGCTGAGCAACAAGGGCAAAGGCAAGACAATCCTCAATGCCTCAATAATGTCAGTACCACTGATTTGTTTGAGCCTGCTGGAACACAGAGGAGATTTTGTGTCTTGCAAGAAACCCTCAATTTTTATTTCACTCTGTGACAGCAAGAAAGTCAACTTTAAAAGATAGGTAGAATAAATTGTGCAATGGCTGTCAAAAATTATGAATAATATATATCTAAAAACGTCCTTTGGAAAATGTTTACCAGTAAAATCAAGGTTGTAGGTTGGGGGAAAATCATGGCTGATACAAATAAGGAATTTCTCACTGTAATTAGTATGATTATCTTTAACCGACAACAATCTGCACAGTAACCTTTGAAACACTTTGAAGTCGACATCTTCTAGATTAATTGTGTAGCCCTGCAGCTGTCTCAGTCCCACGTCTGAGACTCTTTACGCCTGTGAACTCAGATCTCTAATACACCGAGATATCAGCAAAAAAAAAAAAAAGCAAAAAAGAGCGAGACAAACGACAAGGGTGATAACTGAAAAAGTGACATAACGTGTCTCACCTCAGCACCATGGGACAGGCTCCTTTTCCTGAGGGCCGGGGAGGGCTCGGCTGATCGCAGAGGAGTCAGACCGCCGTTCTTCCACTGCTCCCCTGAGGGCGACTTTGGTACAGTCCACACAGGCACACCATCTGAAAAAACGACAAGTGCACTGTCAGAGCCATGTGCCAGTTTCTAGTGATAAAAAGAGTGGAGGAGGAGATAATTGGGACTCAAGACTATAAGATGTATCCTGTTGATTTGTGTGTATTAATGCTCGATTTTTGATAGGGATGAAACTGACGAGAAGGATCGAAGAGGGATGTGGGAGAAAATGTGATTTATTTCTGACATTGTGTGATTGACAAGAGACCAGACACCAGGAAATTACAAACGTGCGTGTGCTCTTGTGTGTCTGTTTAAATTGAATATTTGTTCTGTGCGACATCCTGTCCTGTTGCAATGCAATGACTCAACTCAGGTCAAACAAACAGAATTGACTAGAATGATGATTCATGTAGACTCTGGGCCACAAACAATAAAATGATCCACAGATAAAGAACAAATCTAAACCCTGTTGGCCGCATATCATGACAAAGCCTTGAAACAATTGTATGTCAGTGACTGTAGTTGTTCAGGCATTTAAAAATCAATACACAATCAAGAACTGAGCCTCTCTGGACTGTCAGAGGTGTTGAGTCAACTCATTTTGGAGGTTGTATTTTGCAGTGTTGTTAAGGAATAATCCCTTTATATGAGTTTCAGTCAGTAAGTGTTATGAGGAACAACAATGAACAGCTGTTTCTCTTCGCTAGTGCTGTTTTAATGCATTTGGATTACATCATCAGGATTTGTGAGTTTTCTACATTGCACATTTAATAATACTGCAGAATTTATTACTCTAAATTTAAGCAGCTACTACTTTAAACAAAAAGGCACTTACAAGAGTTGAGTCTTACTGTATGATGTTGTACATGAATAACCATGATGTGGAGGCTTAAGAGACATCAAACTAAGCCTGGTTGATAATTCAGTGTTATCAGTATTGTGTTGTGAAGATATGAACAATGTGCGTTAATGTTTTACAAAATTCTGCCGTCCAAACTTATACTTCTGAGCAAAATTAGTGATTTCTTTTATACATAATTTTAAACACATCACTCTACATCTAACAATCACTCGTTTTGAAATTGTTTTGGGCTAAATTGCAAATCTGTGAGAAAATTATGTTATGTAATCAGATGAAAAATCTCCATGCCAAACACAGGAAGACTGATTACTTTACATCAACCATGGTTACAACATTCACTAAAGGCTCCTTACTCAACAACTGCTTAACAACACTACAAACTACAGCATTAAAAACAGACATCAAATTCAGTCACCTTTGACTTTCCTACTTTATTAAATCTGTATTTAATGCAGGGAGACTGTACCGTCAGGTGTTTGATACATTTTGCATTTCCTGTGCGAGCAGACTCATCACAAATGCCTGTATAAACATAATGTGATTTGTAATTCATATGAATAAACCTAAAACCGAGAAGCAACTTTTATTTAAAAGCTTCTAAAATACATCGCAGTAGATGATCACGTTTCAAAGTACTGCTAATGGAGAGGTACCAAAAGCCTTTCTCATCTCCAATCCCAGCTCTCAAATTGGGTTATAGGTCTAATGCACCAAGAGGACGTTTGTTGATATCCATTAGCGAGAAGCTAACACAGGTCGGCATGCTGGAGAGCCTGAGGCTAGTCTTGATAAAATGAACTGAAATAGCCCTCAGGCCAGGTCTCTGCTTTGGTCAACTGACAGTTTGACTAACAGGAACCTGAACAGTGGTGGCGATATTGGACGCTTGCACCATAGAGACATGAGCGGGGGTGGCTCAGCCCGTAGGCAAAGGTATACAGTATGTGCGAGTTAGTTGTTATTGCTGTTAAAATTAAATGTTTGAGCTGTATTTTGAAAAGGTTATACTGGAGACATTTTAAAGTCAGTGGTTGCCTGTGTAAGGGGGGAAAAAAACGCTGCAAATAGTTCATGTTTGTGGTAGTAATAATGATTTTTTATAAGCAGGAAGCTTGTTTCTTATAAATCCAAAATAGATACGTCTTCTTTGAGACTTTCTCTTGAGATGTCACAATTAAGCACCAGAAGCAGAAACACTCAGTGAGCAGAGGGGTATGTGGGTCATTGGATAGATGCATGCAGGTGAATCAAAAGGCTGGCGCAGATCAAACAGTAGAGAGACAAACATTCATGCAGTAAATGTTTCCAATGGTTTTCCATTGCCTTCCATTTCTGGGCTGTGACATCATTTCAAATTGTGTATTGTTTTCATATCCAACTCTTATCCTTCTGCTGCCTTTTTTATTTTCTCTTAATAAAGAAGTGTCATTCAACTCCCATCTCCATTTTTCTCAATCAAGGTACAACTTTATATTCATTGTGTTAAGCTTTAAGGGGACAAGTTTGCTGGTGGCAAAGTAAATTAATTTCCTTTATGGATTTTCATTTCCTTAAAGGAAAATATTTTGAGCAAGTGGGTGAGAGAGGGTTGGGCTTCAAGCTCTTGATGGATGTGACAGAGGGGAGGGAGGGGGATCCAAAAAGAGCGAGAGCGAGCAGCAAAGACCCTCCGTGCCATCAGCTGATAATATGCTGTCTGGTTTGTGACTGGCAGGTTTCTGGTGGGAGTTTACCCAGAGAGAGATCCTTTAACTTCCTTTGACATTCTTTGCCATTACTGGAGTTGACTCAACCAAGCGGCGCTGGTTTTGTAGTAACAAGGAGCCCGGAGGGACCATCGTGCCAGCCAAACTCAGTCCAACCTCATGCTCGGCTCACTACCAAAGACTTCATTTTCCCATGCAGTGGCAAAGCTTTCTTGTGTGGGCGTAACTAAACCATTCAAACAACCAACCGACCAGCCAGCCACTCCCTTTATCAGCTGCATCAAATCTGGATGCTGCCCATGCCGGTGAGCCACGTTACACATCACTCGGCAAAACCCATGATTCCTAACAAAAATCTCCTCACTGAGGTGTGGGGGGTACATGCCGTAAGCGGGGAGCAGCTGGACCCCCACAGGACTCATCAGCCAAACAGCGGAAGGAAAGAGGTTTGTACTTGCGGCCCGGCGGTCCCACTCCACACCACCCCCTGTCTGAAGAACAGGTATAGGGCAGGGTGACTGTTGGCGCAAAGAGAAGACCGACAAACTGTCAAGGCCGACAGATTGGCTAGAATCTGTCACCCATCCAAAACCCACACCCAAAAGACCTTCCCCAAAGTCATAGATGGCGTTGGAATATTACCCTGAAAGCATACACCTGTAGGGCTTAAAAGATGTCTCAGAAAACATTGTAGCTTGCTCCTTCAGAGGACAGTCTGTGAAGGTTTGGACTCACAGCAGTTACAATGGACTCCAATGGCAACCCAAATGCCACAACAAAAACATGCATCAAAATGAACCATCCTCACATTTACCGCCACTTATCTGGGATCAGGTAGCGGCGGCAGCAAGTTAAGCAAGACAGCCCGTACACGTTTATCTCTAGGGATCCCGAGATGTTCCCAGGCCGGATGAAAATCACAGTATAATCCCTCCAGCATTTTCTGGGTCTGCCTAGGGTCTCCTTAGAGTAAGACATGCATGGAGTACCTCCACATGAAGGCGTCCAGGAGGAATCCCAATCAGATCCCACCTCAATTTACTTCTTTCAAGTGAAGGAGCAGTGGTTCCACTCCAAGTTGCCCTGCAAAGGAAATTCATTTCGACTGCTTGTATCTGTGATCTCACTTTTTTGGTCTTAACCCTCATGAATCCAAATCATCCGTAGAAACTTCACCAAAAAAACTCTGCAGCAACTTCTTCACTGTTGATATGCATTTTCAGTATCTTTCAGACAATCCTTGTTTTGCAAATGAATAACTGAAGGAGGCAATAGTGTAAAACAGAAGTAGTTCAGTTAGTAAAGGACTGTTTGGAAGTGAAGATACAGATGAACAGCAGAGACGGGAATTGTGCTGCAGGTGTTTAAAAGAGGTTTCTATGGACAGTTTTGACACTTATTTTTGCCTTGACCTCTGAGTCGCCATTGGGATCCATTGTAACGGCTGTGAATTCAATCTGACTACAGCAGCTATAAACTAGCCACCTTTCAAGCCTCCAGGCACTGATTATAATGCCAATTTTCAGAGGAGTATTCCTTTAAATCAAATCTACACCACCTCGCTGACAAATACCTCAATCATGCTGTTCTACAGTGACTTAGAAAATTTATAAAGACAAGATTTGTTTTCTTATAACTAGGGAAATTAGAATTGGTTGATAGCATTTTGTTAACTCAAGTTGACATATGTCCTGTATTTGGGGTCTACTTTCCACCTTTATCCTAATCCTTTGTGTTAGGCCCATAGAACCACCCTCAGGCAGCAGAAGGTTTAAATCGAAAGAACTTTATTGGATCCATAATGATCTGGCACAAAGAGGGTTAAACATGGCAGAGGTCTGACAGTTTTAGGCACCAGTGTGGATTCCTTAATCTTTTGAGGAGATTTAGAAGTGCATAGTACTTGTTTTTTATATTTAGGTTTACTTATTCACACATAAACCCTGATTTTTTCTCTGGCATGCATGTAGGGACATAGACTGAAATGCTTTCAAGAACTCTGTAAACAATATTGACGATTAATTCATGTTCATACACACTTCACATTCATGCTTACACTTGGCACTAAGATTTTGAGGAACTATTGGCATTTCAATGCAACTGACGACATTGAACACAACACAGCAATGAATGGAAAATCTGCATCAACAACCACAACAAAGAACAAACAACTAATCTCTGCAAGACAAACAAAACATAAATGGAACAAAATAAGAACAATTTAACACACAAATGCACCAAATATAACATTCAACAACATTTACTGCACACATTGAAGTTCATGGTACCCATCAGGCAAGGACAAGAGCCACAGTCTAGCTGCCCCAGCTGGCCCTTGCCGCTGATGTTGGGCTCTGGAAGAGGGCACTGGAAGAACAAGGGGGATGGGGGAGATGGAGGGGTCGGGGGCTCCAGTAGCAGAACTGGAACGGGGCCCAGGGCGAACTCACCGGAGGGGGCTCCGTGGTTGCGCTGGGAGGCCTGGGACTGAGGTGGTGCCTGGCTGTGGCTCTGGGTCTGTTGGAGGATGTTCAGACACTCTCCCAGGCAGCTGAGGGTGGCGGCCGACGTGGCTTTGAGCAGCAGCAGATCCTGGTCCAGACAGGAGAGTGGGCCTTTGGTGGGTAGTGAGTCAATGGACTGGACAAGGTTCTTTTGTTGGCCTTCTGCTTGGGACATCACCTGGCAGAGAACAGTGATGTAAGGCATTAAAATACATTGTCAGAATACATTACCGATCTGAGGTCATGGCGCATATTACCAGTAAGCCACTGATGTAAAGGGATAAATCTGATTGGTTTTTTTCCGCATAATATGGTATCAATTACTCAAATCGAGGCTTGGATTGCAGATGTACATAAGGTGAGACTATGAGCCCCATAACTGGATCTCTCAGCTGGCCTTGCCAGAAAACCTTTTTGGCTACAATGAAACATTAAACCTGGTTTTAAGAGCCAAATCCAACTTAAATGTTCATTAGATCAGCCCTATTGTTCATGATCATTTTGTATGACACAGCACCGGATGGCTGAGAGATCAATATTATACTTGTGAGCAACTTGGTCAACCATTTTATGAAAAGAAAAAAAAAAATCAAACTATGTATTTAACTTGAATTTAAATTTAAACACCCAAATACAAAACTTTTTCCTGGTGTTTATAGTTCTTTTTCCGTGTCAATTTTCTATCAGCTACGTTAGCCTCATTAGGCTGTCTGATTGCCGTTCAGTCCACCATCTCGGTCCAGACAAGCATCTGGTTTGAGTAACATCATGTTAAAAACGGTGTTATAGAAGTGAAACTATATATTTGTGACCTGTTTTTTTTTATATAAACAGGACAAGAGAAGTCATATTGTAAAGTATTTAGAGTCAAACTTACACATTGTTGGTTTTGTAAGAAATTCAAATAATGCTAAACCCATCTTTTCATTTCCATTTTCTCTTTTGACACATTAATTGCAGACCTAATTAGAAGTGAGTGTGGTGTTTCATTAGGATGGGATGTGTCATTAAAATGTAATTGTGCCGTAGACGCACAAGTCCGGAACGAAAACTTTCACCAGGTGCTGGACCAAAGAACTAAAAGTCTAAAAGAGAAAAGACAGTCAGCACACTGTAGCTCCCAGTACTGGTTTAATGGGAAACCAGGTGAGGGACATTTTGAGCAACTTCTTCAGATTGGATTAATGGGATGTGTCTTCAAAGTCTTTAGAAAGTTGAGGCTCATTAAAAACTTTGAGCAGCAAATTAAAATTCATTTTCAATAACTGACCTTTTCATCTTTTCATATCAGCATATAATTATGAATTAGACATGTGAGGGGACAGAACAGAGTTTGTATAAGGACAACATAGACACAATAAATATGAATGTGACATTGTATGCAATTTTTAACCATCTCATACATTTATACTGTTCAACCAATGTGTAGGAAGTAATAAAACTTAATTCTAGTGGTTGCACCTCAGTCTTGACAGCAGACAGCAACAAAGCCGCTCAACCATCTGCTCCAGGAATGAAGTGCCAAAAAAAAAAAAGCTGCAAAAAGTTTTCAAACAAGACAACTTTTCCCCTCTGCGCCCACAGACAGAACATTTCTTACTGCGAGAATTATTTCTGTATGACTCACCTAAATGTATCACAAAAGGAAGAAGACAAAGTTGGTTCTCGCTAGTGGATAATAAGCTTCTCTTGGGGCTAATGAATCTGGGTTGTTTATCAGCTTGGAAATGTTGCGTTCATTAATATTGTATGGCTTCACAACCACTCGTCCTCCGCATGCACTTCAATAGCACATCTGTCTCCCTGCATCAGTACACAGAAGTATTTTGGAGTCGCTGTTGCGCTGGTGTTATATGTGGCATAGACTTTCATATAAGGTGTTTTTTTTTTCTAAGCAGCATGGAGCTTGTCCAATTATTCAGCTATTTACTTGGGTCGAATGTTGGGAGTCCTCAGGCAGACACAGCTCAAAACCTTCGTTTCCAATGGTTGTTATTTATAGATTCTCAGTGTTCAGCATGCTGATACCCGATCATTTTCACAGTGCCCTTCACATAATAAGAACTTGCTGTTCAATTTCACACATTGTTTCACAAATAAAATCCTCTAGACGGATATTGACTGATACCCACAAAAGGAAAGAAATGATTTCACTGCACTTTATATGTTCATATAACTCTGG
This sequence comes from Scomber scombrus, assembly GCF_963691925.1. Classification (NCBI taxonomy): domain Eukaryota; kingdom Metazoa; phylum Chordata; class Actinopteri; order Scombriformes; family Scombridae; genus Scomber; species Scomber scombrus. The sequence goes on from NC_084985.1 coordinate 7,568,130, forward strand.
ATTTTGTACTTTATTACCTTTCTCTATTGTACTGTGTCAAAATTCTTACATCAAGATATCCGAGTTCACAGTCCTCATATTTAAGAGATAAATCTGGTTTGCTCAGATGCTTAAGAATATGTATTTTGTAAATTCAGTACTGTGGCTTATCAAGTGAAAGCAAAGAGTGCTTCAACATGCATACCAGTGTAAAAATATGTAAGATTGAGTTTTGAGGAATGAGAAGAAAATGTGACTCATACTGAGATTATGAATGATAGCAGAGAAGTGACTTATGCTGCAAAGGTAACTTCATAAGTTTCTGCTGATGTTTTGATACCTTTCACATCATGAAAAATGGTCACATACACAAAATGTACAGCCTGACTGATAATGCAGTTTTAAGACCAATATGGATATTTGAGAGTTTTGAAAAATATCATAGGATGAGATCTGGGACCCAAATAAGTTCTCAGGTGGATACGTGTCAGTGTTGCATAATGGCATCACTGTCAAAACTACTTCAAACATACATTTCTCTTATTTCTGTACAGCAATTTCTAGTTACTTAAACTGAGACGATGGTGTATCTGTAATAAGCTAGACTCTAAGCTACAATCTGTGCATCAATATAACATCCTCTATCCCTAGACCCTCAACTCAAATAAGGAAAAACTCCATAAAAAACCCCTTTAACGGAGGAAAAATGGAAGAAACCTCATGAAGAGCAACAGAGAAGGGATCCCTCTCCCAGGACGGACAGACATGCAAAAGGTTGTGTGTACAAAACAGACTAAGAAAGCCAAAATTAGAGAAATAGAACATGGAAAAACAGGATGAAAAAAGATGGATTAATAATATACTGGCCAATATAACAGGCCAGAAAAGTAATTGTTCTGGTTCTAGTTCACAGCATCTGCTAGTCTAAGTACACCAGATTCAGCTTTGTATAAAAGAAAACTTTCAAGCTGCCAAATCTACAGGATGATTATTTCATATTGAAATAGACACATACTGTACACATAAAGTTCATACAGACACATAAGATACTGAAGTTATGTCATAAATATACCTGGTTGTCTACATATGATGTAATGTGAAAATGCAGACATAAAAGTCGACACTGGCAAGAAGTAAACTAAACTAAAGGTGCCCTTAGAGGATGGCAATCTAAGCTGGCAAGCAAATGTGTTGCTATGCAACCTTAAATAGCAAAAAAAAAAAAACATGCCACACAGTATGCTCAAAAAGAACACGGCCATTTGGTGTCATGTGGTTGAGAGAAAAATGCAGCAACCTTTTAATATAACAAGATGACATTTTTATTCAAACATGAAAAATGTGGTGATATATATATATATATATATCTATAGGTGAATGGATAAAGGAGAAAAAGACAAAGCCATCTCTCCGTAACGGCGGACTCACTAAACAAACACACACACCACAGACTTTTGATCATCAGGCTAAATTAAATAAGTCACCTTCAAGTCTCTCAAAAAACACAGACACATGTATGTACGTGCATAGTCAAACACAGACACACACAACTCAATGAATATTTTATATAAAATGCAAATTTCTTCTTTCATACTGTATAATTCAACACAAAATATCTCAGATGTGTAAAAATACAGACAACAAAACACCAATTCCTGTTTATGTTAATATCTCTTTAGTTACATGTTGCATGTACATTGATGTTTGGTTTCTAAGCAACTTATATGGTTACACTAGAAGATAAAAAGCAGCAGTCCACTGCTACAAGCCGTTAAAGCAGTGAGCTTACAGTAATGGCAGCTCCCCACCACCAAAATCACACACATACACACAGAGCTCTCTGGAGCCAACAGGACCAGTGCTGCTTCCAGAAATAGCCTAACCCCAGTGATCCAGCTCTGCCGCGGCAGTGTAACTGCCCAATGGTGCTGCTGCACCGCGAGTCGAAGCGTTTGATGAGTTCACATCAGTCGGCTGTGACAAGCCAGCTGAAGAGAGACGGTTATGTGGTCTGACTTCCACCGTCACACATTCAACAGACAGACAGATGCATGCATGGATGGCCAGATGGATAGAAGGTGACAGCATGGCAATGGCCTGTGCTTTGAACATAAGAGAGGGCTCATCCATATGTTGTTGTTTCAGTGCTGCCTTTCAGAGATGTCAGTGCTGCAATAATTGCTTTGAGCACAACAAAAGATTTTTAATCTACACTGGACTTAAAAGAGGAGTGCAGATCAAATATCACATCAAACATATCTACGCTGTAATGTAAAGTGTCACTGTAGGAGTAAAATGCAGCATTTTTTTTTTGGAAAAATGTAATCTGAAATTCATCAGGCAATATTTAAGTCATGCTTACATCTTGGAAATGTTTCTGCAAGCTCTAATATATCAAACCTGGAGCTTCACAAAACAAAAGTACCAAACCAAACAAACACGGACGCCTCACATCCACAAAAGTCTGCCATTCAACCATTTAGTTGATGATGTGAATGCTCGCCATTCATAAACAGAGAAAGCTTTCAAATCTCTAAAATCCATCCTTTATGCTATATAAACACAGCATTACTTCAACAGCAAGGGAACCGACTGCCAGAAAAAAATTTGAATAAGACCAACGCATTTGCACTGCCGGGTTCTGAGAGGGGTCCAGCAAATAAATACAGGGGCGTCCTCATCCAGCTAAAATATTGCAGCTGTCAAAACACAAATCATTTACCTGGCATGTGTCAACTTGGAGGATTAAGTCACTGTCGCCTCTCCCAGAGTAGTAAAATCCTGCCTCGTAATATTTTAAACTGCTGCATGTTTTGAAGTCTGATAAGCAGTCAAACGTGTAGTGTAACTCGAAACTGGCCTTCCTGGGTCATAATTCTTTATCTCTCCACTTCATGAAGCAACAACCCCCCCACAAACACAGACCGTTGAGGGTTTTTAAAGCAGTGCTGTTTTTTTTTTTTGTATGAACATCTAATAATCCTGGAAATATGCTCGTGGTTCTGTCACTTTAGAACCACGAGCATATTTCATATATATCAGAAGAACTCTATAACTAAAGGCTTGTAAATGTATTAATATATTGTGCAGAGGTTATTTTTAGTAATTGCACCTCCTGTGTCTTGCAGGGCCTTTAAGCCATGTGAGCAGAGGATGCTTTAATCCTATTAAGACAATAATAATCACATATTTTTGTCGAATTTCAAGTCTGTGCTGCATCTATGGGCCTCCTGCCTGGTGTGAGGACGGTTCAGTGAGTGCAAGCGGGACGTAGATCAACAGGGCGGAGCTGAGGAGGCAGATCATGTGGAGGCTCACTGATGTGCAGAGACCGCTTTCCATCCATGACAGATTGAAAGAGGGCCAAAATTGTGTGTATCTGTGTCAGGATGGAAAGGCAAGTGGAGGTATCTTATAGGAAGTAACAGAGTGGTGTTTATGAATAGTATCAGCGATAGTGACCACAAGATAAATAGCAGGTAGGGCAGAAAGATCCCCAATGCTGCCGTTTGACTATAAATCTACTGATAATCAGCACGAAGCAGCTTTCTGGTCTCTACTGTGTACAGCGGTGCATAAATCTCAGTGCAAGCAGACTCCTTTACTGTCGTTTCCAGAATCCTCCGGCTCTGTGCCAAACCCGTCAGATAAGTTTATGGGCCTGTTATGAATAAAGGAAAGAGAACAGCAAACGACAAGTGGAGGGAGGGACGGAGGTTGGAGGATGAGCGAGGAAGCAACAGTGGATGTGGAGAGAGAGAGAGAGACCATGAGAGGAGCTAAATGATGGCAGATACTGCACGAATCAGGTCACAGGAAGCAGCAACCCGATTCTTTTGCACCAAAAGAATGTGAAGTCAAACGGAGATTGAATCACACATCACAGAGGGCCTTGTTTTCTCCGTCTGTGGAGGAAACACAAGCACCAAAAGGAGTGTTTGTTTTGCTTAATGATCGCACCATCTGCTCGGTATTTACTCAAACTGTCCCAAGTTCACTCGAGGAGACAGACACTGCTCCTGAGAGGTGAGAAATTATTCCACTCGCACCGACAGCTAGTTGCTCCCTTTCTGTCATACAGTGAATCATTTAGGCAAGATATTCTTAGTGTGATGAGGCAGACACAGCGTGGTGGATCTGAATGGGGAATTTAACAACTTGAAGCCAGCCAGGCCTTCAATGAGCAAGAAAGGCATAAAAGAAAAAGCTTTGCATGAAATATGGATGCTTCTTCAAGTGTGGCATCCGAATAATGAGCAGAGGACCCAGATGAACCATTGAGGTAAATGCCAAGTTTTCAATACACTGTTTAGCTAAAGATTTGGCAGTCTACTCCCCTACTAGAGCCGTTATAAGAGAGGGGACACAGTGATACAAGGTACTTAAATCCTATTGTGAGTTTTCAATTACATGACAGGTTATTAGGCAAGAAGTGGGGGTTTTTTTTTAGCCTGTGGCGTACTAGAGCGTCCTATTTGGCAGACTCGCACAAAGCTTCTTTGTCCCAGTTTAAGATGAGAGTCGTCTTTGTTATTCTGAATCCTCAGTCTGATAACTACAGGTGAAAGATTGCCTTCATTTGCCTGCAACCTTCAGCTGGGCAGCAAAGTCAAAACACTGTGCCTCCATTGTCTGAATGAACACCATATAACAGCTAAACTGCAGAACTCAAAAGTTATTCATCTTGCAGTGATATAAAACAGAACAAAACTTGTCAATTGACAAGCATTCACGTAATAAGTGCTGAAACAATTCATAGATAAAAAATAAGCTATTTATTGAAAAAAATGCCAAACATTCACCAATTTCAGCTTTTCAAATGTGAGGATTTGCTGCTTTGTTCTGTTTTATATCACTGCAAGATGAATAACTTTTGAGTTCTGCAGTTTCTTGCACAAAACAAGGAATTTAAAGATGTCATCTTGAGCTCTCGTAACTTCTATTTTAGCTATTTCTAGACTAAATGATTAATTGCTTCATAGAAAAATATCAAACAGATTAATCGATAATGAACAAAATTATAAGAGGTAAGTTAATTAATTGTATTTTCAAGTCGTAATAAAGGCATGAGCTTGGTCAATAATTTGTGCAAATTACCTTCAAAACTATTTTTTGCCTCTACTTGACATTACATTAAAAAATAAATAGTTTAAATTGTGTCTATTTATTTATGGATTAATTTATTCATTTGTAAATAAAATTATTAATTCACATTTTTATCAATTATTAAATTCTTTATCACCATTTATGCATCACCTGGGGGTCCTGGGTTACAGGAAATGAGGTTAAAGAGGAAGGAGCAAAAGCATGTGGCAAATGTCCAGTGCTGGAAACAAACCAAATACAATACATTTCTGTTATAATTTGTGAAAATGGAGGTATTACATTTTGTTTGATAAACAGATTATTGAACTATAGTCAGCTGGTCCAAGTGAGTAATTTAAAAGACCACATATCAGGGCTTCCTGGAAAACCGACGCCATAAGATCCACACCCTATGTGATTGTAACAACGCCAGTTTAATCCAGGCGGGTAACCTTTTCTGCATTCCTCTCATGCAACTTTGTGCTGTCAATAAAGGCAGAAGTGCCAAAAAGAAGAAAGAAGAAGAAGAGTCACAGATATTCATAATAAGGGAAATTTGTTTTCACAGCTGAATAGCTTACATCTAAACTCAAAGACAAAAATGGGAACATCTCAGAAGCTATCATCTGAAGATTAAATATGATAGAAGATTTGACCTCTTCCCTCGCTGCTTGTATTTTCCTCCTGTGTACCGACTGCTTACATGTACAAAACTATTTTACATTTAGAAAGCTTCTTGTTTCTCCATGTCCATGTCTCCTCCTCCTTCCCAACTGCTAAGTCATCTTATCTCCATAATTCACCGGCCAGATGCACAGCTGCCTGGCAACAGTCCAAAAAGCACATTTCATTTCTAAAATAAAAGGGCAGAAAGCAAAAATGCTGCAGGTAATGGCTATAAAGTAGTTTGCCAGGCAAGCATACAATCATGTCTTCATCATGTCTTTATCATTTTCACTTGGCAAGCTCAACTTCAAGCCTAATCTTTTGCAATTAATCACTATAAAACCAAGTGCAGACAGGCTATTAAGAGGCAATGGGGGAAAAAAACAATCTTTTCTTGAAAGATAAGCAGAGAATGGTGAATGACTGGGCCGGGTGTATGGAGATGTAGCAGATGAAGGCCAAGTGGTAACCAGAATTGACAGGTCTGGTGACTGAGGCGGGGAGAATTAATGAGGATTTCAACTTCAAACTAAGTCACAAACTGATACGAAATTTCAAGTGGAGGGATTTTTAATTAACTCAGGATTTGCTTGCAGGTCTGTAAGTTTAAACTCTTACGGAAACAGATCTATTAAAAAACGTACAGGCTGTGCTCCTTACATTCAGGGATTAGCAGGAAAACACGGTCAGACACATAAAGATGTTCTATATGGATGAAGTCACATTTCGCCTGTTCATCACCTTCACAATTTACCCTCTTGGCAAGTGCTGACACTTTTACATCTCATATGTTGATTTTTGCACACGTTCACCACACAGAGACGGTTCAACGACTCCACCGGCTCTTCCCTCTGTCACCAGCCATGTTAATCAGTATTGATATATGCATTAAAAATGCCAACAAAGCTGAACTTACAGTAAAGAGGGAGCACGCTGCAGTCAGGGTCAAGCCTGCCAGGAAGCCAGAAATATCTGCTGAACTCACTGCACCAGCGACCCACCTGAGACCAGTGAGGCCAAAGGCTCTGGAGACACAGGCCACGTAAAAATAAGTATAGTTTTATGGTTATGGGTATGTTTTTTTTTTTCCCTGTTCAAGTCCAACAACTCTGAGGTGGTTGAACTAGTTCCTGTAACGTGTTCATCCAACCATGTTTAAAGGCAAAATAATTATTGCTCTTCCCAACGCCACACACCAAGCAGTTAAAAAACCTGCCATTATAAAGAGAGATGAGATAATTGTTTAGATTGGAGGGTTATGACGCCACATTCAGACCACAGACTGCATATAAAAAGGTGGACATAGCGAGGTGTGACATCTGTTTGTTTGCATTGGAGCCAGTCTGGTCTGAAGCCCAGAATTTTTGCTTATGGTCGGCACCACCTTTCCTGCTTGGAGCCAGGACTTTTCATTAAAATTAAACATACTGAAATATTGCTGACTGAAATATTGCTCAGAGTCCCAGAGTCGAGGAGAGCAGCAGCTGAGTGAACTGTCAATCACGGCTGTCAGTCAGCACCCACACGGCAGACATCAATGCTTCTATATGCCTTCGATTCATATTAACGGAACAATAACTTCCAAAATGACCAACAGCACAATTATTAGAGTACCCGAATTCATCAATTGAGACCATGATCACTTGTTTAAAAAAGAAAGTATTGACTTTGCATTTTTACAGAGAATTCATTTTTTGAACAGGAGCCACAGATTTTTTTGGAGGCAGCATCTAGTGGCCATCGGTGGTACTGCACTTTGAGGTATGTCCCCATTGGCTTCAGACTCTAATCATGGTAGTCGCTGCTTGTTTTGGACAGTCTTTCCAAGAAGAACTTCATAATGTTTCACTTGGTTATGCACATGAAATTGAAGAATAGGAGACAGACTGCTGGTTTGTCAGACACAATTCGACCATCCAACAAGTCCAACACAGAAACTGAAGCACCCAAGCAGATGTTGAACTCTCAAATTAGCCAAATCTATTTAGATGACAAAAGCAAAACGAAAACAGCTAAATCATTAGTCCAACTATGTCAGAAACACAGTTTACATACAAAAGGTCCTGGTTCAACTTTGACCAACTGCACTTCCTGTGCAATGAGGAACCTTGACAATTGACAATTGATAATTCAGGTGCATTCACTTGAAGTTTCCCCAACCAAAAAAGTTTAGTTGGTTTAGATAATCAGATTTTACGGTATACTTCTTTACAATGTGTCTGATCATCTGACCACTTCCTTGTCTTATCTGACTGTTGAAGTGATTTTTCTAAGAGCTCAGAGATTAGTTTGTCAAGTACAATGTTGTTATAAGCAGGAACGAAAGCCAAAACTATGGATATAAGACCAAAGTTTTGATGAGATGGAATTATCCTTTAAATCCATCTTACCAAATCAAAAACACACACCCACGAGTCTGCTTTGCATGCGGAGTCTAGAGGCCAAAGGTTAAGATATCGTCATGCCTTTGAAACCCACCTCTTTGACCTCCAGCAGCCGTCCTGGGTACTGACTCTTGGCCCGCCGAGCTGCAGCCGGAGATTTGTGGTGGGTGATGGTTACGATGTTGCTGGGTGAGGCCGTGGGGCCCAGGTGCCTCTGGGAACCCGGGGATGAAGATGGGGTTAGGTGGGGGAGGAGGGAGAAGCTACGGGTCCGACCAGAGGATGAGGAGCCCTGGGGGAGGGAGGGGATGACATAGACAGAGAGAGAGAGAGAGAGAGTTGTGTGGAAAATTAAAAGTGACAGGAGCGTGATAATGTCAAGGCAGAGAAACTGTGAGGACAGGGGAAGAGATTTTTCTAAATTATAGAAACTTAGACGGACTTGGGTCATCTTGAATAGAAGCCAAGTGTCCATAGTCACTAGTCATAGTTTAGTCAGGCTAGCAGCAGGTCCGTCTGTTGGTCAGTCAGCAACTTTGGACCAGACTGAAATATCTCAACATCTATTAAATAGATTGCCGTGAGATTTTGTGCCAACATTAATGCTCCCCCTGTGATGAAGCCTAATGACTTTGGGGATCCCCTGACTTTTGCTTTAGTGCCAGCATGAGATTCACATTTGGGGTTTTAAGTGAAACGTTTCAACAACTATTGGAAGGATTGCCACTGAATTTGCTACAAACTTTTATTATTCCTTTGTGATACCTTACAAGACTTTAACTGATGATCACCTGACTTTTTACCAAGCAGGTCAAACTTTTAATTTCTCCAATCCTTTGGGTCATGCTAAAGATCATCCCATCAGCCTTGACAGTAGATTGTGTTTAGTGCTAATTAGCAAATGCTAGCTTGCTAACACAGTGAACGGGTGAATGTGGTAAACACTATAAATAATAAATATCAGCATGTCAATATTTAGCTCAAACTTCAATAGTGCTGCTAGTGCTAGCTTTGAACAGTCACTATAAAACAAGGATCTCTTAAAATACCACAAATTACTCCTTAATTTACACCTTAAAACTGATCAAAAAGCTTGAAAACCACACCTGAATTTTCACCTTAAAATATGGAATGAAGGCCTTTTAAAAAGGTATAAATTGAGGTATGGTTTTTGTGGTTTTTGGTCCTGTTAAACTATTAAACTGTGCAAATCATCCATTTAAATTGCCTTCATTTAGTTAAATCCATTGATTTATCCATTAAAAGCCCATTAAAATACCTTAATTCGATCATTATAAATGGGGAATTTAAATTTAAGAAAGAAATTAAGGGATTTAGCTTCATAATGAGAAAAGATCTACACATTTTGAGAACTCAATAATCTTCCCTACATTTCCTTAATATAGTTTTAATCCTGACGCAAGCAGTTGAATTTGATAGTTTGAGAAGTGAAAAGTGAAGCTGAACTGAGCTGTATTAAGAGGTAGTCATCCTTTTGTTGTTTTGTTCTGCAGCTCTCTGCACCACAGCGAAAGTCACATCACATTCTTCATTTTAATGCCTCCTTCGCTTCCCCTCTGTGACTCTTGTCTCTTCAGTTCGCTGACCTCTGTGCAAACACAGGCAGCGATGTCAGACCAGTATTTCTCTCTTCTGTCTTTACTCTCCATTAGTTTACAGCAACGCACGGAGACTAGGCACCAGAGATTTATCCCTCGGAAGAGCACAGAGGTCTGGTCACTGCAGCAGTGAAAATAAATAGATCAAATAAACAACTTCCAGCCCACAGCACCGCTCACTGAGAGGGAAACAAACAGCCTAAGTTATTTTGGAGTGATGCTGCTCAGTTTGCCACTAATCCAAGAAATCAAACCTGTGACGAACATGGCATTGAAGAAACTGCCAGTACTTGGCAGAAAATAATGAAAACTTCACATACATCATAGTAATAGAGGATTGTTGCTTATGTTGGATCTTTGTATAGTTTTTGATGAAGAACTGCATATATAAACACTAGAAATCAACTTAAGGTGAGTGTAAGATCACCTCCCTTGTGATTAGATGCATCCAAACACAAAATAGAGGGAGTTATAGTAGATAGGTCCTTGTGTAATCATTTTAACAGAAAATAATCAGCTTATAGTTGGGAACACTGTTGTATTGTGCAAAGCTAAGCCACGAGTCGTGAGTAAGCAGAAAAGGGAACAGCATTTGGGAGTGCGAACAGATAGACATGCTGGGTTTTTTTGTACTCCATAACTGGCACAGAGCCCTGAGCATTTTAGTAAAGTGGAGCAGAAAGAAAGCATTCGACAAAGAATATTCGAAGAAGGGAAGGGAGGGGCGGTGATGGAAGGAAGAAGGACGTAGATGCAGGAGAAGTATCGAGCACAGGTGTAAGGAACATACTGAATAAAAGGGGTGGTAGTGTCTACATTTGGCCTTGTATGAACAAACCAAAGATCTATGAGATATAAGGTCACTTTGATTAGGTATGACTGAGCACAGGAGTGTACGATCTGCACGCTCCCTGACAGACTCGACTCAGGGTAAAAACAATAAGTCTTCATGGCTGCTACTTCACAGGTGCTCTGCTGTACCTCGGCCGTGGGCGGACTTGGCCCTGTGGGAAACAGCGTGGGTAGATGGTACAACGGTCAGCTGCTGACATGTCATTTTCTACACTACAGGGAACAGCGCTAATTACATATAATTAAGCATTAGAGTTGCATATGGATTTTTAAAATCCCTCGACACAGATCCTTTTAGTATGAAATCAGCTGACATATGTTATGCCAATATTAATATGTTATTGAGGGACCTCTGAAACAGGATTAGCACCTTGGAGTGTTAAACTTGAAGTCAAGCGGTAATTAGTGCAAGTCAATTTCCTGATTTTCAAACTTGTGCTATTCCCTCCACAGCAAAACTTGGCTTTAAAGTCCAGTATGAGCAAACACACCAGTAGGCAAGGGTCATACAGTGCACACATTCAGGCAGAAATTAAACAACATTAACAGTCCAACTCCAAGTCCACTGTTTGACTTCTCTTGCCCTTCCTGTCAGGGGTTATGTGCCTGCAGTCTCAGCCTCAAAAACAGAGCAGTGCATGGTTACTGGCCTATTTATGAGGCTGCTTATCAGCTTGAGAACTTGCAGCTGTGCCTGCAGCCTGACCGGGGTCTCCACCTGCAGCTGGCCCCAAAACCACACCTGTCTGACACACTTCCAGGAGGGCAGACATAATAACATCATCATCAACGGACGTTTTTTTTCTGCAGTAAAACATTTTAATGTCACAGAAGGAAAAACACAGGTGTAAATAATAATAATTTAAAAACTAATGTTTACTGAATTCCACTTGGCTTCTTTGCTTTCAGGGTCTTGGTAATGTGCATGCTGACTCTTTTTCACACTTCGATGGCTTTCTGGGTCACTTGAATTGTAAATGTTATTAGTTACACTTGTGCTTTTCCTACTATGACAAGTCAAAATGTCTGAGGTCAAAAAAAAGAGGGCATGTATGTGATAACCATGTATGTGGAAGTTGCTTTTAATTTAAAAAATGTATTAAGACTGTGTCAGAGAAGTGTTGATGCAACTCTATGGTTAATTTTGAGGCCAATGTTTTGTTTGTAATGTGGTCAGGGCTATCAGGAGGTCACATGACAAAGAGGTCATGTCCACAGGAAGGATATTTCTGGAAATGAGTGGCACTAACCACACGAAGAGGACTTTACTTTCTACAATTACACATTTTTAAAGCTGATTCGGGGATGTTTTACATTAAATGTCTCAATAATTACCTGTTGAGACTGACATTTAAATAAAGGAAGGGACCTAGCTAATGTGGTGAGATTATATAAATATATCTGAACAATGATCAAATAAAATAAATTTGTTTAATGTTATGGCGGTTGGTTTTTAAGCAGGTCAAAAAGTTGTAGGTGCCTGTAGTTCTGCTGGGGGAACATATGACCTCAGTATTACAACAACAGCACTGTGTTGGATTGTATTACATGCAAAATTAAATGCAAATTTGTGTCCACCTCTCCATGTATAGTCTACTCGGTACTCTAACAGCTCTATCCATACTTTCAGAAAGACTTAATTTTGCCTCTGAGGCTTCTAATCATTTTTTTCACTGGAGAAAACTGCCAAACTGAAACCAGCGTGACTAAAGTTAGCATTTGAAAGCACCTACAGTACCACAACGTTACCCACTTTAACCAACCACCTGTGGGGCTCAGCTGTGGCTGGAAAATGGCACCAGATACTACGGCCTCGCTGACTCCACCATCTGGAGACATCTGACAGATTGGTGGTGCTGCAGTGAACAAGGTCAAACTCTGTGATGTGACCTGATGAGTATCTATAGAAAGCTCTTGCCACAGAGACACCGGCTTGTTAATTTAGGAGTTATTGCTTTATTGAATGAGGATCTTTTCTTTTCTTTCACAGTGCTCCAGTAGACTGTTACTGTAGATACAATATGTTGGTATGCAGTGCATTAAGGTGTAAACTGTAACTGTAGACTCTGCATTTCTCTTGTGTGCAGTGGAAAAAAATCATTCAGGCTTTGATAAGATGATGTACTTCTAAGTTCCACTAAATTATGAACAGAGCAGTTGTTGGTAATGAAATCCTTACCAGAACAGAGTGAAACAATGTGGAGGATTTACCAAATTATTCCTGTAAAATGTGATCAAATACAGAACCTCTAGAGTAAATAATAAGTTTATGAAATGAACAGCTTACTCAGCGCTATAAAATCTGCATTATATGATTATTTTGGCCACAGTAAAAATTTGTAAACACAACTCTGACACATCATCACCTTTTAAACTGATATGATGAATTTATTAGATAATCATTTATTTGCACATCCAGCAGTTAAAGATTAACATCATTATCATTTGGAGTCATGTTTCTATCTACTTGGTGTATAATCTCTTTTTAGCTCTGTTTTTTGAAATATCTGGCTCTTTAGCTGCTAGATGCTCCACTATGTATATCAGTAAGTTGCCAACTGTGTCCATTTGGCGCTCAGCAGGTAGTGTACGGTGGGATTTTAGAGCTTTATCACTGAAAACAGCTGCCTGCTGTTTTAAGAGTGGTGAGAGTGAACCAAAAGGTAATTTACAATTATAGAAAATGTCGATTATAGCTGAATAATAATTATACAACTTTATAAGGTACAAAAAGCTATTTTTGTAGTTACTACCCCTGAACTTGGTGCAGTCCATGCTGTGTTTTTTCCTCATCACTCCCCTTCACGCCTCCAACAACAATAAATTGATTTCACATTACATGTAGGTCATCAGTATGCATGTTACTCGTCCTTCATCACCTTCCTTCAGCAGGACATGAAATCTGTGAGAGTGCTGAGAGTGAGAGGTCTATCTCTATCTTTTCTTGTGATATAGTGGGGAATCACAATAAAAAACTGAACAAATAGTTTGTTTTAGTTTGTTTAGTTTTTATGTTTCCCCATTCTGTCTTTTCTGTGCTTTTTCCTTCGTCTTCTGTAATTTTCTAACCCATATCACAAGGCTAATATGTGTGTTGAGAGGATAAATGGAAGATGATGCCTGAACCGAAACTTAGATAATTTGTAAGTCCATCTGCTAACTCCATCTGCAGATTTGTTCTACAAACTCATCAACTCCAAACTAAGTCTATCTATACCAGGTTTGAGATCAGTATTTACAGCATCGGCATAGATGAAAAGTATAAAATATGTAAAGCAGTCTCTATAGTTACTTATACATATTCACTGAGAAGATGACCCCTTGCCCTTTTTTTTGCAATAAATAAATCCTGCTACACCTTTTCCGCCAAATTGGTCTGTTATCAGAGATGTAGCCGAGCCTCCACCGCTCGCTCCCTCATCACCACGGTAGCTGTGATAACGATCTGAGAGGCAGACAGTGCAGCCCAGGGAAGGATTAGACCACAGCAGTGGGTACAGTAATAACAGCTGCTACCGTAGCAATGCCCCACAGTCACCGAACAGAAACAAAAAGCCTGCTCAGCTCCGCAAGGCTGGAGGGAAAGAAAAAGAAGAAGAGGAAGAAGAAGAGAGAAATAGGCCTTCTTCTTCCTTCCGCTCTTCCTTGCTTATCCAATTTTCTCTCATCTTTTGATTGCTTTTCTCATCACGGCTGAGCAGAGTAATTGGACTTTGCACTCTCTCTCCAGCTGTGCAGCAGTTTGAAGTGAAGACGAGCTACATGTTGAATGAGCGAGCCGGCGAGGAGGCTGTACCAGTTAATCGTTTTAAAAGACACATTAAAGCTGTATTTTTGCTGAGAGTAGCTGTCGTGGAAAACATAATCAACACTACAGGACAGGGGGTGGACTTTTTTATTTCCGATGTTTTAAGGTGAGACAAAGTGCAGTGCATATCATATTAAGTAGTCTCGGATGTATGCTTTTGTATGTGCGGTGACTTACCAGCAGCTCCTGGCTTCCTCCTGCTTTTTCCACACTCAGGTGTTCATCTGAGCTCTTTAACTTCCTCACCTGGGAACAAACACACAAACCGACAGAGACAAATTAAAAAGGAAACACATGAATACATCAATAGAGCAACATAACAGATGCTGATGTTTCCTTACAGTAAATAGCATGAGGCGTCACTGAAGGGTTTCATGAGTATGAAAATGATGTGAATCATATACTCTGGCTTTTGCAATCACAGTATCTAAACCTAAAGTAGTTTTCATACATTTTAAAATAAATACAACAAAACCAGTAACTACAGCTTTAAATTGACCACTGAGATGAATTAACACCTCTCTGACAATGTAAATTAAAACAAAATGACTTCACAATGCTAGGATTTATACCAGGGGAAATATATTGGATGATTATGCACAGATTAGAGTCCTGGTTTTGATCTCAACTGGGATATTATGTTTACACAGAGCATAGTTAACATAGTTCGATCAAATTAGGGTGAAACCTGGTTATTCCCATCTTTGTAGATTATAAAAATATCCAGGTTTCTGCTTGCAGGTGTGTCTCAACATCTCAGCAACGTATTTCTGTATAGCTACCTCAAAAGTTAGATTATCTTGCCTCACTTTGGATAAAAGCATCTGTCAAATGACAAAATGTTAACCAGTACAGAAAGAAGAAAAAAAACAGTTATGCTCCCCATTAAAGAACTCATCATACTTTCACTTTATTTCAAAACTATGATCACCATTACAATATTTACCATCATATTTTTGGTTTTACTGACTATTAGTTAACCTCCACAAATAACAGAATTATCAGAAAACTGGATAAAGTGCAGAGGCTGAAGTATCTTGGTTCCTATTGAAGTTATCACAGTTTCTGGACCCAACATATGATGCAACACTGAAAAAAGAGCACAAAAGTTTTTGCAAAAAGCTGCTACCAGTCGCCAAATGAACACCCAAATTAGAAACCTTTTCAAAGCATCCAAACCACTTCAAGCTTGTTCACTCATAGCTGCAGCGAAGACTTCCATCTACAAACTTTAATACCAAAAGTTTGCCAAAGAAATACCAGCGTTTGGATAACTCCTCTCTTTCATGCACCGCTGATTTCTACACTGTCACAACCTGCAGTGGAGCTCCAGGAGGAGCTCTATAACAAGCCTCATTCTCCACTGGATCAGGCGAAAGGGGATACACCCCACAGAGATACAGACAGCACACACACATACACTGACTAATCCCTTGAAGCCCACGCTAAACCTAAAAAATGCACATGTCCAAATATTAATCCATGAAATGCATATTTAGAAAAAAAAAAAAGAGTGGTTGTGGATAAAGGTAGTTGCTACTATGCCCGACACGCTAATCTTTCAGAAATGCGCCCGTGGAGATATGAAGAGGACAGTGAAGCCAGGGAGATTCACTCACACTCATCCTCAAATAAAGCAGCAGGACCGTGTTCCCATATTTCCCTAAGTCCTCCATCAATGAAAAGAGCTAAAAATATTCCTGAATTAGACAAGGAAGTCAAGTTTCAGGATGACACGAGGATGCTGAGATCTTTTCTTAATGCAGAAGAAGCACACAGTGTTTGCAAAGGTTGTCAGTCATGGATTTTTATATTTCGTCACTGATTTTCCTCCTTTTTTTCCTCCAGTTTCAAATGCAGTCTACCTCTCTTAGTGTTTATTTTTTGCATCTCTCACTTATTTCTTTTTTTCATCTGAGTGGGATGCTTGAGCATAAAGTCACAGAGTGTGTGGGAGTCAGAAAATGAAAGAACCTCTGAATAACACATGAAAGAAAATGATGACACGTATAGTGCAATGAGACAAAAATCCCCTGAGTTGACACAGTGCAGTCATTTTCTAAGTTTAAATATTGTGTTGCCAGAAAACGTTGATCTGCCCCAAAACTCCTAGTGAATTGGTAATTTGACAGGCTAATATAAACTTTCTGAAATATGAAATTCATGACACAGAACAGGTTTTTCTATAGTTCTGTGTTGCAAATCTCCATGATCAAAGTGGCACAGTTTGTTAAAGAATTTATTGGACCAAGAAGATGAGACGATGAGAATAGAAGAAACATTAGGAAAGAACATTTTGAGTTATATAAATCTTCATCTTAAAAACTTATGATTAGATGTGTAGATAAGATCCCTTGTTGGGTTAAAAACTGAACAGGAATGCACACGCCCCGTCCTCCCTGGAGCCTTTCTTGACTCAACAAGGTGGACCAGCTCTGTTTCAAAACTCTTTGTTGGCATCAACTCCAGAGACACAGAGGGCTTAAACATCAAAAAACATGATCCAAACCATGTGCCGCAACAGAAGCCTCTGTATGGTACAACAAGAAGCTATTAATAGATGGGAAAGATCGGTTAACACAGGCCTACAGATTATTGATGACCCTGTGGAGGAAGGAGGAGTTGTTTAATCTTTTAAGGATCTTAAATATACTAAACGTGTCGGTATCACTGGAATTCAATTCATAAAATTGACACATTCAGTTTGGGGCATTCATATGTTTTATAAACATATAGCGGCCCTCTGTCACCATGTTTGGAAGGGTAAAAAATAGGTTGGGAAAAGAGATACTGGTCAAGGAATCCCAGATGACCCAAGGAAAATTGATTACTTATTAACATGAAGCTCAACCTTAGTTAATACATCATAAAATAATCAATGGAAGTTACCGGCCTACTTGTAAATTGGTAAAACTAAAAGAACAATGACTGGTGCTGGAGATGTGATAAGGAGACAGGGACTCTTGAGCACCT
The DNA here is from genome assembly GCF_963691925.1 of Scomber scombrus. Taxonomy (NCBI): domain Eukaryota; kingdom Metazoa; phylum Chordata; class Actinopteri; order Scombriformes; family Scombridae; genus Scomber; species Scomber scombrus. The sequence goes on from NC_084985.1 coordinate 7,585,496, forward strand.
GCTATATTTTTGTGAAAAAGCAACAAAAAATGTGGAAAAAGATTGTTTCTTTCAGGAGGATTTATTGCTTATTAACATGAAGCTCAATCTCGGTTAATACTTCATAAAATAATCAATAGAAGTTACTGGCCTAGCTGTAAATTGGTAAAACTAAAACTAAAAGATCTCGTGTTGGAGATGTGATGAGACAGGGTTTTATCAAATTGTCCAAACGTGGGATGTTGAGGTTTCATTTAGCCATGGTTACTGGTTGTAGAATAATTATTACACTATTGGAAATCTTCCAGTACGTCCACTTTTAAAGATGTGGATTGAATTAATGAGTAAAGTGACAAATAGACTGCGTGTGAGAGAAGATATCTTTTTCATGGTGCTTGTTTTTGTCCCAATTAGTGAAACATTGACTGAGGAGCTGATTGCCTATCTAGAGCCTCTGAATACTATATCTGACTGATTCCTGTAGTCCTGTTGTCTCTTGGAGGACAATATAGATTATCCATTACCCAGTGTGGGTTATCTTGTATTATAGCTTCTCATTATGTCATTAGGAACTCCCAGTTTTATTGCTGGCTCTACAGAGCTCGTTCGCTTTGGGCTTTTTTCTCTTTTTTTATTGTATTGTATTGATTGGGGGTTGTTGTTTTTGTTTTGTAAACTGGTTTTATATGGTCTTTATAAGTTACTGTCATAGATGATACTGGTTATGTTACTTGATTCATATTTATCAAGGATATACCAGTAAACAATGTCTGTTTATTTCAATCTTTTTTTATTTCAGGTTGCACCATTAAACCTTAAGAAAAGTATTTGGGTGTTAATCGGTTGCTAATCTGCGGTGTTGGCCAATCAAGAACGTCGTATGTAGCCTAGCTAACACAAAGCATCACAAGCTATATCATAACTGCTAGAAATCTTAGTTTTAAGGCCCAAACTATATATTAGCTAACTGAAAATCCTTTGTAAAGGATTTGGTGTTACTTTTGTTTAAAAGTAAAAATGTGTTTCAGAGTAATTCGTATTCATGCAGCTTAGAATGAGATGGAAATATCGGATTATGCTAACCTTACTGACACTATTTAGTCATTGTTGTTATTAGCATGTATCATTATTTAGTCATTGTTGTTATTAGCATGTATCATTTTTGAAGATACAATTGAAAATCATCTTTTAAAGAGAAAAGATATGTTGACCATATTTCGTATTAGCCCTTTCACTCTTGAAACGCCTCATTTACTAGCAAGCTAATGATAGTTTTGTCCGTTAGTTCAGTAACACAGAAGTTATACCTGAAAGTTACGTGGTGTAAACTCGAGCTGCAAAAGAATAACCTATTTTAATTTACTGATGTGTAAATCTTCAACTTGGTGAAAAGTTGAACTTATGAAGAGCTGGTGAGGGGGCCCGTGGCACTATAGCAAAAAGGCTGCTGTAAGATTTCATTGAGAAAACAGCTCATTAAAAAAAAAAAAAAAATCATGCCACAACTTTCTGGATAACTCTGGAGGAAAGCTCAAATGAGACCCAGGGGAGTTGATGCCATTTAAAACGAAAAAATGGCACGGAAACCTTTACACTGCCTTGAAGCAAAACAGAAAGAGAGGGAGGAACATGACTTCCTTTTAGGCATTTAGTTTTCAGGACAGCACGGAGGGTTTTCACCTGTCGGAGGACCTGCTCCTGTGCAGAGAGAGACAGCCAAATTGCTGAACTCATGAACCTGAATTTACTGAAATGAGAAACTGTCACATTTACTCAGAGCTGGGGCAGAGATCTCCAGAGAAATGTCAAAAGCTTTACATTCACTTGTCATCCAGAGGAACTAAGAGCTCGGACCAGGGTCATGTTTACAGCTCTGTTACCTTGTGTGTGTTTGTGTGTGTGTGTGTGTGTGTGTGTGTGTGTGTGTGTGTGTGTGTGTGTGTGTGTGTGTGTGTGTGTGTGTGTGTGTGTGTGTGTGTGTGTGTGTGTGTGTGTGTGTGTGTGTGTGTTTTTACCTTGGCGCTGCTGTCAGAGTGACGCCTGGCACACGCTTGGAGCTGACTGATCCAAAACTGCTGCTCTTTGGCGTCTGACGCTGCAAAGACACACAGAACAAAAATACACTAGTTCAATTACAAGCCTTTGTTCCTTGCACACACACACAAGACTTCGAGAATAACCAATAAATCATCATACGAGTTCACAGTCAGGTCAATATGCAGTTATAAGAGTATGCTATAAAGTGTCACATCCACTGATGGGTACCATTCAATTTTTATTATAATACAATGGCTTCCATTTCCACATATGAGCGTTTAAAGTACTGCCCAGGGTATGTCGAAAGAAATCAACACCAGACGGAGGAACAAGATGTCCAAATTATTTTAAAATTGTATTGTATAAGCAGATGATTTGCCAGTTTAGTGTAAAATGACTGTCTGAATGCATTTTCAATGGCGCTTCCACCGAACAAGTAATAAAGGTAAAAAAGGAGCAAATGCTCAGTCGCTTTTATAAATGGACCAGGGATGTAATTACCATTTAGGACACTGCAGTCATGCCCTCTGCATCTCCTCCAGGATAGTTTTAGCAATATAGGGGGTTGTTTACATTTCACAAATAATGTTGGTTATTTAATAAAATGGTGATTCCAGCGTTTTCATATTTAATATGTTTAAAATTTGACTACAACTGAGCTAACACAATATATTGAATTCACTCTATTTTCCTTCTCTTGGCAATGTAGAGAAAGGCTTTGGGAGATAATTTAGACTTTCATGTTGGAAAAACTAATTCACAGAAATGACAATTTAATAGTTAATTAAACAAAAACTAGCATCATCAAATAACAAGGTCCTATCCACAGCAAGAGTCTCTGTTTGGAACAACAAGAAGCTGATAATAGATGGGAAATCTCTCTTCACTGAAAGATGGGACAGTGTGCCCCATTAATTATCTATCCTTTTAGTTTAATCTTAATTATTCTCGGATAAGGAGGAGGCAGGTGCATGTCTAACATTCTAACTGCAGCGCTGGTATGGACAAAATATCAGGTATTGGAAGCTGTAAATACAAACTTTATATGTGCTGAACCCTCCTGTAAATGTTTTTTGGCTCCAAAAGCGTCAGCTGGTCTGAACTGACATTGAAATAAAAGAGTTTTGACCCTGAACATTGCATGCTGAGAGCAAAAGTGGCAAGATTGAATGCAGAGACACAAACACATATATACAGCATTTAGGGCAGGAGGTGTATGCACAAGGTTTCAAGTGTGGTTTTTTTTGGGCTGCCTCTCGAGTCAACAGTCATTGTCGGTACTAAGATTGCTTTTTGAAACCACTCCAGTTGTCCCACATTGCAGATGGGTTCACGAAGCACAAAAAGAAGCTCATGAACTTACAGAAAGCGACTCATGGATGCACATATTCAACAAAATTAAAGGAATAATGTGACATTTTTGGAAATACCCTTGAGAATATGTATTTCATATCTGTCTGTTTAACAAAAAGCCAGCAGCCAGCGAGGTTAGCTTAGCTTAGCACAAGCACTGGAAACAAGGGAAACATCTAGCCTGGAGCTGTATGCAGGTAACAAAATGCGATCACTAGTCCCTCAAAAGCTCACTAATTAACACATATCAATCATTTAATCCGTACAAAGTATGAAAACATCACAGATTTAGAGCTGCAACCAATTATTATTTTCATTATCAATTTGTCTGCCGATTATTTTTTCGATTAATCATTTGGTCTGTAAAACATTACAAAGAAAAATGGTAATAACAATGTCCTAGAGATAGGGTGATGTCATCAAATGCATTGCTTTGTAGAATAAAAACAACCAAAATTCTCACTAATTTAACTCATTAAAAACCTGGAACCAACACATCTTTGTATTTTTGCTTGAAAACAGATTAATTGATAAACAAAATCGTTGTCAAGACTACGCCTTTAAATGCAAATCAATGCGTAAAATGAGCAGACAACCAGGCTACTCATGACAAAGCAGGGTTTAGGGTGAAACAAAAGTCTGCATATGAGTGGATAGATGGGCAGGTGGACAGGCGGACAGATAGATAAATACTTTATTAATCCCAAAGGGTGATCGGGAGTGCATATGAGTGAAGCATGAGAGGAGGTGACCTGCTGGATGCCAGTGATCTCACTTACTGCCAAATGATTACTCAACATGGCGACTGTGAGGCCATTTGATCCTGTTACCTTCTGAATGATGACCTGATCTCTCTGAACGTCTTCATTTTCCCCCTTTCTATGCTAAATTCAGCATTCAGTATTCAAGAAATGAAGCGATTCATTCGGACAATTTGCCAGCAGAACAGGAAGCAGCTTTTATACTTGTGGTTTTCCCCCTTGGCACAAAGACAATCCACCCCGCTATATAAACAGAGATACAGTAGCCAACTGAAGCCCCGGATTTGCTGACGAACACAACAAGCCCTGCAAATGAAAGACGCTGACTGCCTGCTTGTGCTGACCCGATCCAGGTCAGACTGGAAAATAATATCCTTCTGATCCCATTTCACTGACTAATTAGTGGAGAACAATGTCTTTGATACGTATGATAACATTGAATTTAAGCTGTAGGTCAATCCCAGCCGGAGCAACGACAGCATAAAAGATAACAGAAGGTAAAGGATTACAAACTCACCAAAGATATACCAGAACAAAGCTCCATCTCAGCCAGTAACAAAGGAGAGAGTGTGTAGCAGGTAATCAGTACACCTGAGTAAGGCTTGATTTGAGGGTGCGTTTGATTTTTCTCACACTGTGTGATCAGCGGTGAGGTGATTACAGTCACAAACGGCATCTCAAGCTTTGGTCATTTTAAATCTCTTTCTGTTTACTCTAAATTGAAATATCAAGTCCCTATTTTTATTTTGAACCAACAGATTGCAAACATTGTCCATCTGCATACATTTATGAGTCGTTTTAAATCTTGTCAGTTCTTCTTTTCAGTGATGCATACAGCTCAATAAAAGCTGTAAACTCCAATAACTGCTGTATGATGCGTCTCAAACCAAACATATTTCAGAAATGTTCTTTATTTATTGGTTTCTTTTTTTCTCTCCCAATTTTCTATTCAGTTTTTGCAGACAGTACAGAGTAGTATATCAACTTTACATTAGATCAGAGCGTCTGCATTAAAGGGAAAGAAAACCCCAGCACCACTATTCATCACCACATCCCATGTCGGTTGTGACCACAGTAAGCAACTAATTGGTTATTTATTGGTTTCTAACGGGATAGTGCACACTGATAAACATCCAAGTAATATCTGGATTAAAATCACCCCAACTGTGAAGAACCGACTCTTGAGAGGAATGCGAGGATCTAATGCATCTAATTCAATCGCAACTGCAAAAACAAATTAATTTTAAAAAATAAATAATAAATTCTTAGTTCAAGTTTCACCTTCTTTATGCTTTTATTAAATAGGGTTTTTTTCTGTATTCTGGTTGGACCCATTAAATATTATTGATAATTGAAAATACTTCTGAAAACAGACTATTATGAGCAGATAAAGGCTTTAACCAGAGGATCTATCAAGGTCTCATATCAACACTTCAAAGCCCTAACGCAGAACACAGTAATAGGAATGGGACACCTTAACCTTTTATAGAGCCTCACATGAATGTGCACATTAGGCCCACGAGACTGCGAGGGTGAAAATTAGGAAACACTTATCTACAGATCATCACTTAAATGGTAGATCGGGTTTCATTTGGGTTTCCAAACTACTGCATAAGACTCCTGTGAGGTTTTCTGTTCAATGAGAAATCAACCAAAGTTTAAACTGAACAGCCATCACAAGTTTGAGGAAGTTACATACATTTCCTCTACGAAAATGTTTCACTCATGGGAAAGATACAAACTAAAATAATAGCACATACATGACGCAAATGAGAAAATAAAGAAGCATCAATTTTATTTATTCACGAACTGCTAACCGCTACATCTTCTAGTTTTGGCCATTCGGGAGGTTATGAAACACACTGTGAAGACATTAACATGTTAACATTGTGTTTAGTTAATATGATTAACTTGTGAGCAAACAGGTGCAACATTAGCATTCAAGTGGAGTCATGTTTTGTGTTCACATGATGAAATATCTCATGGTAGTAGTCATTTGTTCCACTGCTATTATGAAAAAAGATTGCAGCTGCTTTAATGATAAAAACTATATACCAAAATGACTTGTGTCATACAGTTTCTACCAGGACAAAGGACAATATAAAGAAAAAAACTTAAAAGAAGTGCTCGTCATATCATCTAACAGCGTCGGGAGTTCTCCTCCGACATACTGTTTTTAACTTTCCGAACCACACAACCCATAAAAAATGTGATAACCTTGTTTGAAGAATACTGAACCCTTTAATCCTCTCTTGTCAGATATTTTTTCATTTAGGTAGATTCAGTATATTTTTTTCTTAATTTACATCCACCTTAAAAAGCTGTAAATGTGGAAATGAGTGCAGCACTGTCCCCATTAGTGAGTGGATAATGAGGACGGATGACATCATTAGATTAATCAGGAATTGCATCACCATCAAAATGAAAGTAGCGCTTTAAAATCTTCTCTAATGTCTAAAATTTTGTTTTTCTTTTTTTGTTTCTCGAAGTGTTGTTTGACAAGATGATTGAAGTTATTTTAGCGTATGGAGAATTCAATTTGCACCTGTCAATCATTTGCGCTGTCGACGTCTGCCTCAGTCACGAGAAAAAACCTCAAAGGGTCCTTTTAAAGTGAAGAGGCAACTCTGAGAAAATGAGACATTCACAGAAACTCTTTACAAGCGCAGCGTTCGAGACATGCTCTCCTACTGAGAGTGGCTGATCGCCTCTCTGGGGAGAACATGTATGAATATTATACAGAAACACCTGTAGCAAGCTTTCTTTCTGCCCAAAAAAACCTCTTCCCACTTGTTTCTTGTTGTCATCAGCCGCTGAAATCACTCACTCTTAAAAAGGGCCACTTTCCCCAGAGAGCGAGCAAGCTTCTAAATCATCTATTTTTCTCCGTGATGTGCACAAGCCTATCTGTAATTAAAGATAATTAGTCGTCTGTAATGAGGAGAGCAGCCTCCGTGTGTGGCTATGCTAATATGCACCTGTTCATATGGTGACGCATGCAGTAAACAACACTGCTTAGCTAAGACCAGGACGTGCTGTTCTCATTTCTGGTGAATACTATGAAACTGATGAAAAATTCAAAGGCTGGCGGCTTTGTGTCACAAGAGCCGCAGACTTGGAAGTGACATGCTGACAGTCCTAATCGTTTGATGAATGCAGTAGGTGTGCAGCTGGGAAACCGAGGAGACTAACAATCCAACGGGAGCGAACAAACTGATTCGTCCGCCTGTTTAAAATTAGCAACAATACACACTCGTCCAAGGTCTGTGTGTCCTATTTAAATGTCAATGTACATCCCAAAGAGACGGCTGAATGGTATTTAAATACGACTGAATGGGAGAAAGAGAGAGGGAGAAATAGAGAGAGAGGGAGAGAGGGAGAGAGGGAGAGAGGGAGAGAGAGAGAGAGAGAGAGAGAGAGAGAGAGAGAGAGAGAGAGAGAGAGAGAGAGAGAGAGAGTGATAGAGAGAGAGAGAGAGAGAGAGAGAGAGAGAGAGAGTGATAGAGAGAGAGAGAGAGAGATAGAGCTCCTTCTGAGTCAATCATAGCACCACCATCATCAGCTAATTACAACCGTTTTAATTACATCACTATGAAAGACGTTATTGGTTATGATAATGGTGAGTCTTAGGATTAATGCTTGGACCAGCAGTTAGATTTGATTAAAGCGTCCGGAGATATTGTGAGCAGCGCATTTTAAAACATATATTTCAAGAGAATGGACAGACTGACAAGGACCAGAAAGGGCGGAAGTGCCGTGTTGCAATTACAGTGACCTGCGCTATCTAATCAAAACGACACAATGAAGTTTGATCCCTGTGATTATTCTTAATAAAGCAGTCACACTCATGCTAAGAGAAAATTTGCTGTAATTCTAGGTTTAACTTTAATTGCATTTTAATAGCTATGACTCACTCGTGACTACTGAACCTCTCATTTTGAAGTATTGCAACAGGATTTAAATGTCATGCGGCGCTCAAGGAGGCCGTCCACATCTGATGGCAAAGAATCAAGACAGGTTTATAATTTAATACACAGTCGAAATGAAACCGGGAATTTAAAGCTAAGAAAAATCACTCTGACATTTGAAATAATGCAAATAACTAAAATCCAGTGTTGAAACGCCACATTACTGAACAGTTCTCAAGTCATGTGGATCTCTCTGTATATTTAGGTAAGGACGGAATTTAAAAACTATCTAAATCTAGTATTTGTTGGTTTTTTCGGCCATAAACAAACATAACTTCCTGTGAGACCATTTCAGTAGTGCTGGCGAAAATGGAAGATTTTTGGGGTTCAATACAGGACAAAAGTGCCCAGTGGAAAGTCGCGGCTAGTTAACCCTTACCTATTACATACTGTTCATATTCTATTCTATATAAAAAATGTGTTGGCTGCACAAAGATGTGGGTCACATTAGGAAAAGTCTGGCTTAAAGAAATATGTATAGGGTGGTTTTACAGCTCTAGAATATAAAAAGCATGTAAGGGTTAAGACATGTCCGTAATAACAGCTGGCTAGAAAGGACTGAACACTGTAGACGTTTCAGACAGCAGAGATTACAGCTAAAGAGTTGGAAAAATTACTTAATGAGTGAGCACTGGGGGAAGTTATGTTTAATGGACATAACCAAGTTACGCTGACATAAATATCTGAGCTGCTGTGCTGTAAGGCTGGGCGATATGGGCAGAATCAAATATCACAATATTTTTCACCAAATGCTTCGATAGCTTGTCTTATAATACAGAAAGTAAATTCCAGGAACATACTTTTTTTTCAGAAAGACAGATGAAATAATGAGAAATGAGAAATTGCTTTGAATTAGAGAAGTTAGTAGAACAGATGCTAAACCAGACATGACGTCAGCTCTATGTGTAACAATCTGTTATCAAATGACTTCAGTTTCCACACAGCTCTATTCACTGAATAAAGACTCCGAGACGTATCTTTGACAGACGTAACAATGTCCTCATCTGACTTCCTCATCTGACTGGCAAGAAAGTGAATAAGCATATTTCCCAAAATGTCAAACTACTCCACCAGACTACAGAGCAGCTTCTTTCCTCAGGCTTTGAGACTCCTCAAATCATCCACTGCACTCCAATGTAGAAAAGTGGTCTTAATTTCATGGCTTATTATTTATTAATCCATTTATATCATTTCTGTTTTTTTGTGAGTAGCATAAATGGACTACAAATTACATTTCGTTATACAACCCTGTATGGTAAAATTATAATAAATGAATCTTGAATCTTAATTGCTGTAGCTTTCTGAGAAAACATTTTTGACATCTTGGGTCAAGTTAAACTCTCAACCATAGAAAACAAATGTGTATCTGCACTCAAACAGAGAAGACAATAACCCCCCCTCCTCCTCGGGTTGCTCACTAAGTGAAAAGTCTCTCTTGGATAATCACATAAGCCGAAAATGTCACGTCCGCCGCTCACAGGAGTCATTTCAGGAAACCATACAAATTATTTCCTATCGCAAAAACAACATATATTTTTGACATGTTGTTATGTTTTGGCAGGTTTATAATAATCAATCATGATAACAGATTTCTGCATCACAACGCCTCAAATATGCCTTAAATATTGTGATTTAATTATTCCGATGCACAGTGAAGATTGCGTCAGGCATCCTAATCAGCCAGTTTGAAACATCTGCTGGGAACAACTTGATGATAAATAGCTTAATTCGCCATCTGAACATTCGCACATGATTAAATTCCCACAGCTAGTCACCTTTACCCAGCAGCAAAACACAAGTCCCCGCGGTCTCCACTTCCCAATAATGAAATAATCCCTTTATATTCCTCTACTTTAGTTAATTTTCTTGTGCTCCTTCGTTCAGAGCCAGACAAACCCTCAGGCTGTTAGATGTCACATGTGGATCCCTTCGTGGATGAAAGTACACACTCCTGCATTCATAGAGAGATGCTGAGTTGTGATCAGTTGTTAACCACCTCGAGGGAGCCTCTGCATACAGAATCTGTGTATCCGGTGTCTTTTTACACCAGCGAGCGATAAGGAAACCTTCTCAAAATCCTCTTGTGAAAACGTATCAACCTGAGAATAAAGGTGGCATTTAAAGCTTTAGACACAGACCAGTGGTGAGATGACACGAGGGACAGCTTACACCTTACAAGCTAAGCCTGGAAAACTGGAAAATGACACCTGATTAAACCTTGAAGTAACTCTTTTTCTTTTTTTTCTCCCCCACCCAAAGGTAGGCTTTCAGGGGTTCCCATGGTAACCAATACCAGATCTGAGCATACCAGCTTAATCACTAAAAGTCAAGGGCACACATGTGAGCTACTTTGTTCCATGCTGGTTGACTAAATTGGGAGTTTTTGAAGACAAATGTTGCTATGTTGCATTTTCACAGTAAGAACATTTTAAAAGCTTGTTTTTTTTGACGGAGGTGGGTTTTTAGGGGTTAACAGCAGGTTCTGGCACTAGTCAAACCTCAAAACAAGCATTAGGTTTGTTTAAGCTGTATCTACAGATGGCTTTTCTCTCTCTCTCATGTGACTTTCTTGATAATTCTCAAATCTCAGTGAGGCACTGGAAAAAGGAAATACCTCTGCCCGTGTGCCGCACTGCCCAACTTCTACTCAGTGGAATCATTGTTTTCCTTTTAGCTCGATACACACGGATCACCGAGTTATTCAGGGAATATAGGCCAAGTTATTCTGATATCCTCCCCCTTGAGAGAGTAAGGGGGCATTCCAGCAGCTCAAGTGGAGCAACAGTAAAAAGGAGTCTCTCTCGCTTCGGTAGATACAGGTCACTGAAAGCCACGGCCCTCAGCACAGTGACCAGCTACAGGCTCTGGATCTGGGTCTTAAAGAGATATTTCAACATGTGTTCAACATTGTTTTTGATGAACATGAGGGGCTATAAATGGTAAACAAATGCGAAAAGGCTATCAAAGTTCCCCATAGCCCAAGGTGACATCTTTAAAACCCAAGATCCAAAAATGTTAAATTTAAAGTGATTTGAAATAGTCCAAAAGCAGTAAATCCTCGCAATTGAGAAGCTGGAGCCAATGTTTGTTTGTCACTTTGCTTGATAAATTACTTAAATAATCAATCTCTCGAAATTCTTTATTACTTTCTGGTCAATAAACTCATTGGATGACAATTATTTTAGCACAAATTGATGCAAAATAAATCATTTTAATGAGTTAGGTTTTAAGGGGTTTGTTTTTCACCAATGTGAATATTCAATATCAAACTGTGTTAAGTTTTGAAGACAACAATCTGGTCAGTGCCAGAATAGAAAATTAATTACATCTAATTCAATGAAAGATGAAATTCAGTGCAATTTGCAAAACTGAGCATCCTCATTCATTGTTTTTGGCTCCTTAGGAGCAGTGTAACAAGCAATAAACACCACACTGATGTATCATCTTATAAAGTTTATATGACATTAGCAATATTGCCTTTTACACACCAAGGACACACAGAGCAACATCGGTACTGATTTGGAGTCACCTTTCAGTGCACCTGACTTATATAAGTTCATTATTCACTCTCTTTTTACCTCAGGGTTTGGTCTCCGCTAACTCCTGGGGGAAATATCTTGTTCTTTAGATGCTGATTTGCTCTATCATGTTTTTCCAGCTAGTCGCTCACTTTGTCCGTCTGCTGTTTGGCGCTGGGCAGGTACAGTGGGTTTGTCAGAGGTAACAGTAAATTGATAGGTTGTAAAAACAAAACAGTGAGCTCTTCTGTTGGTTTGTCACTATAGCAACTCACATTAAACATACTGTAGTTTTTAGATGAATTGGTAAATATTGATTAGAGCATGTGAGGAAATTATTGCATGAATGTCTATAAATGCTTGTGTCAACTTCTGAAAGGTTAAAAATGCTTGGTGACCATGTTTGTGCGTCTAAACAGTAATTTCCTGTGTGAAAGAGAAACAAGGAACATCTGTTCATGCTGTAGCCATGTCTGTATGGGTATAACCACACACAGAGTAGTCACAACAACTCCTAGAGGTTGGTGTGAAACAGATAAAGGAGTATTCGCCCCCTCTCTTCTGGATTCACTCCTCTGCAGCAGCTTTTATGTTTGTACCGAAGTGTGAGCGAACCCTGCTGCTATCATTAAAGATAGTGTGACAATGCTGTTTTGAGAGATAGTTTCTTTCCTCATTAAAGTCAAGTGCAAGAGGTGGATTGCCATGAAAAGCAGCTTTAAGAGTAAAGGAGTAAAATAGTAAGTGCTTTCAATAACAAGCTGACCGTTGCATTCACAAAAAATGGCAGAGCAAAGTCACTCCTCCTAACACCCCAGCATGTAACAAGTGACTCCGACAGACAATACACACACACACACACACACACACACACACACACAGTCAGTGTTTGCAGTTGGCCATATACGGCAGCCAAGTCCAGCATGAAGTCATACCTCTGAGTTTGTACAGCTCTCCATTGACAGAGTTTACAATGAACATGTGTGGAGCCTCTTCGCTCGGTGTCACTGAGGCACCGATTAAGGGGAGGGACCCACGGGGCTTCTGGCTTTTTCCCTGCTCGTTGACGAAGTACTGCAGCTGTCCCAACTCTGGATCTAACACAAAGTACCTGCATGGGAGGAAAGGAAAGAGCAGAGACAGAAAGTGAGAAGAAAGTAATGAGCGAAGGGGAAAAAGCACTGTTAATGTTATAATAATTTAGTTTTATGCTTTTATTAGCGCAGCTTGTCTACTTGTTTTTATGCACAAACTTTCTAGGATGTGATAGAGATAAAGAAAGCGAGGGAGGGGCTATGAGGTGAGGCAACAGATGAGAGCTGCCGTGAAAACACAAAACACCCTTACATTTCTCACCCTTCATTCAACGAAGCCTGCAGGATATTATTTACCACATCTCTCCACACAAGACTTTCTAAAAATACCCCTCCTTGCACGTGAACGCCTGCTTTAACCAACATCAAGCCGGCAGCTCGGTTCCAAATTACTCAAGGTGGCAATTAGTGTGGTCATCTTGAGCCGAGCCTACAGCCCGAGGTGTGAAAATTAAAACCCCCGGTTTTCCACAGTGTGATTAATGAATCACATTCAATCAGAGCATAATTGAATCTATGCCTTGTTCATCGCTGCCTGGGAGATTCACAGCCTGCTAGACACATACAATATAGCCTCAGACACACAGAGGGGGGAACACATTTCATTTCCTGTGGCCAGAGAGGATTCGGTATGACATTCAAAAAACTGTCCTGTCCGCTCCATTTAATGCTTTGTTCTGGTCTTCCAGTTCAACACAGGCCAGAGTGGCACTGGGTGGCTTTGGCTGACCTTTGTATGATTGTCTACTGTGGCCTGAGGTAACAGCGGTTGACTTAGTCCTGTCTTCCGGCTCCGAATCGCCCTCTTTTCCCTGAGATTCCCCCTTGTTAACGATCAATGTTGTCTTTTCATGCAGGATTACAGAAGCTACAGCATTAAGCAGACCTTTTGAAAACATCCACCAAGAAGCATCCCCCTCAGCACATACCCCACTGTTGCTCCTTCCTGTCACCACATCATGGTGGGATGTGATGATTCACATCACAAGGTGTCACCTGTCCACTCCAGTATCTCACATGTGTTGTTTTTTAATAGGTGTGGGATTTTTTTTTTATGTGTCTGAGACTCCAGAGAACAGCAACAGTTCACTTTGATCTCCCCTTTATGTGGCACACTACCTGTGTCTTCTTTTCTTCTGTGATACTGTTTATCTGCAAGCTTTCTGAAAGTCTATCAGGACATATCTCATATTATGGGTGTAATGAATTCATAGCTAAACATATCTAGAAATGCAAGTAATGATTTTTATTGTCTATTATCATTATTTTTATTAGTCATCGTTAATCATTTAATCTATTAAATGTCAGCAAATAGTGAAAAATGCCCATCACAAGTTTATACCTTTAGACTTTAAGGGGACATACCATGCTTTTTGTCATTTATACATTGTTATAATGTCAGATCTCTATGTTCAACATGGTCAAAGTTAAAAAAATTTGAGATGAACGTATGTCAACACTTGAGGAACTTTGGGAACTTTGTAGTTATAGAAATACTCTGCAGTTGTGATATAACTGATGCTATAGCAGCTTCTATGGTAACCTCTTTAGGAGCCACCATTGTTGTTTTCGAACAAACATCCTCGTTTCTAACTGTTGTCACACCTAAACCACACCCTTAACTCCAAGTAGTTCCTTATAGACACTGATATGCCAAAGCACATAACTTGAAGCCTTAAAAGATGGATCTTGTGTGACCTTGCAAATGCAGCTGCCTTTAAAAGGTAAAGTTTGGTGAGTTAACCAATCAGAATAAAGAGGGCTCACTGAGAAGAGAGACAGGAGTTAAAACAGCCTGTTTCAGGAAGAGGTTGAACTGAGGGGCTGCTTAAAGGGCGGGTATAAGATAAATAAAGAGTTTTTGTAAATGTAAACCAGGCAAAAATATTCTAGTGAAGGCCTAGACTAAAATGTAATGCTGGAAATGTGCAAATGTCCCTTTACATTTTGTTCAACCAACATCAATCCAAATGTATTTTCTTTATAATGACATAAAACAGAGAAAAGTACTTGAGAATCTGCATTTCACTTAATAAATGACCACATTATTGGATTATCAAAATGGTTGCATTGTATGTTAAAGTAAAAGCATGATCAACTTCTTGTTTTAGCACTAGACATCACACACATCGTGACCGACTTCAGTCTTCAAAAGACAAAGAACTCTATTACTGCCTCCTTCACATAAGGCATTTTCTCAAAACCCCTCGAGAGTTACCCAAGAGGATGAAGTGAATACTGCTGTCTGAAAATTGATCCCCACTCATGGTGTTGCCCCATTCCATCAGGAGAGCTGGTGATTTATGTCGACCACAGCCAACCAGGGAGCAATCTGCCTGCGTTAGTTTTCATCCAGCTTTCTCTTTATCTCTGTTACGGACATACTGTCCAGCACATGAAGTATCATCCTCTGTTCAGTCAGCAGACTGGAGACTTTTACCATTGACCCCTCCAGGCAGTCTTGCCTTTGCAGCTAAACTACAATGCAGTCTTTTGACATGATGGATGGTGCCGGATAAAAAGCCGAGGGCCTTACATGCAGCCTCTCATGTCATAACAGTGCTGATAAAGCCCGACCTGTGAGACCACAAATTCTGGGCTCACGGAGAATTTTTCACTTTTTGATGCATGAGGCTGCAGCAAACTGGGCCAAACGAAAGAAAATGTTGGAACAACAAAGTTTGACAGCAGTGTTAGCAACCTTGTTGCGATTAATCAAAATAATCCCTCTGTTACTGACCAAGCTGCTCCCATGACCGCTTAATTTAATACCCATTCTAGTAAAACTGTTTCCTAGATATTTGTCCGTGTTGAAACACCACAAAGCATAGCACACTGGAGGTATTAAGGAAACCTTGTTTGGGTATTACAATGTTACAGTTTCATTTGGCAGATGATTTTATCCAAAGCAACATACACATGAGAGTTAAGACAACACAAGTAAGTGCATGAAGCTAGGTTCAGATCTGATGGGACCGAGGTGCCAACAGGCGATGCACAGAAGCACAGAAGAGACAAATATATTGTGAAAGATATTTCACTTTTTCTCAAAGATTAGGAGGGACTCTGTATCTTTGGTAACTTGTCCCACCACTAGGAACTATAGAGGATTAGGAACTGTTGTGGTGGTAATACCAGGTGGGAGGGTGCGTACACCTGAATGAGAGAGTTCAAGTGGCCAGGAGCCTTTTTAGTCGCCGTTTTGTAAGCATAAGATTTTTAATTTGGGTTTAATGCAAAAAGCCAAAAAAACATTATGGTCGCAATCACTAAATTCTGGCCATCTAATGCGTGTACTTGTGGATATTTTGGAAATTATTGTTCAGTGAATAAGATTTAAAGATGTATAGTAGGCTTTGATGTCTGCCATGTTGATGTTAATTGACAACTGTGACAGGTCACTCACCTGTGACTTCCCAGGACTCATACTGTCGCTGACTTTCTGATCGTCTGTTTAAAGAGTAAACTGTGATTTTTTTGTGATAACATTTGCTAAAAAACTGCAGGGCAAAGCTAAGGAAAGTCTTAAGAAATAACTGAGCCTTTTAAAGAATGAAATTATATATTAATGATTCATTTTTACAGATTTACTTATTTAGTAGGAACTCATGGTTTTAGGGGGGTAGGGAAGTCAGGAAGTATTGAAAGAAGGACTAACACACCTTCAGTTTTAGTCTTTTCGAGAAATATATAGGATATTGCCAATCTTATCCTTGTCCTGGAGCTTATTGTGAATTTAAAGTGGCATTGTTCATAACTGTGTGTATAGAAATGAACTTTACAAATTGTTAGCTAATGGAAAACACAACATTTAAATTTAAATTCAGTGACTTTTTGACCTTACAGCTCTGAAATGTAATCACTCGTCGAGTCAAGAGTGGGCTGCTGTAATAACAAAGAGCTCTCTTAATACTGATACTTTTTTTTTTTGCTGATACAATTCAAATAAACCACAACCATAACAATAATAGTACTGTAAAAAGAGCTTAGTCAAGCACATTTATCCACAACAAAAACACTGTCATTTCCTAATGGCATTAACATTGATGCTGCAGGAATTGAAGCTTGTCAGCAGAGTTCCCCCCCCCCCCCCCCCCCCCCCTTCTGCTCTTTTGGCAGTTTAATCTCAAAAAAATGTTCAGTGGGATGTCAGAATAGGAGGAGAGTAGTAAACCACACTGGTTATTGGCAGGGAGTGTGGGTGTTGTTTGCTCAATAACAAAATGAGTTGTAGTGTCAAAGGGATTATTTAAAGTCAACATTTTATTGTCCCATACTACCATGAGAATACTTTAAAGCTTCATCCTTTCTAACCATTAAACAGACATCTAACAGACACGGAGCAATATGAGCGTCCCGTTGGGTCAAGTGACCAATTCAATCCAATATTCACTGACTTTTAACTACAGTCATCTTTAGCTTGCTAGATTATTTACTTTCTTTACTGACCACTCATGAACTTGGGACAGCGTGTAACTCTGCTTGTCTTGAGCTTGTTCACTGGAAACAGCTGCAAGTTTTTATACAGGGTGGCGGACCATAACCAGAGAGCAAAAACATCAAGCTAAAAGCTGCCAAAGGCTAAATGTAGAGTGATGGTTCTCACTTGGTTTGATACTGCAAGCGATTCCCTTTTGAGTTTTCAAGGATGTTTTTGATTAAATTAAAAATATGAATAATGCAGGTTCAAGTCTTAGCTTTAACTCAAGTGCAAAATCCATCAAAGGGGACATATTATATATATTTTCTGTGGGAATTTTTATAACAACGTTTGATATCTATGCTAAACATGGTCAAAGTTCCAAATCTTGAGGGTAATATATGTAGAAATGCTCCCTGCTAGTAAAAAGTCCAGGCTGCAAGCTGCTCTGAACTCTTCATTTGCGACAGTTTCATGTGTTACAATGTCTGATCTCATGTGTTAGATCGGATATCAGTTTAAATATGTACGGATGTATTGGAGAAGCTGACATTTCATGTAAAGAATAAGACAAAGTACTCCCATTACAGTATGTTGAGCCAGCACAAATCTAATGAGTGGCAACTTCCAAGAGCTGTCCAATCTGTACAGCCCCAGGTTTTTAAAAATATAGCTATACCTGTAAATGACCCCTTTAATTTGCAGCTACAAGCAACCAAAACAAATGTGGTTATGATAATATGAAAGACAGCGAATTCAAACTGAAGCTACCTCAAAAAGAAAAACAGAAATCCCTGAAATAAATAGCAGAAAAAGTCTAACCGGCCGTTAACTTTATTCAGATCAATGAAAAAACAAGCTAACACCCTAAGTTTTCCTCCTCTCCTCTGCTACAGACACCCACAGGAGCTGCATTACCCCGACTCACAGCTTTGATCAAAGCAGTACAGCAGTGCTGCTTTCCACTGGGCACATCTGCAAAGAAATGATTCATCCCTCACAATGTACTCCCCACCCAGCTGACGGCATAGGAAGACATAAATTTAGAATCTACACACTGAAGCAATCTTTGCAGATCCAGCGTCATATTGTATAACGAGATATCTGAACAGGAGAAGGAGAGATAATTCTGAATGTTTGGTATCTGTGGGCTGCATGTTAATGTTGAAATACCTACATATGATGCATAAACACTTATTAATATAATCAGCAGGGGGAAAAAAACCCAACAGATTAAGTTTGAATTCAAATAACAACAGCATCTCTCGCATAAAAATGTTGAACCTCATTTGACGCTGCAGTCTGAGAATAAATCTAAATCTGAGGTTTGTTCTTCCGTTTGAGACAAAGTCTGTCTTCAGCGTTATCACCCTGGAAACCAGCTTTGAGTCGCCATCAAAAAACTCTGCTGTGCTTCATTAGCAAAAATGAAAGCTGGGTTCAACCTGAATTATCACACACCAAGCATGACCAGCTAATCGCATGCACACACACACACACACACACGCATATCGACCATGGTCACTTCTGGGGACATTACATAGATTTACATTCATTTCCTGAAGATGTACCTGCACCATAACCTTAATCACTACTTGCCTAACCCTTTCCCTGTGGGGACACAGCTTTTGACACCAGCTGGACAATCTGCCCTCAATTAATTGGTCCTAAATATGAAATTTGTCCCCAATAGTAGCATATAATAGACCACATGTGTAGGTACTGTACTGTATAATGTGGTATGTTACGGTCACAACAGCCCAATACAGTGAATCTAGCATGAATCTTGTCTGACAAACAACCATCTGTGTATCTATAAAAGACCTGAGGCTTGGCAGAGACATTTTCATATAACTGCAGCCATGTTAAACATGTTGTGAGTGTGTCTGTGTGAGAGAGACAGTGAGCGAATGTATTTGTGTAAAACGAGACTACGGCATCGTGATTGTTCGGCCTGAGAGCCTCGAGGCTGTGGAGACAACACATCAATCCTGAAATAGTGTCTTCAGTCCTCTAGCGCAGCTCTTTGCAGATGAGTACTCATACATGACAGTGTCAGTATGTGTTTGTATGTGTGCTCATGTGCTGTACTTCTGTCGATGTGCAGAGCAATTAGAGCTTTAGATTTTGAGCTTGAAGACATTTTAGCTGGTACTTATTTAAAGGACTATTTGAGAGTTAAGACCTGGTTTGAGGGTTTAATTTATAATTAAGTTTATTTAATTCAGTGTAAGGTTGGCGTTAGAATTGGGTCTTATTTTGTAACTGAGACTAATTGTCTCTAGAGGTTATGATAACAATGTACTCACCAAATTGCTAAGACCTGGCAGACCTACTTCACTATAACAATGCTTTTTAACAAAGAAATTAATGGTCAGACACTCATACAAGCTGTAAACAAGCCAACAGTTTAATTTGGAGTTAAAACTAGAAGTGAGAGCGCCTGAAATGTCCCTGAAAATCCCTTATTTAGAAGAAAAGAGTGTGCACACAAATACAGAACTGGGGTCAGAGTCTTTTTGCCCTAATTTTGTCTTCAAGCTAAGTTGAGACTAACACCATGTTTTGTTTATAACCTGTGTGATTGTGTTCCTGAATCAGACTTCTTATTCTCAACACCCACTCAAAGAAAAACAACTCACTTAATATCACCTTTGCCACCTCTCACTCATCACTGTGGGAAGTAGTAAGCTCATGAGAGCATTGTACAACAGGGCAAATTATGACTTAATCTTAAAGGGTACATAACATGCTTTAAGGGATTTTCTGTTATTTTTATACTTGTATGATGTCAGATGTCTATATTTAAAACATTCAAAGGTTCAAAACTTGAGGATATATATGAATATGCATGAAAAAATGCTCTCTGACAATCAAAAAGCACTTCCTTTGCAATGTTACCTCCACATAATGACATCAGATTGTTTGTGCAAGCCCACAAATTGTTATTTACATATTATTTACGTTACATATTTCAGTTTGGATTGGTATAGATGTATTTGAGAAGTTTCTATTTTGAGTAATCAAGGAAAAGAATTGAAATCCTACTTTTACTTTTTGTTTACAGAACCTGTTTGTTACAGAACCTGCAAAAGCCTGCAGGAAGCTGGCCAATCAGAGCAGGGTGAGGGGCCTTAAAGAGATCGGAGGTAACACGGCCTGTTTCAGACAGAGGCTGAACTGAAGGGCTGTATAAAGAGCCAGTATAAGACAAATAAGGAGTTTATTCTAAAACTCTAAATCAGGTAAATATATTTCAGTAGAGCTCTAGAAAAAAAATATAGACCCGGAAATGTGCACGTTACCTCCAATTTAAGGTTAAGTTTAGGGGCTAGGGAATGCAATATGGCAATGTAATTCTTTAGAAGTATAGTATGTATGTAGATATATCACATTCGCTCCCATACAAACGCACGCAGCACCTACTGTACACAACACCAACAGCACTTCACACTGACACATGGCCACCCACATAGTGGCAGAATTAGCTCCACACAGGTCTGCTACTCACCACGACACAGACTGCCAAACACACAATATGTGATTCTCCACTTGATAAATATTGGAATGTGACTGATGAGTGTAATTACTCCGACACTGTCTTCCACCGGTGCACGGCATCTCCTCCTTCAGCTGATTCTAAAATTAAATGCTGTGGGCACTTAAGATATTAACTATTTGTAAATGTTGAACACAACCTGGCATAAAACTAATTTCTTCTTCCCTTAATGGGTTTAGAAATAACTCGAAGTCATTTTGAAGTCAAACCTGACTGCAGTGTTGTAATCCTTTTTTCTGACCTTTATCTCAAATTCAGCTTAAGTTTTCTTTTACATTTTTGTTTTTTAACTTCTAGGATAATATTACTTTAAAATCCCTTGTAAAAGAAACTTATTAATGAGCTTCAGGAATGATGGAAAAGTTCATCCATGGAAAGTGAAAGAAAGCCTATAACTCACTAACTAAAATGATAAAGTGATTACATTTTATATCCAAAAGGTCAAAAGGTGAACTTCACTTTCAAAAACACTTTTCTGGCCATTTTTTTTTTTTTTAAACGCCATGACTCAGGAACAGAAGGGGAGACAGTGACCATATTTCACATTTGGTCAGATACTGAATTGGTGACATTTATCATGGGTGCCCACCTTGAAACTGCAGTGATTGTAAAGACCTTCTGTGCTGCCGGCTTGAAGATGTGTGTGAAGCATCCACATTTTAAGAATTTGTAGCTCCTCTGCAGCAACATCCATATCTGAAACATCGTTTGCTGTCCTGGCTATAACTTAAATGAGTTAAAAGAAGTAAACGGAACATGCAGGCCTGTTTTTCCACTGCACTTGTTTACAGCCCCCCTCAATAAAAGTTTAACATTATTCATAACGATGACAAAACTTCACAAATCTTGCTTCTCATCTTTATTTCTTCACTGCAGTAACAGATAAACATCCCTGCTCTAATTAGTCACTTCCTATCTACAAAAATATGTTAGCTTCCCTCTTTCTCTTCCTAAAATTGAACTGTATACATTTGAGTTCAAGTGATACCAGCACTGTAGTGTCATTATTAGGACTGCGACTAATGATTATATTCATTATCGATTAATGGCAGAAAACAGTGGAAATGGCCATCGTAATTTTAGAGTCAGTGGTGGTTACGTCTTTAATTCTCATTATTGTCTCATATTGTCTGAACAGACCAAAACTCAAATATATTCAGTTTACGACTAAGAAAAGCATTAAATATTCACATTACAGTCATTTTGGTTTTTAATTGCTTTAAAAAATGAGTAAAATGGTTATCTGATTATCAAAATAGTTGCTGATTAATTTTCTGTCGATTGACTTGACTAATTGTAATAATACACAGTATAAAATGATCTCCTAGTGAGTTATGAGTCCTGGTTACTATTATAATATTATAATCTGCTGTAATAACCATACCACTACTACTAGTGATAGTACAAGTAGCAGTGCTGGTGGGTTAGAATAAGGTTCATGTGCTCACAAGAAACCTTTAATCTCATCTGATTCAGGCAACATCTTCAGGATGTTTTAGTCCTTGTTCGCTATCTGTGTCCATGCATACACTCGGCTCCAGGCCATGGCACTGGCTCGGGTCAATGGACCAAAAGGAATTTCCTCTTGAAAGCTAGACATCTGCCTTTAGGCGCTCTAAAATTGAAACAGGAGATGTACCATAACCCCAATGTACAAACCGTCCTTTAAATACCTTTTCTGCTTATGAAGCAGTATGATGTTACTTATTGTAATATCCTGCACAGTATGTATGTTTTTGTTTGTATATGTGTGTGTTCGAGTGTTTGTGTTCGAGAGGTGACAGGCGACAAATCCCACAGGAACATAATATGTAATTTAATACGTTTTTTTTATCAATAACGCCTCACTTTTACCTCTTTGAAATGAACACGTGTGCCTTTTTTCCCCCCCAGGATGAATCTTACACCCAGGTATTCCTATGAGTAAATATCAAGATGCAGTACAGTGCCTCATCTTTCTGTCAGTTTAATAAGAGAGCAGAGATTCTTACTCTCCATCTCCACCTCCCTACCCCACCCCTCTCTCACATACACTGGCCTCCAGCCCAGATCATACACTCTACAGTGTGAGACTCCTTCTTCTCTGCAGCACTGCTACAGAAACAATGTGACACTATATTTTTCCGTATTTTTTTACAATTCAAATTCATGTGCACATGAGGGTAAAAAAAAAAACCTAAACCTGCAAAAAAGAATGGCTGCATAATTCATGATAACTCTGAAGGAGTTGGGCAGCATACAAGAAATTCGCAAGAAAAGGTTTTCTATTCCTCGAAAAATGATGTTGGAAACCATCCAAACCACAACCAGATGTTTCTTACATGGCCCACAATAATAACAACAAGTGAAAGATTGAGTAATATTTCCTAAATTTTACTCTTAACACTTCTCCTGAAAACTCTCAGTTTCTCGCAGTATTTGGCAACATTTGAGTTAAAGTAAATCCGACAGGGAAGGGAGTGAACCTATAAATGCTGCATGAAGTACAGTTGCAAAATAATGCACTGCTGTGATCTCCACAGTTATTGCAGTGCTGCTCTGTACTTCATTACGAGAGCAGCTGCAGTGCTCCAGGAGAAGCAGAACACCGGAGAACCACAGGATATGTGCATCAGATCAGCTCTAGCTATAAAATGAGCTAATATCTGCAACAACCATGACAACTTGTAACTGGCAAGCACAGTAAATATGTAAGCTGAGTCAACATAGGAATTACCCACTGCTTGGGGATGAATGTCCTATACACTGAGCTGGATTATTTTAAACACACCTGTATAATCCAACACGATGGCCCTGCAATAAATCCCTATTACTTTGTGTTGATATTGTGACCAACAGCTGTTGATTCAGCTGTGTGGCAGTTTTTGATATGGTTGTCAGTGGTGGTGGTGGTGGAGTTATAAGGGCTGCTACTAACAATTACTCTCATCATGGATTTATCTGATGACTGTTGTTATGCAAATAAATGCTGGAAAATAGTGAAAAATACCAGTTATAATATCTCGGAGCCCATGTTGACATCTTCAGAAGTCTTTACTATAATATACGACACAGAATAGCTTCAAATCCTCACACTTGAGAAGCAGCAACCAGCAAATGTTTGGTATTTTTGTCTAAAAAGTGATGTAAAAAGTTATTTGACTATCAAAATAGTTACATATTAAGTTTTTGTTGATTGACTAATCAACTAATCGATTAATCAACTAGTTTTCAGTCTTAGAGTCCCACTGATACTGGGTACTGCATTTTTGTGGCTGATATCTGAGAGTCAAAATCCAATACCAATTGATAAAACAAGCATATGAATATTAAATGTTTTTAATATAATATTTAATCATGTTCATGTAATATTTGTACTGAGTGGAACATTTAACAAATAAACTCATCAGTGTTCTCTGATCAATAAACTGCAGTATATAATGAAGAGGCTGTTTGGCAATTCTCCTTCTTACTCATCAGCCGACTTACAGCTGATACCAATACATCTGCATTAAATTAATATAAGTCAATATCAGCCAAGCTGATTTATCAATCGAACTCTATTGCACTGCAGTGCATTATATATGACATGTCTAGTGGTTCGACCAACCTGATTATACAGCATGAGGCTCCATAATAGTACAAAAGGCAATCCAGCACAACTGTAACTAACTTCAGCTGGCTTCAACACATGATATTGATTAATCTGCCAATAATTTTCTTTATTATGTGCTTAATCTCTCCATAAAATGTCACAAAATAGTGAAAAATGTCTGTCACAATATCCCAAAGGCTAAGTTGGCATCTCCAGATTGCTCGTTTTATCCAACTAACAGTCCACAACCCAAATATATTCCCTTTATAATATTAGAGGATGGAGAAATAGCAAATATTCACATTTGTGAAGCCAGAATCTTGTAATTTTGGACACTTTTGATTGAGAAATGGCATAAATGATTGATCAGTTATCAAAAATAGTTGCACCATCATCCCCACTAACTGCAAGAAGTTGGGCCAATTTGTCTCTAAAGTCACCACATAGTTTTATCTGCCTCTCTATTAGCAGGCCCACAAGCATGTGCATGGTTTGGATTTACCCCCCCACCTCAGCTCCTCCTCACCCCTCCTCTCCCTCAGTGACGTGTTGGGTAGAAGTGCAACGTGGACGGGGCAAATAACAACATGAAGCCATCTGACACCTAAAGTGAAGTGTGTCAAACGCCCCCTCTGCGCCCCCTCCACCCTTTCCCATCTAACTCCATCCATGCTCGTACCTGTTCTGCCAGCCTTGGATCAGGTTGGTGTATTTGCTCAGCACTCCCTCCAGCTGCCTCTTGCGTGCCTGCTGCTGCAAATTCATGCTGTTCCCCAGCAAAGCTCCTCGGATGCCTCCTGCTCCAGCCGGGCCGCCAAGTGAGCTGCAGCCGGGACTCTGAGACCCGGTGCGCGCAGGTTTCCTCGTGTTCCCGCGGTCCGAGGAAGAGGAGGAGGAGGAGGAAGAGTTGGTTTTATTGGTCCCGGGTTGAGGACTGCAGAGCGCCTTGTCCATCCTGGCGACGGGACGGCAGAGAACAGGAGGAGGCGGAGGAGGAGTAGGAGGAGAGGGGAGGAGGGGACAGGGGTGGACCAGAAGCAGCAGCAACAGCAGCAGGGACGATTTCACCAGAGCATAAGTGGTAAACACGGCAATGCGTGACTGCTGGACTAAAGCAGAGGCAGTGGGTATGCATTGACCGTGCTGCGCCGTTTGTTTGAGGGTCCTTCGGTGCGTAAAAAGGCGGACATATTCCTCGGTGGTGTTCGTGCCCTGCTCTCTCCTCTGCAGTGCGCGGCTGTGTGGCACTGTGGGTCTCCTCCAGCGTTTTCCTGGTAGGAAAGGAGAGCAGAGCCCAGAGACACTCCCACTTTACTCTGGACCAGCCCCCGGATATTACAATGCAATCCTATTATGCACATCATCATCATCATGCCAAAAAAAAATCCCCCCTAATAAAAAAGAAGATAGTAATACTGCAAATGCCAGCAGGAAAAGGCATGACTCATGTGTGTGGGGCTGATAAAAGAAATTATGCATGTATGTACATGTATTATGCATGTAAGTGAAAATTGCAGCAAATCGTTCATTTATTTATCATTTCAGACAGTATTATAAGACTATTATGGGAACATTAATATATATGAGATATATATGGTAATACAATATTATAGGAAAGAAAATATAATAAATCAAAAGCTCCATTATAGGTCACTTTAAACTCATTAAAGGAACAGCAACCTACATTGGTATGTTGTGGGGAATCATAAAATGTCATCACATATAAAACACAACTACATTTGAAGCCAAGGCATTTTAAAGTTCAGCTGAAATCACTTTCAATCAGCCTTCTTTGCAGCCACAAATAATGCTGACATGCTTTTTATAAAATGTCAATAATTTAGTATTATTAGAAATATATTACAAATGCTCCTTTTTGTCTCAGCCTGCTGTCAGAGTCTTATTTGATAGCTGGCAGGCTATTTAATGTGCTGTGTTTGTAGCCTGCTAACTGACGCTAGCAGTTCCCCGGTTAATGTTTGTTTGGTGGTTTGTTCAGTAAGCTAAGGTGAAGGACAAGATGTGTGTTCATGATTGTAAGTTAGATAATAAGATTTTAGCAGTGGCTTTTATGTTGTGTAGCAGGATGCTATCAGGCTCAGTGTGACCGGCTCAGCCATATTACTGCTTTATTTGAGGACTCCAGCTACATATAAGTGGAGAACGGTAATTAATTGAAGTAATGTAAAACTAGGGGGCAGCATAATGAAATTAAAGAATTTAAAACATACATTTTTCCCTTTTGGTTTCAGATTTTTTTTCTCAAAAGGAGAACACAGGACAAATGATTAAAGGTGCAGTCACTGAAATCTCCCCACACTCTGCTCCAAAAAAGGACATGATGTCAAATTTTTGATGCAGGTATCAAGCAAATATTGGTCGTAGCGATCATAAAGTGCAAATGATGTATAAAAATGACATTACAGTTTGTAGTCTGGTAGTGTGATAATGCATACTAAGACATGGTGATGAAACAAACTAAAATAATAAGGTTCCCATTCCCAAACACAGTGCAGCAGTGTTGAACAAAGGTGAACTCTAACCTATGAAACCATCAGAGTGGGCTGGACATCGCACTAAAACAGGAAACTTAAATTTGTGCTTCGGATTGCATGTGACCAAACTTTTACAGAACAGGTGTGCATGCTGTAGTTGACATGAAGGCAGTTTAATTTCAGTTGGACTTTAAGCACTAAATCAACTGTATCCTTCACTATTTAATAATATATTGGTTCTATCTTATAGACAGACAACTTTATATTTATGCCTCCATGCCGGTGAGAGCCACGGCCGAAGGCATTACTTTTTTAGGTTGTCCGTCCGTCCCATTCTCATGGACGTGATATCTCAGGAACGCCTGGAGGGAATTTTATTACATCTGGCACAAACGTCCACTTGGACTCAAGGTTGAACTGATTAGAATTTCATAGTCAAAGGTCACTGCAACCTCACAAAACACATTGTTGGCCGTAACTCAAGAATTAATACGCCAATTATGAGAAAGTCTGAAGTATGACAAAGATGAAGTAATGACGTTTTATATCCAAAATATTCAACGCCATAACTAAGGAAGAGAAGGGGAGGTTGGGACTAAATTTCACATTTGGTCAGATACTGAATTGGTGACACTAATCTTGGGTCCCCGCCTTGAAACTGTGGTGATTATAAAGATCTTTTGTGCTCCCAGTTTGGAGATGTATGTGAAGCATCCAAATGTTATAATTTGTAACTTCTTTGTATTTTGCTTTCAGAGGGTACTTGTACCCTCTTCACTTCCTCTCCCTGGAAGATGGAAAGGTTCCCTTGATAGTCCACCACAAGCTCATTGGTTTTGCTGACACTGAGCTTCAAATGATTATCATCGCACCATGTATCAAAGCTCTCTATCAGTACTATGTACTCCTCTGTAAAAATAGCCTCTAAGTGAAGACAGCATGTTTCTCACTGGACATTATTCACTGGAGTCGTACACTTAATCCCTTTCATTGCATTCCTTCGAAGTCTTCACTACAAATATTTTATGAGTCTTGACAGACATGGATGGAAACTGCAACTTCACAGGTTAGCAGAGGCATGCAACCGTGAGGTAGTATTTCTACCTTCTATTTTAGATTACATTATGCTCACATGGTTCATTTTTCTAAATAAAACTGTGTTTCATCAAATTACCAAACTAGCTGACGTACAGAAAACCTGAGCCAAATGTTCCTGTAAAGACATACTAGCTGTTTGTTTTTTTGTTTTTGTTTTTTAAATGAAGGTGTCATCTCTAGTGTGCATTGTGTTTGATGGAAACAACAGTGCCTCAACAGGAAATTTTTGCCCAAGGGCCCCCAGACAAGTCAAACTGGCTCTAGGTATGCTAAAAAGCTACGTTTGGTATAGTTTATTTTACATTTTAAAAGATTTACAGAAAACAACATATCAGATTTCATAAGGGGCAGAACGCTTGAGTCCTTTTTGTTTTCACTGTGCAACAATCTTCATAATAAGGTGGAGACATGCTTTCAAGTTTTTACTTAAGAAATATTTGAAAATATGTACAAAAAAACTAGAAAATGTAATCTAGAAACTGACACACAAAAAAATCACATCATAAAAGACAATGATAGTACAATAAATTGGTATGTTTTTCATCCAAGTATTGAATAATCTATGCATGGAAAGGAACATGCACACAACCATGACAACCAGGATGAAAAGGACACATTAATGAAGACCAGACTGAGGAGCTTTGCAGGCTATTAAGATTGCGCTGAGCAATCGAAGGCATGCCTCGATGAATCTCCACAGGACACTTAGCAGAGCACGGATAGATTCCTGCTGCTTGTCAGCTGAGGCAACCACAAAGCAGCAATCAATACAAGAGAGTTAAAAAAAAAAATCCCTGTGCAATTGAGAGTCAATGGTTTGTTAAAAGCTTGTGCTGAGAGTCAAACCTGGGTCAGCTACATTTCATTATTAGAAGTCATGCCAGTTTGACTCTGAGGTCTTTGTTATTAAGCTTCAATTAAAAATGTGTATAAATTATTGAAATAGAATTTATCATGCACTTTTTCTAGCATAAAGGTTGGTTGTGCAAACTCTGCAGGATCAATCAAAATCCTCATCTCTTCCTAACCATCTCCTTCTGTTTCATCATTCTTCATCGCCATCGTCCAGTTGCAAGCACTTTAAAACAACTTGAATCATCACTGTCACGGTTACCATCACCATCACTCTGCCAAAACCAAACTAGCTGCTGCAAGAAGCACCGACCCGGAGAAATAGGTGTTTCCTCACCTCAGCACTGTAAAACATGAAAGAACTCATTCCTCTGAGCTGTGATTCGATTCTTTACTCCAGCTACACTGACATCGCACCAATCTCCTGCATTACGGCCCCGTGTCAGCCCAGTCAGATTTATGGCAGCTGTGACTCCCCGAGGCTGGCCCTCATCATCTTCAGCCACCAGTCCGCTCTCAGCACCAACACTATTACAGCCAGGCGGGAGATACTAAATCTCTAAAATGCCAGCTTTTCAGGAGCTGAGAACCCCAGCCTCGTTTGTAGCTTGACGCTAGTACATTTTTAATTATAAACTATAAGTTTAAATCCAAAGGTTTTTGAACTTTGTCGTAATTTGTCATGTCTTAATATGAAGTAGCTTTAATTCAATTCAAAATACTTTATTCATCCCTTAAGGAGCTATTTTAATCAAGCGAATACACTACACACACACACACACACACACACACACACATATATATGGTATATACTGTATGCTTGTATTAAGTATTAAGGATGCAAATATCACCTTATACTACACTGTCTGAGAGTATCATAAATATATTCTGTACCAGTCTTGATTGAAGCTATTTAATGTTTACACTGAGAGAAATATTCAAATTTAAGACATGTTTTTAACAGCTGCACCATTTTATCATTTGGAAATATTCTAGATGTGTTCCCAACGCTTTTGAGAACAACTAGACTCCAGCTTGTAAGTAGAGTTCATATCAACCCCCAAGATGTGATTATGACTGAGAGACTAGGATTCTTCTGAAAGCTCATATGTCTTTGCTCTTAATATATAATATGGAAGTCAGACATACATATATAATATGTTATGTTTATCTTCGCAAGCAGAAGTTCAACAATCACATAGGGTTGTAACGTTCAAGTGTCCACATACTTTTGGCCATAAAGTGCGCTGGAACATCTCAGTATGTTTAAACCAGACTTCACTTGATCAAAGCATGGTCCTGCCCACCATATTTGGCATTTAGATGTCTGACAGCCTTTCAGAAAATAATTGATAATAGATCGCAAGCCTCAGGAAAGAAAAAGTCAAGGACTCCCTTTTAAAGATAAAGTTATGTGAAGAAGTCCTCAAGCAGCACACATTCTTATCTCTTAGTTCTCACGCTCTCCATTTCCACAACATAATACTTCATAGCTTTTAGTGGATCCTGGCGTGTCAAAGGTGACTTGGCTGTGAGTGGCAGGATGGAGAGTTTTGTTCCTTGATAGAATCTGTCAGAACAAACATTCATCGCTTAGTCAGTGCACATTTTGAAAGGTTATTGGAAAAAACTCCTGAGTAGCAGATTCCATTCATAAGCAGGCTGTCAGAATTTGAATAAGGATGGGTGTTTTTCATCAGCGATTTTATCAGTGTTCGGACGTATGAGCTTGCCTGTCCTTGTCCCTGATGGATAGCTATCTGCCGACTGCAGAGCCGCCCTGTCACACACTACCCATCACTTTGTGTTCAAAAACAACAAATACAATCACATAATCCAGATATATCTTCCTCTCTCCCATCAGACCAACAGACCAAAACCAAAGCCAAAATGTTCATGACTGACCTTGGTTTGTTTTTCGATACACTGCGATGCTGCATTTGGAAAGAACAGCTGATTCAGATTAGCATTTCACCTGGTTTAATCGTTCCTGACAACTGCAGGAACTGAGATAATCTAGAGTCCGTTTGTTTTTGGGAACATTTTATCTGCTCGTTGCAAACTCTGCTGCCAAGATGGCTCCATAAAATGTCTCGCTCCCTTTACTGGTCTCAGGGAAGTCGCTAATTTGACTTATTATATGTACCCTTGACATGTAATTTACTCTGCGCGACTCTGAGTTTAATGTAATGTAATCTTTAAAAAAAATAAATCATATGGGTATAATTGTATTTCATTTTACAGAATTTATGAGGGAGTTCAATCTGCATAAATGACATTTGGTGTTGCTTGACTTGCCAAAAGTGTGCATATGTTTGCACAACAGCCTGCATTATTCACAAAGACCAGCAACCTCGCCAATAACTACTTAATGGACTGGAGGGGGGCTATTGACCCTGTACACTGACAAGGTCAGCAGAGTGAGTGTGTGTGTTCGTGTGTTTGTGTGTGACAAACACAGAGAGACAGAAACAGGAGGGGAACACTGAGAGCAGGAGAGGGGGATTTCATAGTTCAAGAGTGTCTCTGTGAGTGAATATTTGACTGTACTGCTCTGCTTGCTGCCTCTTCCCATGCTGGGTTGAAGGATGAATTCATGCATATTCATTGAGGCAGCCACAGAATAAAGCTTTAGAGATTAACATGGAGACCGCGCTATTAATATTCTGAGTTTTTGTGAGAGAGGAACCCTCCGCTAGTTACCAATCTGAAGGTCAGAACATACACTTTCATATTTCATTTCATGTATAATTCTCATGAAGTAAATCGTGTGTTTTTAAAAAAGGTTGTTTTCAGCATTCAAATGTGTTTATTAAAATGTATGCACAGCCAAAGCCAAACGGTAAAGATGCAAATATGAAAGAAAAAAATGAATAATTCTTCCCTTTGATTCATCAAAATCTATTTTTGTCTGCAAATAATTATCAGCTGAGTTGAAGGTCATAGTTATAGTCATTAAACGGATGAACCGTACACTCTGAGGGAAGTGTTCCTTTCTCTTATTAAGCCACCTTACAGGGCCAGAAGCACAAAAGGTGGACAAAGACACAGGACATGTCGTGACAGTCCTTCAGTAAAAGTGTCAGTAAAGCCTCTGTGGGCTCAATTATCGCTCAATTGAACAGGAGCAGAAGGACCCCAATTAACGCTCTAACTTGACACTCATGTTTGTCAGAGGAGCTTCAGGCTGGAATCTCCGAGCGAGAAGATAACAGCTAATGACTCCACTCGATTTCAGAGTTTTTCTCGCTAAAAGCAGACTCTCCAGAACGATGACGGTGTCAAAATGTGACAGACTGAGGACGGTCATTCCCCTGAAGCTTGTTTCAGTGTGATCAGGGGCGGAGGACGCTGTGACAGAAATAACATCCCTCTTGCTTCCTTTGTGCTCTGTCAGTGCTCGCTACTCTGATAACCTCCTTTCTACATGTGTGTGTGGGGTATGTGTACAGACATTGTTGTAACATATACTGTATGCACGCCACACACACACACACAAAGATCCACAAGCTTCTGGGTGGTTTCTTTTAAAGTATAATCTGTTTTTTGTGCCTCATATTATTTCCTTGAAGCACTCTGTGATCACAGTCTTAGTTAAAATCACGTCATAACTTAAGTTGACATTTACAGATACATTCAAAGCAGTAATGTTGCCATAATGGCTTCTTTATGCACTAATTAACATTTTATTGTCCATAAAGATGTCAAGATGGAAAGGTAATATTGAGTTGTGATGGCAAGTCGTGAAAGTATCAAGTGTAAAAAAAAAACAAGCTGTATTTCAAACTAATTGTTGCCTTAATCTGCAACACAGAAATAAATGTACACAGGTTGTAAGTAAATGATTTACATTCACAGCAGCAGGTTTCGGTTGATGTGGATGTATTTCTCAGCACATTAGAGACATCTACTGGTTGAAAAACTAATTTGGGTTTAGATTTGACCCAATTGAGAAAATGAAAAGTTTACCTTCAATATTGGGAATCTGTACTGTATAAAGCGAAACACAATACCAACATATTTGGTCAAATTACAGTTAAAATAAGTTTTTTTCTTTAGATAGAGGCATATTCAACAAAGATACAGGTACAACCAATAGAGTCTATCACCCCAATATGAATAATCAAACTACTTTTTTCTCCAAAATGAATTAGTTCCAATCAACAAGAACTCATGTTGTTGTATATAGATTGTTCCCTGTCATATTCCCTGAGGATTGTCCCAAGGTAGACTGAAATATGTACATTTTAAAGTATTTTGAGCGTATCATCCCTTTATTTGAGATTTGACAGTGCAGAGATGATAGAAAATGAGGGGAGAGAGAGAGAGATAGGGAATGACACACGACCATGGTCGAAGCCTTAAAGTGAAATATATATTATATAAAGACAAAACAACACAATCTCATTCTTACAAATACAAAGCTTAATTTGTAAGCTATTGTAAGCTAAAACAAACTGGTACTGGTTTTGGTTTGGTGCTACAGCCAAGCTTTGTCTGGTATGGCTAGAGGCCCCATTAAATATTTGAGATTGGACAGCTTTAGTAATATAGCAACCAGGTTACATCACTGTCTCCATTTCTCTCCTCAGCTCTGCTCTGCTCTCTGTCTCTGTGTCATGGATGTATAAAGAGCTGCAGGTCTGTGTGTCTGCTTGACTGAGGGAGGGACTGAGCTACACACACGCAGAGCAGAGAGGCCACAGCGAAGAGGAGGAAGCTTTGCATTCACACAAAACCTTGTAATGTGTAATCGGCATGAAACAATCAGAAAATAGAATTTAATTTATCTGATTTACTGCTCTCGTTTTTGTTTTTGCCAGCACTGCTTGCTCTTTTCATTCACTCCCTAGCTCTCTCTCTCTCTCTCTCTCTCTCTCTCTCACTCTCTCTCTCTCTCTCTCTCTCTCTCTCTCTCTCTCTCTCTCTCTCTCTTGCTTACTTGGGAGGAGGGGTCAACTCTGAATGCTGTGTGTTAACAAACACCAACAGACACATCCTTTAACAAACATGTCTTTAAACTGTTTGCCCCCGAGCTTAGACCAGTAGCTTATATTTGCTAATGTTACATATATCGTCAAGCTTGTGACATTACAAGTTTGCTGACTTTATGGCTCTTCTCTACTTGTACAAATTTTTCTAATACATTTTACAATTATTCTGTCATTGTTATTCATGATAAAAAAGTTGTAGCAAAAATCTCTATGGTTTACAGTCTATCTATGTATTTTGTGGAGAAAATAATTAGCCTAAAAGGCATAAAAATAAGATAATTTGTCCAATTATAAAAGCTGAAAAACAACTTTTTATCACTTTTTCTGTAGTGTCTCTCTGCTTTCCCCAAGCAGAATTATTACCTGAAGCTTTAATTATTTGACCTTTTTTTTCCTTTATAAAACCTTTACCTTAAAAAAAAGAGAAGCAAAATGAGTTTTCAGTTAATGCAATCAATTTAACTTTTTAAAAGCAGTAACTTCTCTTTATGAAAGTGAAGTATTTCCGTCACCAGTCTGTCTTCATTGTCCTACAAAATGTGTAGCTGCCAAGTCTGATGAAGAGATGGACGTCTGTCTCTGATGACTATTGTCTTTATTACAACACTCTGATTAATACAGTCATTAGAGGCTCATACAGTCATGACACTGACTCCACTTTTTGTGCCTAATTAGGAGAATAATTTAGTCTTGTTCTGGTTCCACCTCTCTGACAGTCTCGTCATCTCTCTATAAAGGTCGGTGAGGAAAAAGGGAATGAGGACCATGTGGGTGTACATGTGTGTGGGTGAGTTCTCCAGCCCTCCAACCACACACACACACACACACACACACACACACACACACACACACACACACACACACAGACGCACACACACACATACACTCCCTCCATCCATTCCTCTTATACCGGCATGTTTTAACGTAATGAGTGTCTATATTGCAGCTCATCAGTATGCTGGAGGCAACAGAGGTTCGTCCCTGTGGTTCAAGCAGTCTGGTTAGAGTGGAGTCATACTTTGCCTGAGCTGATGCTCTCCGCCCACACTCAGAAACATTACATTAGCATTGATTGTCCTCTACTCCACCCTGTATTAATAGCACAGGAGAAGAGGAGGGACTATAATGAGGTTGTTCTTATAATGATGGAATGCTTAATCCCTAATTGTAATCGTTTTTTTCCTTATTATTTTGGCTGTGTTAATGCATACGGCATACATTTTGACAAGGGTGTAGATTTCTTTTCTTTGTGTAGCCAAAATAAAGACACTCAGATCCATACGGACAAAAATATCTCCATTGAAACCCATTAAAACCATAATTTGTGATCCCATGGTAATTACAGCATAACCTCATGAATTATATCATATCAGGCTTTCGATTTTAGAGCCCTGGCTTCAAAATGGTCAAATTCACTGTATTATGGAGAACATGAGGCAAATGCATGCAACTAAAATGATGTGTACAGTATATGGATGTCGGAGAGTGATGTGTGTGTGTCTGTGTGTACATGTGCACTCAAATCCTTATGTGTAGATATGGTAAATGTACTGCTTTTATATAGCGCCACTCCAAGTACTTCACACTGCATGTCACATTCATCTGGAGCAATTTGGGTTTCAGAAGAAGAGCTGAGGATCGAACCACTGATCTCCTGATTACTGGATGATCCACTCTACCTTCTGAGCCCTTTTAAACTGTGATTTTTTGATCCCACAGCCATTACAGCATTACATCATGCATTCGAGTACATCATGGCTTTGGTTTTGAAATTTTAGTTTTTACTGTTTTCCATCAGATTGAGCCATTTTTCTGACGTTTGCCCTATGTGGCAAATACCTGCTATATCCTGGTTTCCATTAGATGCATTGTTGCTGTATTATGGAGCACTGTAGGTCAATGTAGCAAATGTATTCAACTCAAATGGTGTGTGTGTGTGTGTGTGTGTGTGTGTGTGTGTGTGTGTGTGTGTCTGTGCGTGTTTGTGTGAAGAGATAGAAATGATCAACAACTAAAAAACTGGTATTTAAAGACATGTTTTGTACTGTCCTGATCAGCAGTCCACAACCCAAAGATATTCAGCTTACTAAAGAAACCAGAAAATATTCAAGTTTAAGAAGCTGGGATGAGAGAATTTGGCAGTTTTCGGTATGTGGTATCTGTACTTTTCAATAAAGAATCTGAACACTTCTTCCACCGCTATCTGCAGTTCGCCACAACAAGCTGCCTGTCTCATTTTATATTCTTACCTCTATCCTGAAACAAGACAAAAAAGTTAAGACAGGATACTCCAGTACACATCCACATACTGAGTGATCAAGCAACCATACAACCATCAGCTGTCATTAATTTGTGTATGGAGAAATTAGTGTGGGCATGTGTGTGTGTCTGTGTCTACGCGTGTGCGTGTGAAGAGACAAAAATTACCAAAAACTAAACAAACTGGCATTTAAAGGGATTAAATTCTGAAAAATAAATATTTGGTAGTGATGTTTAGGGCTGAAGTTAGTTGGAAACTTAAACTCAGTGAAATTGGAAAATAATATTAATATATAGGCCTAGTATTTAGATTTTTTGCCTTTAACATCAGTGAATATGTTATTATGATTCCAGCATAATGGGAGATTAAATAAACAGAAAAACAACCAAATACATATATGAATATATCAAACTTGAATCAAGAAGAAGGATCAAATAAACATAAGATTTTGCCTATATAACTTTTAAAATATAATATAATATTGGTGCATATTGGACAACATATATGTCGATACCGATATATCTGTGATAGGCCAATATCTGAAATAATATCAGCTGACCGGTATATGAGTTGGGCTCTAATATCAATATAAAAAACATATATTCTATGGCAGTTCTTTTGACACTGACTTTTTCCCCCCCTTTAACAACTTAAAAAAAAAAGATGTAGTATAAGCAATCAATCAAAATATCTGCTAAACACTAATAAACACAGTAAGATGCGTTTTTATTATAATTCCAGCATAATAATAGGAGAGACTTCCAGCTTAATGGGAGTCATGATGATGAAGTCATTCTTTACTCAGTCAAGGTTGTACTGTATGAAACTGCAATTCCCACAATGCAGCATGGATACTTCAGTCCAACCACT
The DNA here is from genome assembly GCF_963691925.1 of Scomber scombrus. Taxonomy (NCBI): domain Eukaryota; kingdom Metazoa; phylum Chordata; class Actinopteri; order Scombriformes; family Scombridae; genus Scomber; species Scomber scombrus. The sequence continues at coordinate 7,622,328 of NC_084985.1, forward strand.
GCGCTGCTCGGGGCTGACCATGTGTTGTGTGACTGCCACCGGACGGCTGTCTGTAGAAAGTGCAGAAAGAAACGTGCTCACACTGAAGCATGCAGGCAGCTCAACCCGGACCAGCACCACCAGCAGCAGCAGCAGCAGCAGCAGAGATGTAAAGATGGAGTAGAGAATAATGTGCCTCGGCTGTCACCATCAAACATGTTCCCGGGAGTTTTCTATGCACTGCTGGCGGGTTTCCTCGGAGCCGTGGCGTCGTCCTCGGCCAAGCTGTCTCTCGGAGCCGACTACCTGAAGGGAGTCTGCGAAACCGGACTCCGGACATGGGGCGAGCAGAGGAAATTCAGACAAGCGGACGAAACTACAGCCTGTGACCGGGTGAGGCGTGAACTCAGTTAAAGTGAATTATTAACACAGCGGGGGGTGGATGGTCGTTAATAATGCAGCGCTTACGTACGTGTGCATGCCTGCAAGCAGGGTGATTTCTCACGGAGGATGTTTAAAGGGGGGGCTTCTCCCCTTCACCCCCCTCCCCTCCTCCTCTCCTCCCCTCCTCCCCTGACTCCAGCTCCCTCAGCATCATCAGCAGCATCAGCATCACACGAGGGAGCCCATGCACCAGCTCGTGCCGTGTCCGCGTGCAGCAGAGCAGGATGACATTGCAGCTCTTAAGAATGTGTGTGTGTGTGCGTGTGTGCGCGTGTGCGTGTGTGATGTGTTATCGCGTTGTTTTGTGATCGTGGTCTTGTTAAAGAAGGGGGTCAGGTTTCTTGTATGACCTTCACACTCTCCTCACACGTCACACAGTGATGTCAGAGAGAGAGACAGACACATCTGCAGGCATCTGTCTGTCTATGTAGATGTATAATAAGATCTTATAATGCACTCATAGTCTGTACTGTGACTTCTTATCTGAAGGCTAATTAAAATGGCAAGTAGGTTTGCAGATGGATGCAAATTGAGGACGGCTCTTAATATGCACCAGGAGGTTATTGCATGCAGCCAGTACGTCATAACAGACTTCAACAGGGATTTCACACATGCAGGCGGGGTAGACAGAATAACAGCAACCCTTCACGGTATTATGTAGGGCTGCAACTAACGATTATTTTAACTATTGATCCACCTGTTGATTAATCATTAAGTCGTTTGATCAATATAATGTCAGAAGAGGGTGAAAAATGTTGATTGTTTTTCTCAACACTCAAGGTTCTGTCCTGATTAACAATCCACAACCCCAAAGATATTCAGTTTACTATCATAGAGAAAATATTCACATTTAAGAAGCTGGGATAAGATAATATGGCAGTTTTTTGGTGGTATCTCTACTTTTACTTCAGTAAAGAATCTGAACATTTCTTCCACTGTTGGCTGCAGTTTGCCACAATAAGCTGCCTGTCTCATTTTATATTCTTACCAAATAAGACAAAAAAGTTAAAACAGGATACACCAGCAAACATCCACAAATTGAGCAACAAAGCAACCATCAAACCCCATCTATTATCATTAATTTGCATGTTTCTGTTCGTATTTATCAGCTTCATATCCCTCTGAGGCTGCTATGTGGCGGGCTGCTTTTCACCTGCAATGCTGTGATGTGGACCTTCCTTGCCAAAGCACTCAGGTATTCCTCTTCCTCCACCCGAACCACTGTGACCACCACCGCCTCCAACTTCATATCTTCCGTAAGTAGCAGCCTCCTATACAAGCACTAACTTATCTTTTTCTTTGTAGTCAGAAGCTTGTTTTCTCTGGAAATTACTTCCCACCAGACTGTTATGGAGTGAAAGTTAATTTCAGATTGACCTTACATACTTTCTTCCTCGTATTAGCTGCTGTATTTTAGAAAGTAGGTCAGACTATATTCAGAAGTAACAGTGATTTAGTCTTTTATTTTCAACTAAAGCATCTTAAGGGCTTGTAATGCAGTATTATTCCTCCTTGCAGGCTTTCCTGGGCCAGCTGATCTTCGGTGAAGCTCAAATAACGCTGTGGTGGGTCGGGATCTCCCTGACTTTCTCTGGCCTTTTGGTACTGCAGAGGGTTTCTCCACAGGATGGACATCACAACGCAGCCGCCAAGGATGAATAATATGTCTCGTCTCCACTAGCTCTGTTCAGCCTGGCTCCATCTGGCTGCGGTATGTGTTTTGGTTGGCATCTCCTCTGATTTTATATTTAGCCAAAGAATGATGAAATCTGAAACTAGGCTTAGTTTTTTTCACTTAAGTACATTTATTTATTAATTAATATTACCTTTAGGTACAACAGTGGAACAGAAAAAATCTGATTTTGTTGCTAATAATGCTCATTTTCTTAAATAAGTTGTTTCCTGCTTTAGCTTTCATTCCTAAATGCCTCTAAAAACTGTTTATTATCAGTAAGCGTTTTAACTTTAGGTTGCAGTTTGTTGCCGTGCAAGCTGTGAAACACTGTTGGCTCAGCTGTGGTGCTGCCTTGTTTAGTCAAGCTCTAAAATTCAGAGGAGATGTTGGCGTTCAGCCAGTCTGGCCATGGCACAGCTACAGTCTGGCTAGTGGAGACAAGCTATCAGCTGCCTGGGTGCGGCATTTCAGAAGCTCTGAAATCATCTTTGTTCACAGGCTTACAATGAAGCAAAAATAATACTAGCTTTATGTTACTTTTAACCAACAGCAACACAACTCATGAGCTAACAGAAACGATAGGAAGGGAAGAACGTTAAAGGAAAAGTTTGCTAAATTGGGACTGATTGCCCCTTTTGCTGAGAGTTAGATGAGGAATTCAAAACCACTCCCATGTCAGTATGGTAAATATTAAGCTACCGTTAGCAGCCGGTTAGCTTACCATAAAGAAAAAGATTTACCTATTACCATGTTTAAAAAGCTAACACATAAAAAAATGATATCTTCTTTTGTGCTGGACTTTTTCTTGGTCAAGTGCAATGATTTCCTGGAGACTAGGCAGTCATCCAGCAGATTAGATTTGGAGATTCCCCTGTGTGCTGTCTTTATGCTAAGCTAAACTAAGCTAACTGGCTCCAACTGGCTCCAGCTTCACATTAAACAGACAAATGGTTTTCTCATCTAGCGCTCAGCAAAAAAAGCAAATCAGTAGGTTTCCCAAAATGTCCCAATTACTAATTTAAAAAGAAAGACACATAATACCCAACAGGTAGATAATTTGAGGGGTTTTGTGTGTATGAACAGCCTGATCTGAAGTCTGAAGGGGTTTTGTTCATGAGTAGTGAAACAAATAGCACCAATGTCACCATTAATCAGCCTGTGGATCACGTATATCACAGCCTGCAGATCACCAAAGCTTTTTTAATGCTCACATTTCCTTAAGTTACTACGACACTCACTGTAAACATCCTACACCGATGTTGAAATTTATGCATGCTCAAGGTGATGTTTTAAATGAAGCACTTAGCTAATGAAGTGTATTTTTTTCACAAGTAATAATACTAATGTAGCGCTGAAAGGCTCACCCCCGGTAAAAACTTGCTCTCTGCCTCGGCCTTTCTTTTTTCTGAAATTATTATTATTTGCCTTTCTTGGTCGCTTGAACCTCAAGATATGAGCATGACACATGTATTTTGATGCAGGGGCAGCTGATCTTCATTTTCATGATCGATATGTGCATGTTCTTACCAAGGCCTGCACTCATATAACTCACACCAAAGCATCTTGGAGTGTCAGTTCATATCAAAGTGACGTCCTCGTGAGCTGCCTCATTTTTATCATCTCGTGTCTTCAGTGGCCTCCTCAGCATCTGAGACATCACATGGCCTCTTGACGGCCTGGTGAAGCCTCATGTGCCCTGGATTTTGCAATCTTGTAATATTTTGTTGCATATGATCAATATCAGTCCATCATCTCTTGGGTTAGATAAACACATAGCTTCATTAAAAGCTTCCTTCTGCATCCCTGGAGTCGTGAGTGAGAGTGCAATAGCATTATACTTCCTTTAAATCTCATAACACTGTGATGTGTGTAACAGCGAAGGGGCTTTGAGCATTAATAATTGAGCATAGAAAAACTGAAAAGGCAATATTTGATACTAGAGGGACATTTCTGATAGCATACATCAGCTAAGTAAGTATACTGTTGCGTACAGGGATTTGAAAACATCAAAGGTTGCTTTATTAAATGGTATTTTAGGATCACACGTTGCTGTTGTTTGGATACATATCATAATATAAATGCATAACGGTAGCTATAATAAATGTCTGTAATATCCCACAGCGGCAATGCACAAATATATCAGATGTCTTTCCAACTGCTGCTGTGCAAGTTTTATATCATGTGATTTACATGCATCCCTATTAATGTGACCACAGTGACAATGTGATTATACAGCTTTCATATTTCTAAAGGCTGGCTGAGTGATGTTTCATAGCAGGGGCCGTACTCGCAACGCAGGATTTTTTCAAAAGTGGAGATCACTTAACGTCTCACGCAGCATTAAAAAAAGGGTGAATTCAGTTATTTGTGCCTCCATGTTTTTGAATGCTGGAAGTATTGCATTACTTATAGGAATAGTTCAATATTTTGGGGGATATGCTTAATTGTTGTTTTTGCCGAGCATTAGATTGGAAGATTGATACCACTCATGTTTTTACGTTAAATATTAAGCTGGAGGTAGGAAAAAGTTAGCGTAGCTTAGCATAAAGACTGGAAACAAGGGGAAACTGCTAGCCTGGCTCCATCTAAAGGTGAAAGAATGAGCCTACCACTACATCTAAAGCACACTAATGAAAATGTTATATCTGGTTTGTTTTATCCATACATAAAATGAGGTATAAAAAAATCTAGTTATGGTTTTAAAGAGGGGGTGTATGTGCCAGACTTTTTATTAGAAACTGCTCTCAGCTAATTATATTTTCTGAGTTCCTGTTTTTGTGCAGATTAAACAAAGGTGTATAATATTAATTAGTAATCTTAAGAGGTGCTTGTAAGCATACCTTCAGTCTGACCCGAGCTAAGCTAACCGGCTACTGGCCGTTGCTTCATATTCATCATAGAGACATGAGAGTGGTTTCAGTCTTATCATCAAACTCTCCGCCATAAATCAAATAAGTGCATTCCCCAAAACGTAAACTCTTCTTTTAACCTACCTTTAATATCTGTAATCTCTGCTTTTGATTCTGAAAACGGTTTTGGTGCCTGCTTTTCTCTCCAGTTAACGGCATGATATGAGGGTAAAACCATCTACCTGTGAACCCAGTCTCACTGTAACGTAACCAATCAGAGCTTTGCGGTAGCCACATTTATAGCTCTGTGACAGCGGCATGGCCCTGAGTGTGATGTATGTATCCGTGTGTGCACATAAACCGTAGATGTGGCTGGAGATTAGAGACACCACTGAATTATGATCTTGACCTTACGAGGTGTGTGTGTGTCACATGGATAAATTAATGTGCTGCACTGCAAGAAAACAACTAAATTTATCAAGGCCTGTTTTTAATCAATAATGTTTTGATCGGAGCTTCTTAGAGGAAAACAATCTTCTTTTCTTCAGTTTTGGAGTTGGAATATTTAATAAGGGGAGTTTGACTTTGCATTAGTTTGTTGGTATTAATCAATAATAAATTTAATCTGGAGGCTGCTGCACGGACTACTTTAACTCTGTGCAGCTTGAGAGGGACACACCATGTTTGCTCTGATACGAATCATTTATAATGTGTCTTACAGATTATGTGAAACAAACATTTGTAAAAGTGTAAATATATTCTGTTGATAGGAAACACTTAGAGGATGTGTAAAATTGTCACCTCAAATGAGAGAAGAAACACTGATGATAAATTATTAAATAAACATCTCATCTGACAAACACAGTTCTCGTCTCCATCACTCTTGTATTATTGTCTGCGGGAGGATTTGCAGTATATGTCTTCATCACAGTTTTATACTTCAAACAGAAAAGCTTCTCCGAGCCATTCTGCATTCACATCAGTTGAATTAGATGTGAAGTAAGTAAAATCAACTATTTACAGCGTCTGCTTTCAAATGAGTTTTCCTGCAGCAAACAGAGACTTTATACTCATTTCGCTCCACATCATTTCTCTGCCTTGAAACAGTAACGTCTACCGGAGAGTGTTCTTATAGTAGCTAATGAGCCTGGATGCAATGTTTGCCTTGAGCTAGTCAACATCTACTAACAAAGTACCAGCTTTATGCACCATTACACAAGTTCTCTTTCTTTAAATACCTCTGGTAAAAATGGAAAATAAAATAAAAAAATCACAGAGTATGGCTGTCTCGCTTTGTGCGCCTGATCGACCTTACAGTTTTTGTCCTCTACTGCGTTGTGGAGGAGCTGAAACTTGAGATTGTTTAACTGTTGAACTTGTGTAATGAGATAAAGAAACTTCAACTTGATAAAAATCTGTTCAAAGGCCAGTGAGATTGTACTCCAGTTACACAGCAGATTCTTGACTGTCACTCTCAAAAAATGGAAATGAATGCCACAAAAACTGATAGAGTTAAATAATAATAAATATTAAATATTAAATCCATAAAACATAACCAAAAGTTGTGCAAGGGTTAGAGTTTGGAGTTTAAAAGGGGTGAGTGTGGTTGTAACTTTAAATATTTTTATTAGTTTTACCTCAAGGAATCTGTACTTTACTGTAAATCACAATATAGTTTTGTGATTTCTTGTAATTATCCAATAATAATAATCCATCTACAACATTTGGAAGAGGTAAAAGGCAAAAGGTTTATTTTATTTAGAGATGCTTTCTAATGAAAAACTAATTATACTAAAGCTGTGTGGTAAAATTAAAGGTTGTTGGTAACTGCTTTTACAGTTTTTAATGATTGTTTTACAGTAGATAAGAGTGATTCGGCAATGAGGGTTGAATATGTTCATTTACTTACAACCTAAGAATAAGTTGAGTAATATTGTTAATGGGGTATAAGTTAGTTAATAAAATATCAATAAAACCTAAGCATAAGTTGTCATATTGTTAAAATATGGATGTACATTTTTAAAAATACATTTTTATTGGTAGAAATCTGTACATAACTGTAAATTACAATATACTTTTGTAATCATCTAATCCTTCTACAACATGATAGATACAACAATCAACAAGTTTGTTCTAGTAAAAAATTGATTTTATATAATATTAGGGATGTTTTCTATTAAAGTTGGGTGGGAGGAGTGTACAGCTAAAATGTTACTGTAAAATAAATTATAATTAATTTAGAAGACAGCAACCATTCAAATGATATAATTTTAATGTATTTATGCTGTATTTTTTAACATTAACATTAGATTGAGTGGTAAATCTACAGAGGGTATATGCAATAAAACCTTGAAGCCCATTTTACTGTAGACTAATTAATTGTAATTTACTGTGACGTAATAGTAACTTTATGGCAAAATCTGTTGAGATTCTTTCTGCAACAAGGACTAAATATGTTTATTATAAGTTGTTTTTATCAATACAAATATTTTACATTTTATTTTTCTCATCCCAGAATTAAAAATGTGTCCAAATTTCTCACAAACATTATCTACAAAAATACAAAATAAACTGTGAAACTGAGTAAATAAAAATTGCATAAAATGTTGTATCACATACGTACTGTTTTATTTCATCCCCCTTTGAACAAATACAACAATAAAAAAAAAGAAACATTTTGTGGTACGATTAGTTTTCATACCAGAAAACACAGAACATATCGAATGTATTCAAGAAAGAAGAAGAAAGCTGGTGTAGTCTGTAAACTGGATAGCAACCTTTGCATGTCAACGGTAACATCTGTAACATTTTTTACTTTTTTTTTTTTGTTAAAAACTCCAGTGATTTTAAAACTATTCAAAAAATGTCTGTTGGCTCTCGACGAAGCTCTACTCTTGAAACTCAAAACTTTATTGCCTCCCTTTTTGTAAAGCACTCAATTTGGCAACGTACATTCAAATAATTCCTCTAATCGTCTTCAAAAGCACGTGTTTAACTACAGTAAGGCTTTTCAACACATTTGAGAAAAAGGCATTTTTAGGGTTAAATGCTTTGAAGTGGCCAATTTTCTACCTGCATCAAAATCTTATTAACCAAAGTCAAATGTGCTGTTAGTCGACACAAAGAAAACCTTTTTCTCCACTCACTTTTCACACTGGGTGGCCTTGTATTAGCCGCAGCTGTGACAATTAAAATGTGCCTGTTTAGCGTGGTCTTTCAGGCTTCGGTGAACATTTCCCATTGGCCTAAATCTTCATCCACATTTGATCCTGTAAGGCTTATTCTCCCTGTTAGGCTCATAACTACAATCTATGACTAACTGGATTATCTACAGGCAAATTCCATCAATTTAGAGCGAGTGAATTACACTTAAGGTCAGTGCACTCAGAGAGCAACGTGTATTGCTTTATTCCCTGACTTTCCATCTGAGCTGATGACCGAGATGGAAATGGTTATTGTAAGCAGAGAGGTCGGATAGATTTACCTCACACACACACACACAAAAAAGGTGGACACTGGATAAACTGCCTGGTCGATTCTTAAACTCAAGTGTTACTTTTCAATATTGTAAAAGCTGTTCTGCCTCTTGGAATAGAAACAAGTGTTAAAATGTGTGATTTTAAAGTTGTAATCCTTAAAAATCCCTTTTTTATATTATTTATAGTCTGGTTTGATTCAGCAGTAGCCGATCAGCGTGTTGAGATAAATACTTAAAAAGTAGAGTCCACCAATCCTGCGCTAGATTCAGATTGTCTTCCTGTGCCTGATGGATTCACAGCGTCGTGTAAATCACTGATAACAGCCTAATGGTTTACTGTTCACTCTCCTAACCCTGTGAGAGATAGTGTGTAGTCACTGCTAGTGCAAACCCGCCATTTCCGACTGCTGCTGCTGTTGCTATGGTGAAGCACAGGAAACACAATTTAACCACATTTGTTTGTCAAAAAATGTGTGTGTACAAAATAAAACAAAAGCCATTTTCAAGCTTTTTTTTTTTAGGAAGCAGATCTGTTTTAAAATATTGCAGAGTTATGGAAGAAGGAGCAGCAGCCACAGTGAGCTCCTAGAAAGGTGCCCAAAAAAACCAAGTGTCATTAAATCAACCATGAATTAAGTCTTAAGGATTATAACTTTAACTGTCCACTATTAGATTATTGCTCCTACAGCCTTTTAATGTCCTTTACAGTGACTCCACTCTGGTCGGAGCAGAGACTTGGCTAGTGGCCATTTTAGACAACAGAGTAACTTGATCGAACTGTCTTTATATGGAGTTTGTTATAACTCTATCTTGTGCTGCCAAGTTGGTGGAGTTTACTGCAGACAAAAGAAATCCACTTATCGGGCATCAAAGACGGATAAAACAAACTCTCTTCACACAGTGTTTAAACATGTGTGATCCCATTTCACCCTGACTGTCACATTAAGGCAAAATGACTAGCAGATGCCACTAATGCACTGTTCTAAGGCAAATCATCCACAGCATTCAGCAACAACAAAAAGACACTATTGCAACGACAAAAAAAAAAGAAGAAAAATACAGCAAATGAAGCAGTGACAGCATCATTAAAGGAAGACGTAACCTGGGGAGCATCTCGGCACCCGGACTGCGCCGCTTTCCAGATTGAGTTCACATTGTTTAGTCTTGGAAATGATCTGACATACTGCAGGAGATTTTTGTCTTAAGAAGCCAGAGCTCAGTCTCTGTTGTTTTGCCAACTCTTAAGTGCTTCGTGTCAAGTTGTCGCTGCTTGGTTTGTGATTTTGTTTTTTTTGTAGAGATACACTTCACTAATCTCAGTCAGCACCAAGAAGAGGGGGAAACCATAAAATGGGAAAGGTGACGATGTTTTAAAAAATAAACGTGTTTCAATAGTTTACAGTTAACAGAACACCCTGAAATATCAATTATTCATAAACGAAAGAAGAAGTGGTTAAGAGGAGTTCATGCTCGTCAAGGTCCAGCCAATAGGAGGACCAGACCAGGATCGATCAGTCAGTGTGTCCAAAGCAGCAGAGCTCAGCTGCGTCTTCTGCTTTTTTTACACTATGTACTGGTAAATATCTGCCTTGCCGTGGTCGGGTACTGCAAAAGGGCTCAGCCAGGCTATAGAGAACGGATGTCCAAACACCACCTTCAAATTCATCCATCTCGACTTTTTGGCCCATCTTCTCTCCTCCTTTTTCAGCTGCTCGATACCCTGCGAGGATGAGATATAACAGACATGAGAAACACATGAGTCTCCACTTCTGACTGCATTTTTGTGAACATACAGAAAATAACCACTAAAAAGGGATTAAAAATGAAGCATATCTTGCATTCTTTTCTTTTTCTCCGAGAGGCTTTAATTGGATGACTCACTCTCTGCTTTTCCTGATGTCTTTGAACATCATACAAACACATAAAGGTGTACTAACAGGGCAGATAACTGACTGAAATAGATGATCTTTTTAGTGAATATTACTCCTATATTGCACACAGTGAGTCATCCTCGTGGGTGGTTTGAGCGAACGCATAATGAAAAAAATTCACTAATCTCAACCTACCTGAAGGCTGTAAGTGAATTACCTGCTCCTACTTACATGTGTGCTCTGAGGTAGTGAACAACTGACTGCACCAATTTAGAACTGTTAACCTTCGTCACTATAACTTATTCTAGGAAGTCAGAACCGCTATACAAACCAAAGACTGGTTTTGCTCCTTGTATCATTATAAACAGATGGTTTTTAAGTGTTTCTGGGGCATTTTTGTGCTTTTTTAGAGAGCAAACAGAAGAGAGAGATGGAGAAAGTTATGCAACAAATGTCCCTGGACAGAGATAAACTGGGAACATTGTGATTTATGGTTTGTGCCACCACCACCACACCCCACAATTGATGTTGTTTTTCTACAGTAATGGTCCAGACCTTTTTGCATAATGACAAAAACAACATTTTGTTCATTTCATCTTGCAGCAGACTCCTTAAGAACAATGAGTCCGATAGTATCTAAACCTTTAGGCAATAGACTCTTACAGAGACTGAATACACTTAATGCAAGATGCTTTAGACAAAAGCATCTTTCAAATGCAAATGTAATAAAAATAAACTTATCCTCCAATTTGGTTATCTTTAAATGTCTGCTGGACCATATGGATTGCTTTTAAAATTGTATTCTTTGCTTATAAGTTGGCAACATGTTCATTCAGTCAGTCAGTCACAAATAGTTCAGAAAAATGTTACTGCATCGCTTTGGGAGAGACCTTAAAAAAGCCTGACTTCTTTTTCAGGGAGGAATGTCATTATCAAGGTTGAAGGAACCTTGCAGCACACTGTAGGGAAGGTGAAAGTCATTCAGCACAACTTCCAAGCAACAGCGTGTTTTACTTACAAGAATAGCTTACAGCAGGATAGAAAATTGCTATCATGAAAGCTTGGATGCTGATCTTTATACTATCTATCTGCTTTAACCCAAAAATCTGACCTACATGTATCATACAGGTGCAAAAGCAATTTGTTCGAGGTGTACAGAAGCATGAGACGGTGGTTACATCACCGCCTCTCTGACTTACCGTCTCATCGGTGCAGATGGAGTGGACCTGGGTCCCGAACATGACTGCTGTAAAGATCAGGAAGAGAAGACCCTCGAAGCACAGGAGGATGAGGAGGATGACGGTTGCTGGTGGAGAGAAGTTACTGCACTCTGAGGGAGGAGGGCAAAACAAATGTCAAGTCAGATATAGTGATATATATCAAGTCAAGGCAAAATAACAGGTTTGTTATGTAAACTTATACCGCAGCTTGGGGAATATCCACGGTCAGCTGTTACATGATGGAGATATGCAGGTAAACACTAATACAAAGCAAACTGAGGTAAATTCTGGTTATAACTAGAAAGAATATCTACAGAAATCAGCCCTGTTCTGATGATCAAGTGCTGGTGCTTCCCCATTCACAGACTCTGGTGTCACTATAATTCAAAATAATAGTGAACAGCCAGTATATTTTAAATCAGGTGCTGGTCAGTCAGAGCAACATTAAGGTGGAGATCAAAATCATCCACTGCACACTGAAATGACTTTACTGTGACTTTATTAGGAGCAACTCATTTTGCCTGCAGCTTCTTCAGGTTCTCTCAGCAAGATAATAAGAATAATACGTACTTGTCCAGTCCTCCTCGAAGCAGAAGACAAAGTGGAAGGCCACCATGGCCAGCGAATGGAAGGATATTAGTGCAATGTACATCTGAAGAAACAAACATAGATTTAATGTTTACAACATACTATTTACTCATAATAATAGTAATCATATAACAAGATTATAATGAAAGTAAAAACATACAAATCCTAAATCCTTTAATTTCATTGCTGGTGTGCAACGATACTGTATATTTTGGGGCCAATGCTGGTACCAGTATTAGGAAGTAAAAAGTTGGGATATCGATATATCGGCCGATACTCTAATATATACAGAATAAATATATAAACACACATTTTTTGCACTTGCAAGGTAATAATGTAGTATGTAATGGAGGCATGATATCACACTTACTAAACTTAAATTTAGAAAAGGGATGAAGTATACATAATATATTGCTTATATATCTTTAAAAAAAATATTGACAGCATATCTCACACATATCAGACAGCATAAAAACAGATACTGCAAATAACGGCCAATAATATAGGTTGACTTATATATCAGTCAGGCTCTAATAGAGATATTCACTGTTTAAGAGGCAAGTACAGATATTAGGTAGTAGATCAATAGCGAATGTGTGAATGAGTATTTTGAGGCGAATGATGACAGCATGTTTGTGTAGTTGTGGTTGAAGACTCACTGTGAACAACACAAAGTACTTCTGGTTGTTTTCTCCAACACAGTTGTTCACCCAGGGACAGTGGTGGTCCATCTTCTTGATGCAACGTTTGCACACACTAAAAATGAGGGTTTTAAATAAGAAAATATTATGGGTAAACTGTGACCTTTAAGAGAAGATTTCACACACAAAAGACACATGCACACATACTGTCAGTCCACCTTTAGCTCTGTAATTCCCTCAAAAAATGACACTGACAGACGTGACAGATTGTAACAGTCTGCATATCTGAACTGCTCTCAATCATGGTGGATGGAGTGTGTCTGTTTGTGAGGTGTTGAGAGTGTGTGTTGGGTTATTTATCTGACACAACTGCAGCCGGCTGACAAGCCAAGTAACACCTGACGACTCATAATTCATCTTCTGCCAAAGAAGAAAGTCACACTCACTCTATCGGTGTGCTTTGTTTGTGTGTACTACGAAATCTATATTTAAAAAGCTGTCATCCAGTGTGTAGTACATTACTCTTATGCGTCATAAGAGCAAAGTCTAACATCTGAACCACCACCAAAGGATGACTCATATAGTACAATAATATTCAGCAAAAGAGGGAGCGTTGATTTCATTCAGATCGACACCAATTTTTGCTTTTGAGACGGAGTGACTCACTGGCTTTACAATTAAATTACTCTGCAGTGTTTTTGCCCTTTTCATGCCTCGAGATCCCAAGGAAACCACACAGCTAACCCTGAGGGAACTCCCTATTATTGAGCTGTAAAGTCTACAGGGAAGTGTTACAAAGCTGCTCTAAAACCAAACAGGAACCCACACAGGAGAACAAACACAGGTGAGGTGAGGAGCCCCAGCGGGACGGTTACATCAAGACTTTCCTCTGTAAGGTGCAGACTTCAGCAGAGCACTACAGCCACCCAAATACATCTTAAAAGTTGCAGTGCTTGCAATGAAAACTGGTAATTTCCCCCTACAATATGCACACACACACACACACACACACACACACACACACACACACACACACACACACACACACACACACACACACACACACACACACACACACACACACACACACACACACACACACACACACACACACACACACACACACACACACACACACACACACACACACACACACACACACACACACAGTGCTTTACCTGCAGTGGTGAGCCCTGTCAGGCTTGATGCTGCAGCACTTTGGACACTTGTACACCACCTGTCCGGGTTTGAGCTGCAGGCTTTCGATGAATTCTTTGGTTGCGTTCCCTTTAGGCACGGCTCCCTGGAGAGCGAGGAGGATAAAGGTGTGTTTAGTTGTATGGTTTCAGATGTTTTCCAATGCTTCCTTTACATCGATTTAGCTTCGGGGGATCTTTATAGACAGAATTTCACCCTTACTTCAAGAAGCATGTAAACACAGCTAAAAATGTATCATCTGGCTTTAACGCTCAGTCTGCTGAACCAAAAAAATAGCACCAGCCACGCTACCAAATGCTGGTAAAATATGCAAGTGGCAGGTAGATTTGCTTCACTCATCAGCCAAGAAGACAATGGTAATCTATTTAGTGGCTAGTAAAAATTAAACATTCACAAACCATTTGGCTCGTGGGCAAAAGTTCATTTTAAACCCTGAAATGACCATGATTATTACAACCCAAACATCTGTACGTTGTTTTATAGTATTGTGTGATAAGTGCACACACTTTATCTAATAGTGAAATTAGTCCAGGAACAAATTTGGGTTTAGTGCTCTCACCTCCTACTTATTTCTACTGTATCTTTCTTATTTATAGACAGTTTATATGAAGTCGTAGTACAACAGAAAATGATTTAATTATTGATTCATCTGGCAATTGGTTTTGGGATTTAGCGATTAGTCAATAGAGAACAATAAAAAACACTCACAAAAATATTCACTTAACTTTCAAATAAAACAAAGAGAAGCAGCAAATCCACACATTTGAGCGGCTAGAACCAGACAATATTCAGTATTTTGTCTTTAAAACTAAATTATTTTAATTTTTGAATACTCTGCCAGTTATTTTCATGATTAGTCTATTGTCAAGGTCTATAAAAAGTCACAAAATATTGAAAAATGTCCATCACAACTTCTCAAAGCCCAAACTGACTTATTCAAATTGCTTGTTTTGTCCAACCAACAGTCCAAACCCCAAAGCAACTTTTCACATTTGAGAAGCTGGAATAAGTGAATTTTTTTGAATTTGTGCTAAGAAAATGGCCTGGTTTTTCTCCTAGGAAGTAATCATAATCTTCTGTAAAACACTAAGAGGAAGTGGTTCACTGATTAGCCGACAAACACCCAAACTAATAATCAGAGACTGATTGTGTGACTGACTAACCGGGTCTGTGCACATCGCCTTGGCGTGAGAGGCGAGGGCGAGGAAGGCCAGGCCGTTGAAGATGACCCCGTTGAAGAGGCTGTAGAACACGTTCTTGGCGGGCAGCAGCATGACGAACACTACCACGAACTCGGCGTAGAAGACCAGGAACCAGGTGATGATGCCGCACACGATGCCGCAGCCGTCGCGGATGAACCACATGGTGTCGGAGCCTGTGCGGGGCGGGGGAGGGGCGCAGTGTTCGGGCCTCAGGTAGCCAGCTTGCCGCTCGATGTCCCTGGTGCGGTGCGCCGGGCTCTTCATCCTACAACACCTGTGGCTCCAACCTCATACTGGGAGGAGTGATGGGGAGACAGATGGAGAGAGGGAGGGGGAGCGGAGAGATGGGAAGAAAATGAAAGAAGAAGAGGAATTAGAGAATTAGAAGAGAGAGTTGGAGTTGCATAAAAGTCAAAGATGAAAGGAATGATCTGGGCTGCAACTAATGATTATTTTATTTTATCAATAAAATTACTAATTGACATCCTTAAATGTTTAGTTTTTCAGATTTATTATCATATTAAAGGAGGAAAACCGCTAATCTTCACATCTGAGAGAAGCTAGAACTATTGAATATTTGTATTGGTGCATATTGAAAATTAGTCAGTACTCAAAACTGATTACATTCCTGTTAATTGACTAGATTAATTCATTAATTACCTCATTGTTTCAGCCCTATATAAGTGTCCTGTCTACATTACTGAAATATCAAAGTGTAGCATTCCTGTCCCACGACAATTAAGAGTCGGTGTAAACAGACTGATGAGTGCAAGACATCCTCGAGGAATATAAAGACAGGAGGCAATATGACACGGTGAAACTGCAAATGAGGTTCAGGGCAAATACTCAGGAGGAGGAATTAACTGACGGAGGAGCAAACACTGACTGGTCTAATCTCCACAGGCCAAACAATCCACCCAGATTCCTCTCACAACAAATACAGGATGCCGTTGTTGGATTTAGAGACTGTAATTCGCCACATTTTGACCTTAAAAAGAACAAAACAAAAACAATCCTTCAACCCCAAACATCCTACACGGTTGTCCTGGCTGCACTGGGATTGTGAAAGTGTGTCAAGCTCTTGTTTCTAGACCAGGCTTATGGTCTGACTGAGCGTAGGCAAAGATGATGTGACTTCAAAGGGGTCAAAAAGTGAGAAAAACAAAAAGAGTCCTCATTATTACATCCAATGTATTCCTTGGAGATGGCTACAGTCCTGCACCCGTCTCCCCCACTAAAACCTGAGCTTATAGTGAGTTAAATCAAACTGCTTGGCCATTCCTGAGGATTCAATCTATCCATTAGGCTTAAACTGAGCGATGGCCAAATCTCACTTTTATGTCCGTATTAATTAGGGCTTGGCCAGTGATCCTGGCAGTTAAGCCTGCTTCTCTAGAGATAGAAATTTAATCAGAATGAAACCGATACAGCGTTCCTGCAGCACGTTTGGGGGGAAATTAATCAAAGTCATCGCTGGATTGAACAAAAAACATCTCAGGGTCAATTACAGCCTCTAATCTTTTTTTTCTGTACAGCATCACCGCTACCTGGCCTCCAACTCTACATCTACATCCACATCTGTATATGAACCTGCTGAAGACATCCACCCTCCAACCATACACCTCTCAATCAGAGCATCCCTCTTTCATTCATCTCAGCCAGTCACATTAAATTCAGCTGATTAAGACAAATGCTTTTTGGTTTTCATGGTGTGATTTCCCATGTGTTGGACTTTGTTTCATTAAAACAGAATCCAAATAAAAGCGTGTTTACACAGAACTGCCTTCTGGTTGGTCGGCTGTCTCGTCTGTTGGGTCCACTACTGTGGCCCAGAGTGAAATATATCCACAACCATTAAACGGATTACCATGAAACTTTGTGCAAACATTCATGATCACCAGAGAGGATCAATCCTAATGACTTTTCCTCTAGAGCCACCAGCAGTCTGCTAATGAATTGATTTTCATCTAGCACCATCATCAGGTCAAATCATGTGCTCAATATTTTATTTTATGATCAGATTTTCTTCTTTGTGTTTAGTGCCAATTAGAAATGTTTAACATGCTAAAACACTAAACTAAGAATAAACTGGTGAACATCATACCTGCCAAAACCTCACCTGTTAGCATAATGTAAGCTTGTTAGCAATGTAGCAGCATGCCTAAGTACGGCCTCACAGACCTGCAAGCACTGCTGCAGATTCTTTGTATTGTTTAGTATTTTGGTGGAGGTATTCTTTGGTTCAGGTAAGATCTTGATTGTGCAACACTGTAGGAAACTCAGTTATGGTGTGGTTTTTAATTTGCATGGACTTAAAATAGAACAGAATACAGTGCAAATAAAGGGGAATTGTGCAGGGCTGCCATTCTCTTAAATCCACCTCATTTTATTTTACAACAGGAAAAACAAATATTGAAAAAATGGGGATGATAAAACTCAGACAAACCCTGCTGAGACTTGCTAACTTACTAATAAGCATTACAGAATAGGTCTAAAAATGTACAGATGATGTTAAATCACATGTATAACCCAGGTTTAGATACCACTCTCAGACTAATATCATGTAAGTAAAGCCATGAGTTGAAATTTCTACCCGAGACCGCAAATATCTCAGCAATCCTGCTTTCACACCAAGTGAGAGACTGGGGACACTTCCTGGCTCGAGTGCAATTTTAAAAACCACAGTTTGACCATCTCAATCCCTGCTGCAGAGCCACTCGACCCTTTTCACCGGGCCTGTCATCACAGCAGCAGGAGTCGGCTGCAGTGGGAGGTCATGCAGGAGGTCTGGTCTGCGGCTATCAGTTTCACTACAGGTCAGGGATTACTCTGCCATCTGTGTTGGCTCCAGTAGTGGAAAAACCTGCACTTATAAACAATTCTGAGGTGCTTAAACTTGACTTGGGTATTTTCTATTTTATACTTTGATTCCACTATATCTGACAGTTACAGTATAATTAGTAGATAGTGTGTAGATATCTGGCAGCCAATACATTACAAGAAATTGTAGGACAGAAATGTTAAAGATGTTATTTTTCACCACTAAAACGTTCCACTCTGTAAAAAATGTTGATAGCAAAATCAAATATATTTATTATGTGTGTTTATATATTTTTTTATATTAAATATTGGCCAATTATTATCAGAATGTTTAAACTCAAATATTGATATTGGTATTGGCCTCAAACACCCAGTAATGGTCGGACTGTAAATTTGGGTTAGGGTTAGGGTTAGGGTAGATTAAAACTTCCAAACAGTATATAAAGCAGTTCAAAGTAGCTCCACTTACACCAGCTATGATATTAACATGCTGCTTACATGTTAAAACATCAGTAATAATAACCAAATGATGAATTAACACTCTGAAAAGTGACAATAATTCATTTGTTTTAGCCAATTATGCCTATTTATATCCTGTATCGCAGTTAAAAATAGTAGTTAAAATCTCGAGGGGATCCCTACCAGACTAAATGTTATCATAAATGGGCTTATCAAGGCTATTTGATTGACTACAATAACACAAAATATTTAAAAAAACAAGTTTACTTCAAGATCTTGGAAAAGACGATAGCCTGACTGCTGGCAACTGCTCATGTGATTGTTTACCAGCAAAACTATGTGATATATCTGATGCGGCTGGTGGGAGTTGCCCATTTCCAGTAAAACTTGTTTCAGTGTGGGGGAGACAGGATGCATTACACAGGCTGGGTAATAATAACTGTAATGTGGAGTTCTGCTTTTATGATTCACTCCATTAGAAAACAAAGAGATTTAGGATTCCCCCCTAAAACACACCAGAAGATTGCTGGAAATGCAGATGACTGAACGAGATAGGAACCTGCGGCGATTAAGAAACGAAAAGACCTGAAGTGAAACTAACCGGAGTTCATTAACAACTGTCCACACTATCAATGCTTTCTTTTGTAGGAAACTGGAGAATGAGTCTACAGATTTCTCTCAGTGAATGGCTGATTTTACAATGACTGGATTGTAACAGAAACACTTAACAGAACAGCTCTCCTACTTTCATTGTGTAAAGTCAAAGAAAACAACAATCAGAGCGGCTGTGCTCTTTTCTTGAGTTTCTTACTGTAAATACAGCGTTCATGACGTCTCCATGGTATTGTAATGTTAGATACAGTATGTGAGCTACCTCAAAATGTATACACGCCATAGTAAGATATTCAGTAAATGATTTATGGGTATTTTTGACACCCTGCTGCTAAACTTGACAGGACTGAGTGATGGTGGCAGTGGAGCTAATGTGGGAAAGCTGGATGAGAAGCATGTGGGGGGAACATGTGATGCAGAGATGAGAGGCAGATACATTTGCCCTCCTGCTGAGATAAACAGTTAATTAACACTCTAATCTAATTTTTCCTTTTGTGATAACATGCAAAACAGAGTTTGTGGACTAAAACATGTCAGCCTGTCCAATTACGTCACCCTGCGTTGGTGTATTACAATAAATTCAGCAAAACATTATTTCACTTGAGCCGAAAGACGTAATGATTACAGCTGCAATGATTGGTCGATTCATGATTTAGTTGCTAATTATTACATTCATCACCACATATTTTGATAATAGATTCATTGTTTGTCCAAATCCTCAGAGTTCAGCTTCTAAAAATGACAATATTTTCTGGTTTCTTTAGTCCTCTATGACAGTAAAGTCTTTATCTTTGGGTTGTGAACCATTGCGGACAAAACAGGATATTTGAAGACGTCACCTTCGGTTCTGGGAAACAATTACTAACATTTTTCACCATTTTCTGACATTTCTGGAGGAAACAACTCAATTTAGTAATCAAAGTAATTAACAGATTAAATCAATAATGAAAATGTTAGTCACAGCCTTAATAACTATAATAAATTCTTAGCGATTAGTGTAGGGCTGTAACTCTTATTGATCGTTTAATCAATGAAATGTCAAAACAATGTTTAAAAAATGCAACATGATTTCTGAGAGGCCACATGTCATCTTCAAACTGCTTATTTTGACTGTCTAACTGTCTAAAACCTAAATATATTCAATTTACTATCATTCAGGACAAAGAAAAGCAGCGGTTACTCACATTTAAGAAGCTGGAACCTGTGAATATTTGGCATTTATGCTCGAACTTATCTGTTTGTTTTTATTGTGGTTAAATAATGTGTGTTTTTGATTGTGTGCATGTATTGTGGGTTGACATACAGCATATACTTAGGAAACCGTTTGCTGATTCTTTTTTTGTGCCCGCATTATGACTCACCTAGCTATTAGACAAACCACAAAGAAAAACTAGAAACTTATCTATACGCCCTTTTTTTCAGCTAAGTTGGTAGAAATATACACTGAAACATGCAGGACAACTTAACAGGCCCAAACTATTACATTTAAAACTTTGTGCACATTTATCCTGCTGAAGTGCTCTTGAGCAAACCTCCCTATATTACCAGTTTCAGGCAGCTTGCTCTGTGGCTGAATGACCTCCCTTATGATGGGTAAGCATCAGGGCTCGACCAATACTGGATTTTTGGGGCCGATACTGATACCGATATTAGGGAGTAAAACAATTCCCATAGCGATACCCTGGTTGATAATCTTATACAGAATATATACATAAAATGCATAGATTTTTGGGCATTTTTTTGTGGTTATCAAACACTTGTGACAAAGCAGGCTGTGATATTTTACAGTTTAACTATGAACTTTGTATTATAAAATGAGATTAGTGCACTGAAACTAAAGTAAGTAAACTTCACTGGGAGTTTAATAATTACAAATACCTATAAATAATAAAACACAACAACAACCAAATGCATGTACGTATATTAAACTTGAATTAAAGAAAAAGGATCAAATATGCATACAATTTTGCCAATATAACTTAAAAAATGTACTGGTGTATATCGGACAACATACCGATATATCTGTGATAGGCAAATATCTGCTGATTGATATATCGATCTAGCTCTAAGAAGCATACATGGAGTTTTCTTGTGATAATCAATACAGTAAATTACACTTATTAGGTTATTATAGGGTGATGACTTTGATTTTTCTAATGCAAGAGTCAGTGCCCATAAACCCAAACCAGGAAGCAACTCAGATGGCTGAAACAGGACTGCAGGATATCCAGTAGTTGGTGGGGACACATAAAAAAGCAACACCATGCATCTTAATGTTACACTATACATTGCTAAAATAGTAGCTTGCTCCTTAAAAAAAACCCAAAAACATACCTCGCACTCCTTTAAGGCTTGTCGTCAAAAAGTTTCCTGTAGTTTCGACCCTGTTGGAAGTGAAAACACACCAAACTGAGCCTGACTTATCTCTCCACCTCCTCCTTCTTCTCCTCCTGCTCCACCGACGCTTCGTCTCTTTTTAATCCCAGCTAAGGTGAAGGATCTGCGGGCAGCTGTTCTCCTGCAGCTCGGTGTCTCAGCTCGGCTCCTGCTTTCACCTCCACCGACACCGAGGTTGTTTAAATTCACTGGTTCATATGCTAAATAAACTACAGCAAAAAGATTGAAGCCCACAGCAGAAGCAGCAGGCCCTTCTACTTCCTCCTCTGTGTCAGATTTCCAGCTCTGCAGGCCAAAGTGTGACAACAAAACGCAGAGCCAACCAGGAAGTCCGACTCTCCCTCCCTCTCTCTCTCTCTATCCATCCATGCTCTCGCGCCCTGTCTGCGTGGATCTCTACAGCCCTCAGTTAAGACTCGCAGGCAGCACTTTCACCCTCATTTTAATTCAAGGTTCACATACAACCCAACAGACTAGTAAAACCAATGCATAACAACCTACAAATAATATAATATATATATATATATATACTGTAATATAACTTTACTAGAATAAACTAGAGCCTGACCGATATATTGGTCAGGCGATATCGGTCTGTCACAGATATATCAGTATCGACAAATATGTTGTCCGATATGCACCGATATATATTTTAAGTTATATAGGAAACATTTTATGTTTGATAAAATTTCTCTTGATTTTTTAACTCCCTAATATCAGTATCGGCATCGGCCCCAAACATCCAGTATCGGTCAGGCTCTAGAGTGCAGTCTCAACAATGTTATGTCTCAGTTTTTTCAGATTATTTTGCACAGAAGCTGCTGATTGATGTTTAATATATTAATGGTTTAAATATGATCACAATATGAATTCATTGCAACAGAAACATTTGAATTACTTTTCTGCAATTTGTATACCTTGCAAAATTGTCCAGTAGGCTGGATTGGTTGGCCGGTTCTCGCATTGACAAAACCTGTTCAACTATCTCACAGCCAAATGGTGTTAATTAGTGTTGCAAATTGCAGGTTTAAGCAGCTCTCTAACCTAATTATCCATTCATTACAACAAATGTTAGTTACAGTTGCTACTTTCAAGCTCATGTGCATCAACAACAGCCTGAGAGTCAAAGTTTAGGGCTATAAAACACATGAAACCATGCACTGCACTGAAACTGCATCAGGTCTGGTATCAATTATCAGTTAAACCCTCAATCTTTTAAATGCAAAATATATACATATAATATCTGCCCCTGGGTTTGTGATGGAGATGGGTATCCTGGTGCATTTTTAACATAAACAACGCCCCCCTGTTTCACTTTAGTAGATGTTATATGCAGATTAGATATGTTTTTTTTTTAATGTAGAAATGTATCTTAGAATAACTAGATAAGATATAGTATAATACATCTATGGTAGAAACATGAGAGTTTAGGATAAAATAATAATTCTATTTCACTATAAATTAAGCAACATGTGTGAAAATTATGTATCAAGCACAAAAATGATGTCTTAAAGTTGCTTTTAAAAAGCAAAACAATGTGTTTTAGATATCTTTTGAACATAAAATATATGATCATAATAATAATAATAATAATAATAATAATAATAATAATAATAACAAATCTTTATAGAGCATTTTTAATACAATGGCTGCAGCACAAAATGTTCTACAGAGAAAAAGAAAAATATAATACATTAAAACAGCAGATAAACAAATAAAAATAATAAAATTAGACAGAATATAATTGTTCACAGTGTGTTTGTTTGTGGGACTGTCTGCACCGGTTGGGCGGTGTTTAACCTCTCGGGATACATCGGGACGTCCCGGTGAGTAAACCGGATGAACTAAAGCTCTTCATCCGTCGTGATTTGATGACGTAGAAATTAGAGCGACGCAAACACGCTGCACCTCTGATAAACTTCACATTATGGCGACAGTACAAGTTAGTGAGGCTGAGAAAGTGTATATTTTACACGGTATAAGGGTAAGTTTTAACCTGCATTCATCAGCCTTTGATTTCTAATAGTAAAATGTAATCTTACGTGCTGTACATGCAGAAAGAAAGGTGCATTACACTTCCTTCCTGAGCCTGTGTTGACATGTTTTGTTTTTATATCATCAGGATGATCTGAGAGTGGATGGGAGAGGCTGTGAGGACTACAGACACACGGAGATAGAGACTGATGTGGTGTCCAACACAGACGGATCAGCTAAAGTCACACTGGTAACATTAAACTACAGTCTTCATTAGAGGAGTTCTTCATTTGTCTTATACTGTGTCTAAAAGCAACACAAAGCTGCTTATATGTGCATCCTCAGTCTATTATCATCCTGTACACACTTAACATAATATACTGGAGCAGTGATGGAAGAAGTACTCAGATACTTTACTGATGTAAAAATACTCCATTAATAGTCCTGCATGAAAAATCCTACAGAAGTAGCAAAATGAAGTATTATGAGCTTGATATAGTTGAAGTATTACTGAAGTAAAAATGTAGCAAAATGTACTATAAGTATTAAAATAAAAGTTTCGTCCCTCTGACTGATATATTATTATATATGACATCATTAGATTATTAGTTTTTTTCTGAATGCTTAAACACTATCAGTGATTCTTGAAGCTCTATCTTTGAAACTATTAACATCTGCAGCCAATGCATGATCCACGTGTGTCAGTCAGACTAAATTCACGTTCTCTGCTTTACACTCAATTTGCAATTTAATAACAGACTTCTGACAAAACTGTAAATATTGGTCTCTACATGCTACACACTATTTTGCCAGTTGCGTTTCCACATCGACAAAAATCAGTTGACTTACAAAACAGAGCTTGAAGTCTTATTGTCAGACCTAAAAAGTAATTCAAATATTTTGTATTTTATTTTTGATAGTTTAAGTTCAGAATACACATCCATACTTTACACATTAAGATACCTGTGTGTATGTGTTTACTACATGTATCACAAACTGCTGACCTGCAAAGCAAAAACCACAAATGTCCTTCATGTATACTATCAGTGTGTAGTTGGTTCGTCATGTGCTTATTCAAATGATGGTTGATGTGACTGTATTGATGCAAAAACACACATTTTTAAACAAGTTTGAAAGAGTTTTGCAAGAATAGTTTGCTTTTGCAAGAGATGTATAATGTTTTGATGGTTTGTAGTAAGGTTTTGTGGTTAGTGTGTAGAGTCTTGTAAAATAGCCTATAGTTTCAAAGATGGTGCTTAGACAATCAGAAAAAAACTGTAATACTGAAATATCAATGTTATGCTTGAGTACAGTACGGGTTAATTTACTCAGTTACTTTCCACCACTGCACTGTATAATTTCTCAGGATCGATTGGATGATTGATCGACTCGTATTTCCTGTTTTGTCTCTTTCAGGGACACACAGCTGTTCTGGTTGGGATTAAGGCTGACCTCGGAAAACCGAAGCCCATGTTACCTAAAGAGGGTTATCTGGAGTTTTTCGTTGATTGGTATGTATTAGTGATTGATGGGTGGTCAATGTGATGATACAGAGACATTATATACTTATACAATAAATACCTGTCTACCATCAGAGTGCAATGGTGGATTTTATATGATTTTGTGATGTGATGAAGTACTTTTAATTGTCATCTTTTTAATTTGCTAGATTAAATTATATCTCATAACATATCAATAATGTGATATAAAGTTTCATACTGTGATTGAGGATTTTACTAATATTTTCAGCATGCATTACACTACACCAGTAATCAATAGTGTTTTGATACATACCCTGCCACTAGGGGGAGGTAGTGTTGTATCATCTGTTTTTTCTGAGCTGCATTCCTAACAGATCTCAGTGATTATGGACTTACCATTTAGATATTTATATGCAGTAAATGTGTGTGGAGAGAGGCAGCAGGGTCAGCCAGTATCAGAGCTCTCCCTGCTTTACTTTCTCTCAACTCTTTCCCATTGACTCAAATAAGAATGAAACACACTTTTATTGTCTTCTTCTCTCCTTTCCTTCACTAGTTCTGCCAATGCGACCCCTGAATTTGAGGGGCGAGGAGGCGAGGAGCTCGGCACGGAGCTGAGTAACACTCTCTACAAAGTCTTTAACAACAAACACAGTGTGGACTTAAAGAGCCTCTGTATCAGTCCTGGAGAACACTGCTGGGTGCTTTATGTGGACGTTCTGGTGAGTGATCGTGTGTTTCAGCTGGAAGACTCAGGTCAAAAAGACGTGAACTAAAATGTGTGATTAGAATTAGTAACAATACGTTTTTAGCCATGCTAGGAATGGAAATGTTGGTGATTTCCACTTCATCCCAGACTGAAATATCTCAATAACTGTTTGATGGATTACCATTAAATTTTGTAGAGACATTCATGGTTCCCAGATGATGAATCCTACTGATTTTGGTTATGCCCTGACTTTTTCTTTAGTGCCACCTTGAGGTAGACCTTTGTGGTTTTGAGTGAAATGTCTCAATAATTAATGGATAGATCGCCATGAAGACTGGTAGACACACTCATGTCCCCCTCAGTATGATTTATAATAACTTTGGTAATCCTTTCTCTTTTTACCTAGGTCATCATCTGGTTAAAATGTGTCCCAATAATTGTGTTTTATGATAAAATACCTGCCAAAGTAATGACACTCAGGAGTGGAAAATAAGATGTTAATTATTCTTTTTATTTACTTTGATGTTACTAAGCATCTCATTTGCACCTAAGTAAACATTTCCACAAATAATTTTAAAAATATTTTGTATATTTTGGATTTTATGAGTATCTTCACCAGGATACGTTGCCCCTATTAAGGTATATCAAATGTATAGATGTATGTATCTCCTGGTGTACCTGGAGTACCTGTTTAAGTGTTAACACCTGGCTACTGTACTTACATTTTTTAAAGTATATATGTTAATGTACAGATTATCACCGAGCACTTTATTAGGAATACCTGTGCAATCTAATTCAATCCAATACAACAGCTCTTCCATAAATTCTACATAAACTCATACATTTTCAGTTTTTATTGACATTGTGAGAAAGGTGATAATCCTGCATTATACTGAATAGTGTTCCTAATATTTTGTCCACCTCATTAACCTACACAAGGGGGACAAAATATGAGGAACACCTTTCAATATAATGCACTCCAATACAGCACCAGCAAATATGATCTCAATAAAACATAAAGTAGTAAAGTAAAGTCTATGAATGTCAACAAAAACTGAAAATAAGGCAGATCTGTTATATTGGATTTCATTAGACTGTACTGTAGGGGGCGGATTCAAAGATCTGGACCCAGGCAACTAATAAAGTGTTCAGTGAGTGTGAACGCTGTTGAATAAATCATGTAGAGGAGGTCAGTTTCTCCTTGGGCAAAGTGTATCAGATTCAGAGGATATGAAGGAATATGAAGGTCAGTGTAGTCGTGAATCTCACACTGATTTGTTTCCACAGCTCCTACAATGTGATGGAAACCTGTATGATGCCATCTCAATAGCTATCAAGGCAGCTCTCTTCAGCACTAAGTAAGTACCAGATCTTACTGATATTTGTTTAGGTATTTATTATTTTATTGTTAAATCCTACGATTGTTTAAACACCCGAAAAATTGACTCATTTAATGTGGAAAAACTTTGATGAAAATAGTGAATAGTCTTTCCTCCTCTTAATATAATTTTCTTGTATATTTTTGTTTAGTTTTGTAACGTTTAGTTATTTATTTATGTATTTGTGTTATTTGTGTTTATGTATGAGCTATTAGATACATGAATTTCTCCTATGGGGATGAATAAAGTATATCTATCTATTGACAGAATTCCTAAAGTGCACATATCAGCTGACGAAGAAGGAGCGAAGGAGATCGAGCTGTCAGATGACCCGTATGATTGTATGAGGCTCAACGTAGAAAACGTTCCCTGCATAGTGACGCTGTGCAAGGTAAGCTCACTCACTGATACCTTTTTTATTTTAATCACACAAACAGTGAATCATTTCCTCTGACATCAGCTGTTTTTTTACTCTGCAGGTAGGCCACCGGCACGTGGTGGACGCGACTCTGCAGGAGAAGGCGTGCTCCGTGGCGAGCCTCATCATCTCCGTCACACAGAAGGGCACGGTCACCTGCATGAGGAAGGTGGGCGGAGGCAGCCTCGACCCAGAGAGCATCTTTGAAATGACAGAGGTGAGTCAAGTCCTCCTACACAGCCATCTGGTCTCCTCTGGACTCAGCTGGCCTATTAGCATTAGCATAATGTGATTTAAATTAGTTAATATGGTTAAAAGAACTGTTAATTGACCCTGAGCTATAACCAGGTTATTATTTCATCTGGATGTAGCTGCTGCTGCTAAATTTCTACATTTAATAGAAGATATAAAACAATATTAGAAGTTTATTTGAATATACTGCTGTTAACCTTGTATATATGTTGTACTGTCCATATATGTTGTGTACATATTAAAGGTGTAATTTCATCTTTGAAGTGTGAATTGCAGCAATAATTCAACATTTTGAAGGAATTTGCTCATTAGCTCTCTAGTAAAGAGTTAGATGATAAGATTGATGCTGCTCTCATGTCTGTATGTTCAGTATGAAGCTACAGGAAGCAGCCAGTTAGCTTAGCTCAAAGACTGGAAGGAAACAAGTTGAAGCATCTAGCCTGCCTACCAGCTGCTCTGAAGTTCACAAGTTAGTGTGTAAAAGTGTAATAGAGACAATTTGTGGTGTTACTGTCATGTATTGGAATAATTCTTGGTTGGGATCAGCACCCAGAAAACTGCTAATTGATGTATTTACACTTCAGTTTTTGTACGGTTTAAACAAACTAGATATAACGTGTTCATTAGTTAATTTAAGAGAACCTAGTAGGCATATTTTGTTAACTTTAGACAGTCAGGGTTTCCTCCTGTTCCCAGTCTTTCTGCTAAGCTAAGCTAACCAGCTGACGATTTATGCAGTATTTAATGTAAAAATATAAACATGGTATTGATATTATCATCTAACTCAAACAGAAAGAGAATATAAGTATACTACTAAATGTCAAACAACTCCGTTAATCTGCCCTTTAGGTATTAAGTGGTATCACAAATTCCATACACAGTACCAGTCAAAAGTTTGGACACACTTTCTCAGTGATGTGAATGGGACTGTATGTTAAAAATATTTTTCTTCTGTAATAATCTATACATTTTTTATAATTTCCTGTAAAGTTTCAACATATTTGCACTGATTCTTGGGCATATACATAAATGTTCAAATATAGATTACAACCAACTGCAACTGTATCAATAAAACACCTGAATCTAATCCCTTCTCTAAGTCCTGCCCCATTATTCAAGGAAATGTGGAAAAATATGATATGACGTTATTAAAAATCCTTTCAATGTGTATATGGGGTTTTATATAAGATAATGTATTTAAAGCTGTAAAGGTGATAAAGTAATTAAAATACTTTGTTATCTACAGGCAGGTAAACGTGTTGGGAAAGCCCTTCATGCTCCGCTCATGGATCTGCTGCAGCAGGAGGAACGTTTGGGAACAAAACGACAGAAAGTGGGCTTCCTCGGTTAGCTTCAAGTATCTACAGTCTCTGTGTGCATGTATACATAATTTTCTAATAAAACTTAATTTGTATAACATGCTTGTCTTTATTATTTGCTGAAGTTAAGATACGGTTTTATATGTTGATGGTCTTCTAATTAATACTCAAACATGATCTGATTTGACCAAAATCAGTGAATCTGATGGTAACAGTTTAGAGTGTGATTTTGAATTGAATCACAAACCATATTGATATTGATCAATGGTCTGCTGCAACTTAAGATGATCGTCATTATCAGGTATCAGTTCATCTTCTGATTGTTTTCTTGATTGATTAATTGTTTGGTCTTTCCTCACATTGGGATATTTATATTGCTTGTTTTTTCTGACTTTTCATAAAATCGATAGGCCAATATCGGCTGATAATATTTACTGACTGATATAATTGTTAGGCTCTAGTTTAAACTCAATATATTGATTAGTTGACTGATTGTCCACAATATGAAAATAGCTTCTGTACAGATAAAGTTTTTATTACTATTTGGGATCACGTTTTATGTTTTACAGTAAAATTCATAAATTTCACCTAAGTCCATAAAAAGATGTTGCTGAACTACTACAATCTGTGCAATTAACTTGGAACATTGTAAAACCAGATGTTTTAAAACATCTTTAGTGCAGCTTTAGTGAAACATCAGATGTGATACTTAAAACTTTTGGTCACATACCAGATCTGAAATCATTGCTGTCTTGTCACGACAAGTGTACAAAAGTTCAGTCTCTCTGCATCCTTTTGTCCTTGCCACGTGTCAGCGGAGGATTGTGTAAAATCAAAAGTCTTACAGAAAGACCAGATGTGACTCTGGATAATTTTCCACTCCTCTCTCAGACTGTGTGTGTGTGTGTGTGTGTGTGTGTGTGTGTGTGTGTGTGTGTGTGTGTGTGTGTGTGTGTGTGTGTGTGTGCGCTGTCTGAGAGCAGGCAGGTCCAAAAAAAACTCCTATTTATGGAGCGTGCTCTCACTGCAGATTTTGAAACAAAGAAACTTCTGCTGAGAATGATTTACAAAATGAAATAAAATGCTTAACAGATAATTTTACCTAAACATTTAATTCAAGAGAGACTTCACAGGCTCTGATTTATGATTTACAATTGCAATGGCCCCACTTCAGCCAAATATACCTGGAAATATTTGAAGTTTTCCAAATGAGGCAATGCTTAAGGACTTCTCCAACACCTTTTGGCTGACTTTCTGGAGAAGAAAATCTTATTCCATCTTTTTTTTCAAGACAGTAGCCAAGAAATAAACTGTAACCAAGTTGTTTGAGCTTTTATGCAACAGATGAGTCAGTTTATTTCTTTTTTATGCACTTTGATGAAAGCTGCACGTGGTTATGTCATAGTGGCATGAGGAAGGTCCACAATGTCTCGCCCTGTTTTCCAGTCTCCGCTCGTTTCCCAGGCCTGGATCTGGTTTGCACTCGCCCTCCACAATAAGTGTCTGGAGCCAGATGAGACATATCCTCTCAGGCTACTGAGGTTGGATTGTTATTCCTTAAAATGGCTGTTTTGGACGTCAGTACTTTCCCCTGTCCTGGGGGATGAGAGGGAGGGTGACAGAGAGGGTGAGTGAGTGAAGCGGATAAATTGCGAGCCTCCACGTTGGAGCAGGCTCATTCAACAAGTCTGACCATGGAGTGCAAAGGCGTTTGTGTGCTGCTGGGAGTGCTGCTACTGGTGAGCTGCTCACTTCAGCAGACTGCACCAAAGAAGAAGCTGGTGAAAAAAGGTAGATGGCAAAACAACCTATTGGAGGATTATTTAAATATCATATTTATATTTTCTTAACTTACTTTACACAGCATGGTTTCTTCATCATGTGCTCAAGTCTCTACTGACTACACTGACTTTAGTTGTGGTTTAATTTCTGATTTTGCACAACTTCCCATTTAATTTCATGACACCTGATTTGAATATCCTTGTCTTCGGTGCTGTTGGAATCAGATACAACAAAGGATGCCATCGAGGTGCTACAAAAACAGGTCAATGACATTGTCATGGAGCTCAATTTACTGAAGGAACACCAGGCGCTGCAAACAGGTAAACCTGATTTTTGGAGCATTTTCAATAACAATGGAATTAAAATAATTCCTCAAAGCAATGCTCTATGTCCTAGTAGTAAACATGGCCACTGTGCAATTTTTATTTGCTGTGATATAAACTTGCTGAAGTCAGGATTGTGGTTTGAAGGAATCACATTTGGACTAGATTTAAGCTCCTTTATCAGTAAACTTCCTGGACCGAGATAAGCTCCTTCCAGCCTTCAGCCTGCAGCTGTTGTAGGCAAACAGCCAAAATAATAGAAAAGACAAACAAAAAACATGTTAGTGTCATTTATGCATGCATTGGTTTGCTGAGTGCATTATTTATAGTGTGACATGAGCTACATTGTTCAGCATACCAAATACAGTAAGGTTTCCATAATGGGAAATTGGTCTCAGACTACTGTATGTAATCGAGTTGGAATCAGTAGTCTAAGGTACGCTTCTCTCATAAATAGACAGATGGGATGCATGTGTACTGTTTGAAACCACAGGTTTTAATTTGGAAAAACACATGGCAAACACTTGACCTTTTATGCAGAACACAAAATGATATCCAGTTGTTCCTGCAAACCAAAAACTCTTCAGTGCAGATAAAAAAAGAGCATTTTTTTTATATGTTGCTCATGATCACTGTGGCTCTTCTCTCCAAAACATCACAGAACTGCTTTTATTCAGATTATTATCAAAGGAAAGTTCTTAGAGATAAAAGGGTACCTGTAGAGACAAAAGGAAAAAAAAAATGGCACAATACAGTCTAACAACTATCTGCTCCCTTTTATCTTCCTCTTCAGTCTGTTTGAAAGGTGCTAAGATCCATGGTAAGTGTTACCTGGTTGACCCTTTGAGGAAGCGCTATCACACTGCCAGTGAAGACTGCAACTCCATGGGTGGTGTCCTCGGCACGCCCATGTCCAGCGATGAGAATGACCAGCTCAGAGAATACATCAGCCAGAGCATCGGCCCCAGTGAGCAGGTGTGGCTGGGCGTCAATGACATGACGACTGAAGGCAAATGGGTGGACCAGACCGGTGGCAGCATTACATACAAAAACTGGGACACCACCAACAGTCGGTCCCCTCAGCCAGACGGCGGCAAGTCCCAGAACTGCGCCATCCTCTCCGTGGCCTCCCGCGGGAAGTGGTTTGATGAGAACTGCCGTGAAGAGAAGCCCTCCGTCTGCCAGTACAACATCGTTTGATTGCATTTAACTAATTACAGACTCTTAGCATGGTTACAGCTGCTTAGTGTGTGTGCGTGTGTGTGTGTGTGTGCACCTGCTGCCATCCCATTCTGCCTGCTTTTCTCAAAGGAGTTTTTAAGCCAGTGGTTCTCAGCTGGTTCTGCATTGGGACCAGTTTCTGATCTTAAAGTCACAGCCAGCTGAATAAGTGATATGTCATTTTCTACATTCCTTGTGGTCACGATAAAACCAGGAAGAACATAGTCCAGGCAAGAGTAGATGATCATCATCTTCATTTGGTAAAAAAACCCAAACATATTCTCTTTAAAAACTACAAGATATTCCAGCAATATCAAAAACTTATTTGATGTTCACCTTTCAAAATACCAGTACATGCAATAATATGCGTGTAGGTGCTGGCACCTTTCACAAATATAAAAACTGGATGTAACTTTGCATTATTTCCACACATCCACAACAGTCCCATGACTCACTGGTTGAGATCCACTGGTTTAAACCCATACTACTGTATTTTAAAGACAAATCTCATGTGGAGCTTGACTGATGAGTGATATTGCATTTTATACAATATAAACTCCATCTTTAATCTGCATTATTTGAAGAGATTTCAGTTTGATAGTGTTGTAGTCTCCTATAATGTTTAGCCTGATGTAACCTGGCAAATTACCATCAATAAACTATCAAAAAAAAAACATTGTTCCTGTTGTTATTTCTTAAGTTAAGTCTGAAAGTTAGGTATTTTAAGAAAAATGTTTAAAGTTGAAAAAGACAAAAACAGAAATGTCGTTCACAGCTGCAAGAAATGTGATTCAAATATGTAAACCTGGCGCCTGCCATTGTTTTTTTCCAGTAGAAAACACTCCTCCATGCTACCGTTCTGAAGTCTGCAGTCCTACCACGCCCACCATCACACTGTTTTTCATGGCCTGAGTTCCTGTGGTTGAATTTTTTATTTTTTTTCTTCACCATCCTCAATTTAAAAAAGGTCAGTGTTTCAGTAAAGAGGGAAAATTAAATGTCACCACTTTAGTGTGTGGAGGCAGTCACGTCAAGGAGTAAACTGTTCCCCTCACAAAAAAACTTTTTCCTAGAATTTATTTCAAAAGAAACTAAACTTGTATTTACAGGTGAGGAAAAAACACACATCTCTACAAAGACAAAAAAGACTTAAACAATATAAAAACACTTTTAAAAAGACATTTTTTAAGGTTTCCCTGCTCTGTAATCTATACCACATGAGCAGATTTAATAAAACTAAATCAAACATTTAAAAACTATTTCACAGCTTCCATTCAAGAAGCTTTTAAAAATTACTTGAGTCTTGACAAAAAAACCCAAAACAAGTCGAGATCACATTCAGAAACTAATCGAACTCAGATTCCCTGAGTGCAACTGAAGCACAGAAGTTCAGATCAGTACCATCTGCAGGTGTTCGGTGCTGTAACGAGAATTAGTGAGTAACAGCAGCCCGTTGTGCAGCTTCAGTCCCAAAAAAAAACTACAAGGAATCTGAAACCTCAATAATCGGTGGCTCCGGATCCATATCGACACCAGAGAGCCGGATCGGTTTGATCTCCCCCGTGTTCTTGAACGTGTACAGCTCATTGTCCACCATCCTGCGGTCCTGAAAGCCGAGGCTGTCCTGTCTGTCGATGGGGGTGCGCGGACGCGACGGGATGAAAGTCTCAGAGGGGTCCAGGAATGTCCTGTACTGGTCCATCTCGAGCTCGGGATCTGGTTCTTTGATCACAGGCATGTCTTCATCAGGTGGCCCCATGAAGGTGCGGTAGGAGTCCACCGGCATGCTTTTGAAGTGGTCTTGCCCGCCGTCGGAGTAGGTGGACTCGCCCAGCAGGTGACCGTACACCATCGACTCATCTATGGAGGCGTAGACGTGGGATTCGTTCTCGGACCTGGCTTTGGTGAAGGTTCTGTCACCTGGTCGGAAGAAACTCCCTTTGCCGATGTAGATGGATGCGTCCTTGCTCTCTCTCTCTTTTTTCTTTTTCCTGTTTGAAAAGATAAAGCAGACAAAAACACAGAGTTACAGACCTGCTCAGTGTAAAAGTTTGATCTTAAAGGACAAATTCACAATTTTTCAAGTCTGTCTTAAAACAATGGTCAGTGCCAATATGAACACTAGAAGGTTGTTTTTTGAGGTTTTTTCTTTCTGTGGTCATTCAGCATTGTTCATACTGACCATTAGAAGATCACCTCCAAATGCACTTACAGTTTAAGTGATGGGGGACAAAATCCATGGTCGGCATTTTGGTAATTTTTGTGTGGATTTAAAAGTTTAATATAAGACCAAAGCCATCTAAACTAGTCAAATCAAGGCAATATATTTCAATGGGGTTTTTTTGTTTAAAAATTGTGTTTTCTCGGTCAGTGTTTCCCTGGTGATCTGCAGCGAACGGATCATAACAAAAATAGGGAATTTGGAACCAGAAATACTTAAACATGTAAACATAATTGTATGACTAATCTGAACAGTTGAAGCTTCATATTCACTGCAGATAAACTTTTAAATACATTTTTGCACAGAAGGAGGACTGTGGATTTTGTCCTTCATCACTTACATTGTAAATGCATTATGAAGGGATCTTCTAATAATCAGTATGAACAGGAGGAATGATTACAGCAAGAAAAAAACAGTTTGATTGTTAATTTGGCCTCTTTAAAGGGGAGTTATTGTAGAAAGAGAGGATTCAATGTCTTGTTTGATTATAAAGCAGACAGGAGGCATTTAAATCTCATGTTTAAAAGTTTAATAATATGATATTAACAGTTCTCTACAGGTGTACTCACCTTGTGATGATGCATACAACAGCCAGCACTATGAGCAAAAGAAGAAGAGCTCCTGCTATCCCAAGGAGGATGGCCAAGAGATCTGTAGAGGAAAAAAAAAGACTTATCTTATTTAATTCTGGTCATGATTTTTGTGCACATGAAAGGCCTAAAGAAGTGTTTTCTTACTGTTATTTTTCTGCAGTACAATTTTGGTCACTGCACCAAACTCTCCCTCCTCTGGTATACAGTTGGACATGTTGAGATAGAAACTGTGCGGCACCAATAACTTCTCCTCCGCCGGCTCGTCCTCCCTGCGGCTCATTATTTCCTCATTTTGCCCCAGCACCTGGACCTTGATGGCAGTATGCCTGTCACTGCATTTGGGCTGGCTGACATTGACAAACTGTAGGTCTGCCTTGTACTGGCTCGGCAGGTGGACGATCCAGGATACGGTGGAGAAAGACCTCATACCTTGAGGCCAGTTTGGGGTGGCAAGCAGGGTCGGAGAGGACATCTGAGGGGCCACTTTGTAAATAATGGTCTCTGAAAAAGGATGGAAATAATATCTGTGAGTAATCCCAACTGGTCTACAGAGGAGCCTCCTTCATTAGTGGAACAATACTGCCCCTCTGTGGATTATATAAGGAAAGAGAAGGTGCTCCATTCAACCGTGAATACAGCATGAACATTTTTAAAGCAATCTACTCTCTGCAGCTCTTACATTGTCAATCGATATTTTCTTTGTCTGTCTCATCTACAGTACGGATTCCCTCATTACCCAGAATGACAAACATGCAGAGAACGTGTCTAAACTTGTTGCATAAGAGAAAAAGGCTGCAAGAGGGAAACTGACAGTTAAAAAGGTCAGTAGGAACAACTCAGTTGCATTTTTTTGTGGCTGAGTAACATTATAGTCTGTTAAACCAGATGTATTCTTTGTCCTCTTCAGAGCAGCGGAACAAGCTGTAAACATGACACTGACATACATTATACCATATGGAGCAACATTAGCCTTTATTTGTAGTCATGTTTCTGGTCTGATATTCACTCTCCTTATCAGTTCTTTAGAAGCTCCAACGTGTTCACCACCTAGTCGTTATATTTGCCTGCCGTTATGTGATAGTGTACCAGTGGGTTTTTAATCAGTGGTTTTTCGCTGAAAACATTTGCATGCTGAAAATGAGGTTGATGAGAGCAAAGAGACTGAACCAAGCTCAAAACCACTGAGTAGAGCTGAGGAGACATGTTGTCACCATGAGCGACTCTTTTCAAACAACGGCATCTGATCCATTGTTAATACAAAAAAAAAAAAGGTTATTATTGTGGCTTTAAAGCTACTGATGGCTTCAACTATGGATTTTCTTACATTTTTCTTTTGTCGGGACAAAACTGAGCCTGAATCTTGATCGAGTTACTAGAATCAGAGCACTAGTTCCCAATGAATCTGATTCAAAGGCTTTTTTCACAGATTACTTTTTGGACAATATTATTAACAATGACTGTCAAAGCAAATTACTGCAAGGCAACAATTAACTGTGTTATTATTTACACTGGTGTTTGACAGGTTAAAATGTCTGCTGTGAGAAAGGTCTATGCAACTATAACTATTATAACTATTCAACAAATTGCTGTTTTTCTAATGATATTTACACCTTTTTTTAAAGTTTGAAGGGTTTTAGGGTGGATTTACTACCATGCTTCTATCCCTAATGTCACTTTAGATCACTCTTTAAAACAAGAAAATATATATTCACGTGCTTTACCTGAGATCTCCTCACTAAAGCTGACATTAAGGAAAGGCCCCTTCGTCTTGCTGAAGTCTCTTCCTGCAGCTGTAATAGTGATGTTGGCGTGCACCCGAACTTTCTGGATCGTTCCACCGGAGCAGAAATCTCCGATAGAAAGCCCGTCACTCTCTGCCACATGCAGGGAAGAGGAGCTGTTGCATTTTTGGCTGGGCAGAGACTGCTTGAGAGTCCCTGTGAGCGACACCAGATCAACTGTGCCGTCCATGGGGATGTTGAGGTGCCAGGTGAAGCTGTGGAGGGGCATCGGTAGACAGGAATCCAACTTGGGTACAGTGAGGAGTTCTGAGGGGCATGTCGCCACATTTTTGCACCCTGTTAATAAAAATGTTAAATAGGCACAAAATGAGATATTGAGTTCAAAACTAAAACAGAAAAAAGCTGCGATGATTCTAGCTATTCATGAGCATGCACAAACATTTTAAAAAGTCTTACCGGTAACTTTACTTGCAGTCAAACGTATGTCTTCATTTGGACAGTCGAGGAAGGAGAGGCTGGCTTTAGTGCCGGTAGCTACGTTGATCTTCTTTTCAATATTGGAGTTAATGCTCATCTCACAATAGGGATCAGAGCCAACTTTCTCTATCTGCAGGGACACTCCTTTGTGTTTGGTCAGATCCACCGAACACAGAACTGAGAGGGAAATACAACATGGAGGAAGATATTTTAAAGAACATGCTTATTCAACTTTTTTTTTTAAACATGCATACTGTGAAATTAAAAACTGCCTTTTTATTTAATTTCTGCATATAACACATGCAGTGTTGTGCCAGTATAATTCCGTGCACCAACTTCACAGGCTGGTGAACAAGCAGAATATCTGATCTGAGCCCAAGTTAAATCTAAAAAGTCAAACATTCATGGCTTATAAGGAGTTAAGTTTTGGGCTTTAGCAAACACGTCAATAATCCTGAAAGACTCTTCCAATCCTTTGGATGAAAAAATACTCTGTCTGCTATTATTTTATGATTAATATTTTGTTTCCCCCTTTTATCGATTTTATTCCTCTTTGTTATTATAATCTCAAATGTAGCTACTTTATTTTATTACATTTTCCTAATTTGTATTTCTCATTTTTGCATTAGTCTCAAATTGTTTTAAGGTTTTATGGTTTTAATACTTAATTTCCATTTAAATATAGTTGTTAGATATTTGGTTTGTTGAGCTCACACTGAACAAGAACCTCAGGACATACAAGTAATTTAAGAAGTAGTAGTAACAATAATAAATAATTAAAGCAGAACTCCAGTGGGGAAGCTAGCAGTACCATAAACAGCTGTGGTGTAAATCGTTGTATACTCATCGTCACAGTGTGTCATAGACAGGAATAAGCAGGCAGCGCATTAATGATTTAAGTGTTAAGGGCACAAACAGCCTCGGGGGAGGTGCTGTTGCTGAACCTGACTGTTCTGGTTCTCTTCTCTCTTCTCTTCTGGTCTTTTTCTCAGTCTAAAAATAAATAAATAAATCTGTTTACTGCCTACATTTGTTCCGTCTTATCAGTAACTTGTTAGTCATCTGTGAAGCACTTTGGATTACACTAACCTGTATGAAAAGTGCCACTCAAATAAAGTTTGACCGATACAAGCAAGATAATGACGATTGGTTTGTATGAAAATATTGGGAAGAAAAATCAGTATATTACAATCACTGATTATAAAATGTAAATACTGTAAATATAAATCAACGTCAAGTTTTTAGACAGGCTTGGTAAAACAGCATTTTGACACTAAAACATACATACTTTGACCAAAATTAGAATTTCTGGATTTGAATACAGGTTTGCTACAGAAAACATAAAAACCTCCAAAAATATTATGTACCTGCCCTTTGACAAGCTCATATGTATCAATAAAACTAAAATTAGCCTGCTTGAAACTGTTCAGAACAATAAGTGACTGCCAAATGTGGTGGCGTGAGCACTCGCAGT
Source organism: Scomber scombrus (assembly GCF_963691925.1). Classification (NCBI taxonomy): domain Eukaryota; kingdom Metazoa; phylum Chordata; class Actinopteri; order Scombriformes; family Scombridae; genus Scomber; species Scomber scombrus. The sequence continues at coordinate 7,661,146 of NC_084985.1, forward strand.
GGCCCAGCGCTCCCCAGCTAAGGTGTGTTGTGTTTTATTATGCAATGACAAATAAAGAACAATCTAAATGAACCACCTCAGACTGAGCGTGAGAGTGAACCTGACTAAGCTGCAGGCGAAATGTGTTGTTCCCTCCTAATAAAGTCACAGTAAAGTCAGTTCAGTGTGCAGTGGTTCATTTTGACCAGAACCTGCTCAAAAATACTGGCTGTGCATGGGGGAGATCTCTTTATTTAAAGTATCTTATTTATTGTAACTTTATACTGTACCTGGATGACCACTCCTCATTACAGAGACGCTGTATTTCAAGCTGAGTCCTTGCAGTGTCCTGTTGGTTTCACAATTCTTCAGTATCATGTCGAAGCTGCCCTGCTGATGCTCCGGCTGAGGATCCGTCAGGCTCAGTTTGGTCACCTTCTTCTCCTCTTTCTGATACTCCACCACCACTTCGTTGTTGAGGCATTCGGGGGCGGTGTGATCGCGGAAATGCATCGTGTAATTGTGCATGCCGGGCACCGTGAAGCTCCACTTCATCTGCTCGTTATCGGGGAAATCACCGGGATAGCTGGGAGACAGGAAGTCTGTATCTGAGACACCTCGTGGTAGGTTGACTTGCACTATGGACACCACTAGAAAAAAAGAAAGAAAAAAACAGGGTGGTGTTTGAAACAAAGGACATCATTTATATTTCTGTAAATCAGCTTTAAAATTCAAAGGAAGCGTTACAGGAATGTGACGTTTTCAGCTTTAAAACATGAAGGTAAAATTGGCTTTGACAATTAATTTTCTTTCTGTATCCTATGACTGAAAACCTAAAACTACAGTGGGCTTATGACATATGGACAAAAATATTGTATATTTAGGATTATAAAAGATGGATATAATACAGAGAATTTATCCAAGAAGCAAAGATCTTTATGTGTCGGATCTGGACTGTATATTAGTCTAGAAAGAAGAAAAGTGGATTTGTTCAAAGCGCCATCTCACTGATAAAGAAAATGAATTATTTTCTGCGGAGGGGGTCAAATGTTCTGTATGTAACAGAAATAAACACCAACTTACTGCTGGTCTCAGGCCCACTACTGACTTTAAAGTCAACAGGATTCAGCTTCCTCTCCCCAGGCACCTGTAAAGACACACGGCCCTTGTAGCGCACCAGGACGGACGTCACAGTGCCTCCTCTGCAAAAGGTTCCAATTTTTACTCGACCTGTACGCAGGTAGGTAACGAGAGAGTATGTGTGATCATCTGGACAGGTCTCCTGATTGGGAATCTGTTGCATTCCTGCTTCTGGGAAGTCCAGCTGGAAGGCCCGAGTGGAGACAACTTTGAAGTCCCAGGTGAAGGTCCGGTTGAAGTCTGGGAACAGCGAGGACTCGGGCTGAACAATGTTACCAGAGCAGGAGGTCTCCGTGCAGTCTGGAAGTGTACAGAAACAGATGGACATATAAGCAACTGTGATTAAGTTAGAGGTTCACAGTATTTCATCCTATTCATACGGACCATTAGAAGATCCCTTTCAAATGAGGTGCTTTCAAAGTGATGGGAGGACAAAATCCACAGTTCTCATTTCAAGCAGAAATATATTCAAATGTTTATCTGAAGGTAATATGAAGCTTCAGCTGTCTGAGTTAGTCAAATACAGTGGATATCTTCCACAGTTGGATCTCATTCTACTTTAAAAATGCAAAAGTCCAACACTTAAGGTTGACAAATGGGAACTAAATAATTTCCATTTCCAGGCTCCCGTTCTTGTCCAATGTCTACAAACAGCTTCTGTCTTTTTTTAGACATACAAACATGATGTAGAAATTCCAGTCAGGCTTCAGGGCTCGTCACATAATCTGATTATCTCAAAGTCTCAAATGACCTACTGTTATCTTTAGACCCTTGGAAATGTGCTATTTTAATTCTTTTAGAGCTTAGCACAGATTTTGATATGGTCTGAAGGACAGGAATTTCTCTATTGAGATCAGAAGTCTCTCCTCCTCTGTAACCCTGATCAGTTGTGGAGTACCTCAGGGTTTCATTTTAGGGCCTATTTTAATTGCCTTGTATTTGCCCCCTTTAAGCTCTATTTTCCATAAGCACAATGTCTGCTTCCACTGTTACACACTTAATTATATCTTATTATTTAAAAATAATTAAACCGTTCCTTCACAACCAAACAAATGATCAGTGGGAACAGATCATTGGGGGAATAACACATAATCAGTTTGGGTGTTTTCGACAATAATAAAAATCATAGTTCAGCTGTTAGACATTATATAAAACAGATTATGAATGCACAAAATCACACACTATAAAAGGTGAGTCAAATAGTGTTGCATTCACCAATTTGTAGCAAAAGACTACATCCAACAAGGTAGCTTAAAGAACTCCTTTTAGAAATTACTTTTATGTGAGAAACCTGAAGAAAAATGTTTATAAAAGTAAAAAATGAAATCCCAGTGTTGAGATATTTGTACCAATTTCTCTGTTGATCTCCACACTGAAGAGATCCTGAGGTTGAGGACAGGTAAATTCTACTGAGGTATTGCGAGCATCTCTCAGTTGTAGAAATGTTGGGTGGCATTTCTGGTTGGGCGCCGTGTCCACACACACGCTGCAGTCGGGCTCCTCGCTCATCCTGTTAATGGTTATGATGGTATCTGGGTCAGGGACCACCGACAACATCCTGCCAACTAAAGAAAAGGTAGTACAAGAAGGTATCGGTCAAACCAAAGAGTCAAGATTTCTCAACACAGACTTCTCAAAATGTACAAAGACAGATTCTCAGTCGCATAGATTAATTATGTTAACAGATCGTTTCACAAATATCAGAGATTGTTTTAGTTAATGGTATCTGTCACAGTAACTTGACAAATCTTTAGTGGACTTTTTAGAGACTAAAATATATTAACTATTGGATGGATTCATGGTTCCCAAAAGACGATTTCTCCTCTTACACCACAAAGAGTTAACAATTCTGGTTTTGGGTGAAATGTCTAAACAACCGCTGGATGGATTGCCATGAACCATGGCCATTGACAACAAAAGAAACTCTAGCTCATTTACAGTTATTTTTTCTCTTGATCAATGAGCATTACCTGTCAAATAAAACTAAAAATTAAAGCTAGGCAAGTCCTAAACTGTGCTTTGTTACCCAACATTAATGCTACACTTCTGTGAAAATGTTATTGTAAGGAATATTTGTCATTTTAAAAGGATATAGCATCAGTTTTTAAGAATATGTATTTGATGTTTTGGTCTGTAAAAACAGAAGAAACTTTTACTTCTTTCTTTCGTGAAAATAATGTTTGATCGAGCACTTGCCTCTTGGAGCTGCTTTGGCGGTAAACAGCGTCTTGTTCAGTTGTTCACCTTTCGGCACCTCCACAGTCACCGTCGTCAATCCGAGCAGATTCAGATGAGACAATGTCCCACCTTTGCAGTAGCTATTAGTTTTGATTGTTCCGTCACTTTTAGTTGTGCTCACTGAGTACTGGAAGCCATCTTGGCATTGATCCGGAGCAGATATCACCTTCAGTTTGTCAACTGCGATGTCCAAAGTTAAGACGGTCCTCTCCGGTACAGTAAAGTCCCATGTTAGGGTTCTTTTGAAGTCCTTGAAGAGGTTGGGATCAATCTCTCCGGTGGCAGGAGCGCAGGAGCTCTTGGTGCATTCTGAGTAATGAAAATGAGAAATGTTTAAATTTTACATGAGTACAACTCTGACTCATGACTCTGGAGGACAAAACATGAATTATGCATCTATGAACAAATGAGTACACACATAAATAATTACAACAATCAATAAATTAAAAACAAAATGCAGAAACAAAAATGAAACAGAAATTCATTATTAAATGCTAAATCCACATACTAAATAAATACATTTAATACATAAATATATTCAATTTAATCCTACATGTTCACAAAAAGCATTCATTTCATTTTTTTTACTTTAATACTTTTATTTCTGTATTTATTTATTTATCTGTATTTCATATATTTACTTATTTCTGTATTTCTGAAAAATACAATAATAAAACTAGAAATGTGGAAATACAGAAATTAATGTATATAGTATACAGTATAAACTGTAGAGAACCAACATTGCCAACATTTATGTATTCATTTAGTTATGCATTTTACTATTTATTTATGATTGTATTTATTCATCTATTACTGTATTTAGTATTGATTATCATTATTATTTATTGATGAATTGTCATTTTTCATCCTCCATACATGAGCATTTAATGTATAGTTAATCCAAAATGACAAATCTGAAGTTCTGGTGGTAGCTGAAGAACATTTTGACACGATGACGCCTCCACACTCCTCACCTATGTTCTTCTTCATCTTCATACTGTACACGTCTTGAGGCTTCGCACAGCTGAACTCCAGCGAGAGGCCTTCTACATTCGTCAGGGTCTTTTCTGTCGGGCTACAGCTGGGAGCGGAGCCGTCGGGAGAGCACACCTCACATTCGGGTTCGTCCGGGCTTCTGGTGATGACCACAGTCGAGCTGGAATCGACGGTTACAACCATCTTTCGACCCTCTAAATTGGGGTAATAATGGAGAGAGTGAGTCAGAAGGCAGGATTGTATGTTTGTGTGTAAAGTCCTTCTAACGTTCTTAGTAACTATGTGATTGTATTAACTGTATTAACTTGTAAAGACTTAATTTATATGTAAATCAGCAAATAGCAATGTCCAATTGAAGCAATTAACTACAGCAGTAAACAGCAGTATTACAAACTTTAGCATGACTTACAAAAATAACAGTTTTAGGTGGGCAACTTAAATATTAAACGTAACTGCAGCTCACTTTTTAATGTAGGTAGGACTTAGTGTTACTCATATATGCATAAACAAACTAATATTTGGATTTCAGTGTAAGTAATATGCATGCAGTATATGGAATAAGAGGGAAATATCATTTTACGCTTATTTAACCATTGTAATTTAGCCATTTAACAGACTGTGTTATAATTGGGAGTAAATTACATTTTCAGTTGGGTGATTAATTGATTAGTTGTTTGTTGAAGTATGTCGATCATCGTTTCCTAAAGCCTGAGATGATGCCCTTTTAAATGTCTTGTTTTGTTCCGACTAACAGTCCACAACCCAAATATATACAATTGACTATCATAAAAGACTCCATTACATTACATTTAAGATCATTTGGACTTTTTTTTCTTTAAAATCGATTATCAAAATAGTTAGCGATGTCACTCTGGGTTATCAATGAAAAGATGAGTCTTTATTCATTAATGTTTTTCTTACTTGGTGGTCCGGCGGAGGCCTGGAACAACATAGAATCCACTTGTGTCTTTGCTTTAACCCGCAGAGACACTTCAGCCTGGTTGGGCAGGTCTAAGTGAGTCACAGAACCACCTCGACAGTACTGAGTCTGACCCTTGCTGCTCGTTTTGGATGTGGCCACCGAATATTGAAGTCCATCCGGGCACGGGTGTGACGTCTCTATCAGTCCTTCTCCGAGGATGTCCAGACCCACGACTATCTTTTCGGGTGCCTTCAGCTCCCAGGTGAAGGTCCTGGAGAGCTCTGTGAGGATGGAGGGTTGAGTTTCTATTGTTGAAGGGCTGCAGGTGTCCTTTGTGCACTCTGGATTACAAAATAAAGACAAGAAAAGAGTTAAGGAAGGAGCATATGACGTAAACTTAACTGATTCAACCTAAAAGTCATCAGGAATTTAAGCCATGGTTTGCACATATATGACGAAATAGCAAACTGGTTTAACCCTCACTCAGCTTTGACAAACTATACATCATTCCAAAGCACAAAGCTTCATTGTTCTTTTTGTGTATATCATTTAATAATAATAATAATCCAAATATCACCATGACAACAGTTGCTTATTTTGTAACAGAAGAATGTGTACAAAACACAGAAATAATCTAAAGTTACTATTATTATTAAAAATGAACTATGTGTGTAGATGAGCAAACATGTTTTTCATCATGTTTGTGCTTCTGTTTAAGGATGTATGATTAGTGACCATTTTGCTGCGATTACGTCATTTTCAGGCATCTGCACAAGAATTTCCCTTATTTGGGCTTGAGTTCAGGGTTGTGCACAAAAAAAGCAATTCTCCAGCATTGTAAAATTAGTAAAGTCAGTGGGGACACTTCACATATTCTTGCATGTGATTGGCTCTCTTTAAAAAAAATTTAAAAAAATGCAATCCCCTGAAAAGCTTCAAAATTAGCTCAGTTTGAAGCACTTGAACTGGGCTTGAGCTGAGTGTTGACATTTAGGGTCGGGCACTGCCAGGCACTGAGATGATTCACTGTATTTATCTTACAAAAGCAGACATCACCAGGCTGTAAACTGTCCGTAAACTCACCGACAGTCCGAATTATTGTGGCCTCGTAAGCCTGCTCGATCAGCTGAGTGCAGTTGAACAGCAGTGTGACCTCCACCTCGGGAACCAGAGTGAGAGACGGGTGGCAGGAAGTCTCTGTGTCATTATCCCCGCTGACTGTACACACAGCACATTGATCCGAAGGTAGCAGAGTGGAAACCGTCACCGTGGAGTCTTTGTCTGGTCGGAGTGTCGTCTGCAGGCCGTCTGAGGAAACAGATCAGAGGGATTCAGCTGTCAGTAACATAAAAACGGTGCAAACTGAGATCCACAGATGTGACTTTAATAACACTTTATCTTACAGATCTCTTCATACTAGTTTCCTGGTAAATAACTTTAACGTTTAGGACATTTTACAGTTAGGATGGTGCAATCTTGTACAAATGATTTTTTTTAAATGGAAAATAAAGTGTTATGTAAGTTTAGTGTGTAAGTAAACACTCAATATAGGTTCATATTTAGTATTTAAATGAAGAAATTAGATTCTTTACAGAAAAAAAGCTTACTTTTCAGTGTGTAGTTTTATGTCAAACAATATGTTAGCATTTTTATTTAAAAAGTGTAACAACACCAACTTTTTTTTCCATTTTTCTTAAGAAATTACACCACCCTTGTCCTGAAAATTAACTGTTAAGTGCAAATTAAACAGAACATTTCCAGTAAATGTATATTCAATTACTGTGGTTTTTGATTTAGTAGGTGGGGTAAGAAACCAAAAAGTGTTGCAATATGAGAGAATGAACCATTATGTATTGTCCTGTTTCAACATCACATCATCTGCTTGAGTAAGAGACACATTCCCATATTTGGACATTAAATCTTTGCATATTGTACAGAAAATATGTAAAAAATATTCACCTTCATGAAAATATTATTTGTTTTAGCTTTATGATCAAAAACAATGATTACATTTTTATAATCTTTCTATTATTTTCTCAGGTCACTGATTGCATCGTCTACAACATGGCAGAAAGTGATGAAATTGCTCATTAAAAAAATGTTCAAGAACCTAAAGTGCAGCTTTAAAATGTTTCACACAGGGCTCACATGTCAAAAAACAGTGGTGATCTATTAAGTGGCTGGTAAAAACTGAACATTCACTAGCAAGTTGGTAAGTGGACAAAAAAGAGAAATTTGAACCCTCATTGTATAGTCAGAAAAGATATATTCAGTTTACAATGAAAAGCAGCATATACTCACATGTATGAAGCTACAACCTGTTAACTTTTACCATTTTTACTTAGAAAATGACTGAAATGGTTAATCAATTATCAAAATAGTGGATATTCTACCTTGACTAATCAATAAATCATCATTGCAGCTCTAAAACACCAGAGAGAGGGAATAAATCACATGATAACATACTGTAAGTTTGTCCACATTAAGCTGAGTTTTTATCTAGCTGTCTCGTATAAACAACTTAAAGCGTCAACTCAGCAACATTTCTTGTCACAAAAGGAACAAAACATACACACACACACAAATGCTCAGACTGTTAACATGTCAATAAACAGACACACCTATTGTATATTTATGTCCTGGGTTAGCAAACCAAAGTAAAGTCATTTAATTTGTCACTATAATGACTCATCTGTGTGCTGAGTTAACAGGAGAGAGAGGTGGAACGGTTTTTAACAGCGTGAGTAACCGTTTCTCTGATATCAGACTTCTTTATGTGTTGAGTGGAGGTTACATCATAGCTTTGGTTTCATATGACCGTGTATGATAAGTACAGTCTGGCTGATTTAAAACATTATCTTTTCTACCGTTGAAACAATGAGGAAGTAAATGACTAACAGTAAATGTATAATCAACTGTTTTGATAATCAAATATTCATTTGAATCCTTTTTACAAGACAAAAAAGTCAAATTTTTGCTGAGTGAAGCATCTCAGATGTCAGGGTTTGAAGCTCGTCCCTCCCTCAAAAATTTTAGCCTAGACTTTGGACTCTTGGTCAAACAAAACATTTACATCCTTTTCTATTTGAATACTCAATTTCACTCTTCCTCTATCAAAAAAGATGATAAGGAGTAAAGCAGTTACAGTCAAAACAGGTGTCTCAGATGTCATTGTAGTTTCTGGCGGCACTTTTCTTGCGTCAGTGATGCAAAGATACTGTATTGTTTTAAATGCATGCCTGTGGTAAAGCTGCAGGAGTTCACACATTAATAAACAAATTTGGTTTTCGCAACCTGAACTTGCAAGAACTTGAAAGCAAAACATAACAATACTGGCAGCAATTGCATAAAAATGTGGAGCTAGAGGGTTTTTCACAGGGTTCAAAAGCGTGACATTTGGTTGCAAATGAGAAGTTTACATGTTCATTTACACAAACACTTACTGAGTATAAATTCATAACGGTGCTGATTGCTTCTCCAAGAAATATATTAAACAAAGCCGGTGGAGGAGAAAGCCCAGAGTTTAAATCTAGCAAAAAAACAACATTGCTTCTGCTTAATAAAACCTCAGCAGCAGATTCATAGTTCAGCAGCAGATTGCTGGTCAATCATTAATGAAGCTGTGATGAATTCATGCCTCCGGGAAGCTCCATAAATGCCTCATAAAGCTTTGAAAAATGGAGGTCTAGAAGGTCTCTGCACTTCCACTCAGCCTGAAAATGTACTTCAGTCTTTCATCTCTCACTGTCAACGCGATCAATCATGTGTGATGTTGCTCTAATGTCCTCTATTATCTCTTCATTTATTGACACAGCATTTAAAACACGGCTCACTTTAGGCTTCAGAGTGCTTTAACGAGCTGCAGCTTTACATTACGGTTCGCCTGAGCACGTTTTTTTTTTTTTTTATCAGACACCATGCACTTCCTCTGTTCCCACAGTGTTGTTGCACCTAATTGGCACAAACTTGATTATAAAAGCACGATTTAATATGAGGACGATTCGTGATAAGCCACTAAAGTACATTTTTTGGATAGTGTAGCCTACTACAAATTATAACATATGAGGTGAATAAGTAAAGAAAGCGTTACCAAACAAGAAATGAACATGTTTTTTGGGTTAATGATTATCTCACCTGATGAGTTGAGGATTGTCAAAAACAGTCCAAGAAGCGCGAAAGTCCTGAGCCGCATTTTCACTATTAAAAAGGTGGATTCTCCTCGTTAACTTCAAAAAAAATAAATGAATAAATGAAGGTGGATGTCTCTCTCTCACACACAAAGTATTTGCATTTTCGTTAAATCCACATCACAGCAACAGCGACGGGGTTGACAGCCACTTCCTGATTCACATTACCTGCGCGCAGCAGCGCAGCGGAGGGCGTGGTCCACAGGTTACCTGTCCAAACCTGACGGGTGAGGCCCTGCCGTTGTACCCTTGAGCCGAAACACAGAACTGATATGGATTTATAAGACTTGAGTTGAGTCCTTGTGTGACTTCCCTCTTGTGGCACAATGGGCGCCCTATTTATACCCATACAAACATGCCAAAGATTGTTGGCATCGTGCAGTGTATCTCCAAAATGACGCAGAGGAAGGGTGTAGATACAAGAGATTATAGTAGTGGTTTCATTTTGTTTAAATACCTAATGCTGATGTTGAATTTTGATCAGTATTAAATGCCACCAGAAAAATGTTTGCCCCTTAATAAATATGACTAATAACATAGAGATAAATTGCAGGTTAAATTCATTAAAATTGTGGTACCATATTAAAATAGGTGATATATGTTTCCACTCAAAAGTCCTCAGGTTGTGCTTGGTCAGCTCCTGTAAAACGATTATCAGGATGTGATTAACTATCTGTGTATGTTTGATGCCTCACTGCAGGTCTATACTGTTTGTAGCACTCCCAGTGTTGCAGATGCTCCCTCCTGCCTCCACATGCCTCATGACGCTGACATTCCTGAACAGAAACATACCTGAGGGCAAGACCACTAAGCACACACAAACACACCATCAGCGTTATGTTTGTGTACGCCTGCTATATATTGATCCAATATCTGACCTGATCCAACCTAAATTTAAGAGTAAATCCTAAACTGTGTAGCTCTGACCTTAACTTCAACCCTTAGCCTCATTACAACCCAATCATTTGTAATCTAAACTTGAAATTCAAATCCTAATAGAAAACTATTACAGCTAAAGGAGTGAACAATGTGTAAAATACAAAAAAGGTCTCACTTGTCTCTCTTTATGAGGTATTTTCAATCCCTAAAACTCAAGCACACACACACACCTATACCATCAAATACAAGTTGTGTGTGTGTGTGTGTGTGTGTGTGTGTGTGTGTGTGTGTGTGTGTGTGTGTGTGTGTGTGTGTGTGTGTGTGTGTGTGTGTGTGTGTGTGTGTGTGTGTGTGTGTGTGTGTGTGTGTGAAACCAGTCTGACAGCATGTGGGTGTTGTGGTGACTATAGACAGCTTCAGTGTCTCCCAACAAGGGACCTCAGTGGAGAATCAGCAGCTGTCAGAAATCCCCTCCCTTCCCATGTTCCTGCAGCCAAGATGGACAAACATGTGTCGCAGCCGCTCATGACTCTACTGGTTTTCATACCAAGGATTAAAGTTTCATAGCAAATGCTTCTGCTGTGAAACTAGTAAGTAGAGTTAATGAGATATTTATCTCTTACTCTGCACTGTTGACATAAAAGCGACCCTGAGAGGTGTCGGATAGGTGGACAGCGCAGCCTTGAACAGTTCCGCAATTGTGTAAAAAGTTCAGTCAGTTTGAGTTTATGTCGCTATCTCTTGTTTTTTTTCTTCTTTATAGTTTTACACATTAAATAAAAATGACAGAGGTGAACAGACATGTTAACAATTAATCAAGATAATAAGATATGAGAATAATAACATCCAGGATAAAAACAAATATAATAGTGCTGACTTTTTTATTTGCTTTACAGTGAGCAAGTCAGTTGACTCAACACTTGACATTCATTTCTGTTATTTGGGTGGGTCTGTTTCTAGGTCATGAGTTACAAAAAATGAAGGGCCTGAACAGCCCACATGAGGGCAGCAATGCAGGACTTTTTAGCATTGTAATAAACCATAAAATAACAACAGTTGATGCCAAGGTTTCACTGATATTACCTGTTCATCCTGGACACTGCTGGTTGTGGGGGATCAAACCTGAAATCCCTCAACACATCTGTACAATTATAAAGTTGGGGTGACCGTTTTATTTTTAAAAGGCACCTATAACCAATTTTTTTTAATTAACAATGTTTTATGACCCAGCTCAAGTGGCTACAACAAAGGGGAGACATACCAAGGCACGCTTTCAACAAAATATGTTTATTTAAGCCAAAAAAAGGAAGACCAAATTAAAAGTTGTGCCAAATTAGAGGTTTGGTAGTGTAAGTGCTGGATGCGTGAATGTGTGTGTGTGAGGGTGTTGCAGAGAGGGCAAGATAACCACAACTGAAGCTTCATAATCAGAAACCAAACCAATGATGGAGCCTTTAGGGAGAAGCAGAGGTGAGACAATCAACAGGAAGGTACTCTAAACTCTCGCCATAGCCTCCACATGAGAAAGAGGAGTCACAAATAAGCTACAGGACACTGGGCCCAGGTGCCCTGAGTTACTGCAATCAGCCTCAGCTCTTCACCTGCAAGGGAGAAGAACCCACAGGGGCATCACAATTAACTCTCATGGTGTTGTTTTTAGCCACAGCACACAGCTGTTTTCATCAACACAAAGTGCAAAGCTCTAAAAACCTGCTGTGGACTGCCTGCTCAGCACCAAGCACCAAGCAGATACAAGAAGTGATTAGCTGGTGAACATCAGTGGAACATTTACCAGCTAAAAAGCCAGATATTTCCCCCAGGTGTTTAGTAAGACCAAAAACAGAGCTTAAAGATCATCCGGTGGACATAAACAGGACCCCAAATGAATGATAATGTTGCTCTGTGTAAATGAACAACTGTGTGCTATGGACTTTGCTATATAAACGTTAAAGGTTAGATGTCAGTGTTTTAGTTTTGGCTGCTCTCATGTGGCCAAAAATACATCTGTTAGTGCAGCTTTAAATCCCAAGCTTTAATTAATGTGTCAAACTTGAAAAACACCGGATCTTACAACTCAGCAGCGCCTTTTATTCAATCCTCTCTGCCTGGTAAATGTTGATGTTGTCTTTTAAACCCTACACCCCTCTGGCTTTCTGTCCCAAGCTAAAATAACTTCGATTACATCCCTATGACATCACTGGGGGCTATTTTTTGCCTGACACGAGCCTCAGAAGACACTTTCTCAGGCTGAGTAGTGCTCCCTATGACAAGTAAAGTGAACTTTTTGTGTAAAATCACGGACTGCACCTTTAAAGAAAACAATTTACAGAGATTAACATAGCTGATGTTTGAAATATGTCCTTTATTCAACTTAAGATTCAGTAAAACCCATTTTAGTAGCAAAGTTTCTACTTCAGCTACATGATCTATATGAAGCTGTTTGTGTCTTGTTCTCCTTTTTAATTCAGATGCCAGAAAATAAAAACTTGAGAAACCCTCCACTGAAAAAAGCACTTGTCACATATGAAACGTAATTCATTTCTATATAGAAATCGAAGAAAACTTCCCTTAAGAAAGCTTACAAAGCTGAAAACATCAAACCCTTAGTCCTCTGATAAATGCAGCATCAGTGTGTGACATCAAGGTGACTTCACATAAATTGATTGAAAATGTAATTGAGTATTTTGTGTCTATTTTAAGACATGATTATTAATAATTAAATGATCATAAAGTGTTAAATTTGATGTCAACTCCTTTTCGTATACTTGCATGTGGGTCCAACAAGGGGCGCTGTTGATCACAGTCTAGATTTATGCTTCAGTAAGTTGTTTTTTTAACCTCCTGAGCCAAATGCATGCTGTATAGTTTTAGATGTTTAGTTATTTTTTCCTCCACTGGCAGTAGTAGTCTAATCTATCAAAATAAACATGAAGTGTGCTTTAGTTTTTGTCAAAGCTACATGATCGTTGTGTAGCAAAGCTTTTCTAATGAAGCTACAGTAATATAACTTTGACATAAAGCAGGTTCAATATTGTCTGTGATGGATTAGGTGATTCTAGCAAGTTTAAAAAGTCGGCTGATGGACTTTTATGTTACACAGATATGGATATGGACCAATGGCTGCCTGGAACAAAAGGAACAATACATCCAAAAATGTTAAATACACCTGCATGATTTGCTAAATGTAAATAGAAAACCATCAGTATTTTCCTTTAAAGCCAGTCCTTGGGTACATTAAATGACTGAAATCAGAAAATAAAAGATTATGTAATAATATATGTTATCATATATTGTACCAATTAATCATGATATCTATAAATAATGATCGATATGACCAATACTGCACACGTTATGTAACATAGTTCACAAGACAGATGGACTCACTACAAATGACTCCTTCACACCAGAACAGGAAAATCACTTCAGTCCTCATCCTGGCAACTATCTAAACCAGCTAACTGTATATAAAGTAGTTCAAACTAGTCCCACCTCCAACATGCTGCTTATACACTGATGCTACAGTATTAATCTAATTCATCACATTTATATATCAGTCACAGTGGCTGATTTTACTTTTAATGATTTTAAAATAAATTCAGTTGTCATATTACAAATCCTGTGCGAAGTGATTCTGCAGTGTCACTCTGGTTTCAACAGATACAGATGGTCACATGTTTGAAAGCAAAAAGGCAGGTGATCTGTTTTAAATCAAAGTAAAAATTAAATACAAAGACAGTCTTTCTAAACAAGTCCCTGCTGAAGATGATCCAGATGGTCCAAATTCCAGACTCAGGTCCAGGAGGAGGATGGAGGCGGTGGTTGAGGGGAGGAGTCTCTGTGTTTTTGTGTAGATGGACAAAGCAGCTGCAGAGCGGTCCAGATACACTGATGGTACTCTGTCAGATCCAGAAGAACACACATGGATGATGGTGGACTAGACTGTGTTTCTGACAGCGGACGTGTTCTCAGATCAGTTCAGATTGACTCCACTTCAGTCACTGCTGGATAAAGCTCTCCTCTCCACTCTACCTCCCAGTAACATGGTCCAGTCAGAGCCTCTCTACACACAAACTGCTGCTTCAACCTCTCTGGATCATCAGGATGAAGCTGATCCTCAACACACACCTCTGGATCTCTTACAGGGATCATCAACAGCTGATGAGAAGAGAGAACAGAAGAAGAAACAACAGAGATCATAAATCAGTGCTTAGTGAATTTCACTTAACCAACTGTCAGTCAGTGATGCAGCACATCCAGTTTAAAGAAAAGCAAGGACTCTCAGACCTGCAGAGAGTTTTGGTATCGAGTCTGTTTACTCTGCAGATTTTGCTGAAGTACACAGAGGAAATACACTGCTGAGAGTCATAAACACATCATTACTGCAGAAGCACTTTAGTGATTCATTTACTCCCCAGATTGTCTGTTTCCTTCTGCAGTAACAGTGCTAACGCCCTAAATTTTTTATAGTTTGAGTTATATTCCTCGTGTTGTTTGTAGTGCTCTGATTCTTCATCTGTCTCTGCCTCAGGTTCACCTGTCGGTCCGCTCCTGCTCATCCTCTGCATCAACTCAGCAACTTCCACCGGATCTCACTCACAGACCGGCTTTTTCCTGGCTGCCACTCCACCGTTCCAGGCGGCCAGCTCAACTACTACCACCACCCTCATGCGTTAGATTCCAGTCAGCTCTTGCATTCCCACTGCTTTGCCTTCTACATTTTGCAATAAATACCTTTAAAAATCTGCTGTGAAGCCCCTGGCTCATAGTTCTGTATACTGGGGTAGAAACCAGTGTTTATAGATTTGCTATAAGTGTTTTATTAAATTGCAAACTGAGTATAAAGCAGAGAACATGCATTCAGTTTGAGTTACTGTTAATGGTTTCAAAGAGTGTAAATGTGTTTAGTCCATGTGAAAAATGGCTGAATATCAGTTATTATCTTTATTACCCTTTTTCTTAGAAACAACGTTTGATGACCGATAATGATGAAGATAATGTTGATATCATCATACCTCTGAGACGTTCCTCTTTACAGACATATAGAAACCTCGAAATAAGTTTCTGGGTCAAAGTGACTTAAAATGCTGGAGCAGGTCACATATACTACTTTGTGCCCCCTGGTATACACTATAAATACTGTCCTCATGATGTGTACAAAATATACCAGTTGCCCTGGGCTGTTGCCACCCACTCAGCCAACCACTATAGAGGAGTCAGGGGGTCTGAAGACTCATTGCCCCCAGACAGACCAAAAGCACAGAATGCAACAGTCATAAACCCGGATAGGAGCTCCTCTTACAGCTGTCTGCTGTACATGTAAGATTAAACCCCCAGACAGTCGAACTGTAGGCTCATGCAGAGAAAGTCAACTGGGGAAAGTAGGAGATGGACACCAGTTCTAGTTCCAGTCTTTATTTTGGTAAGAGAGGAATACAGTTTTCTTTCATAGTTTTTAATGGCCATCTAGCTCTCTACAGGCAGGCAGAGTTTGTACATTGTGTGTGAGTGTGTTTTCAGTCTGTTTGTTTCCAGTGATTGAAGAATGGATCAAGTTGCACAGTGAAACTGCTCAGCCGTGACACAGAAATTAGAGCGCATTCATTGTGTTTATTCATTGTGTTGTGGAGTGTGTGTGTGTGTGTGTGTGTGTGTGTGTGTGTGTGTGTGTGCGTGTGTGTGTGCGTGCGTGTGTTTGCATGTGGTCTATCATAAGCTACTTTTGGGGACAAATTTCAGACTTGGGACCAGCTAATTGGGGATGACTCATTCAGTTAGGGGCTAAAGCTGTGTCCCCAATTGGGAAAAAGCTGATTTTTGGGTCAATGTTTAAGGTTAGGGTTATAATAAGTCTCTGGGAAATTAATGTAAGTCTGCTTACTGCCCCCAAAAGTGATCATGAACTATTGTGTGTGTGTGATCTTTATTTAGGAAACTGTACAAGATGCAGTAAAGCGGTGTACAGTGCAGGAAGAGCCTGCCAGGCGATGGGATGTCTGTTCCACGACACTTGTTTCACCTGCAGCGTCTGTAGTGAGTCTTATATATGTTTTTATATATGTATTCATATTTTTGTTTATTTGCAACGATAAATTATGAGTACTACTTTTTATTGATTTATCTCTTACTTGGTTTTTTGGATTGTCTGTAGTTTATTTATTGATTTTTTGGTGGTGGCAATCAAATAAATTACAATGAAATTCAAAATACGATAATAAATCTATACATAATAATGCAACTGCTGCTAATAATAATAGCAACAAGTGTAATAAATACAACTATAAAGTCACTTTTCCATCCTCACATGAATAGATTGTGGAAGAAGTGCATTTATCCCAGCAGCAGATGAAACATAATGTTTTTAATGATCATGTGCTTATGTATTTTATTTATTTTTCTTTTTCCTTTTTGTGCCCTGGTCCCGTAACAAACAGTATTTTTGACAAGTGAAATGACAATTAAAATTGAACTTTAAATTGTATTGTGTTGGAAATCGGAATAAAAATAATATTTTACTTCTCACAGTACATGATATTAAACCGGCTTATGTTACTGTGTTGTTCTAATCTCTAAGGTGAATCAGCAGTATGTTACTACATGTCACATTATGCAAGAGGCACCGCTTCTCAAACTGACTTTACTTAATGTGCAAATTTGTTCCTTTTGTTTAGGTAAAAAGCTCAGTGGACAACCATTTTACACAGTGTCAGGAAGGATATACTGTGAAGATGACTTTTTGGCAAGTATATTGTTACTATTATTACTACATAACGGGTTATAATGTGATACAAACACATCAGGTTGAGAACATTTTCGGCAATCTACCAGATATTTATTGAGTTAATTGTTTAATGTAGTACTCAGGAGTTCATCCAGCCCCAGAAGTGTGTATCAGCTGTGGGCATTCAATCAAGGACATGGTGAGTACATATGCATTCATTTAAATACATGTGCATCAATGGTGTGTGTGTGTGTGTGTGTGTGTGTGTGTAGGTCTTTATTTGGGATTTGTGTGCATCTTAAGGTCGTGCAGGCTCATGGGAAGTCCTACCACACGTCCTGTTTTCGCTGTGTCATCTGTAGACAGAGCCTGGAGGGTCTGCCCTTCAATGTAGACACTGACAGCAGGATTTACTGTGTCAGCGACTACCACAAGTGAGTTTCAGTTTCTTAGACAGAGATTTGACTGACCAATCAGGTGGGTTTCAGTGTTTTCATATCAACTTTTAGTATCAGCCCGGGGTGGTATCAGCAGGTACTATCCACAACTTTGACCTAATAGATAACCAAAAAAGGTGAGTAGAGTTGAATTGCAGTGGGCTTTATACAGGACAATGAGCCAAGCCCTTTAATTCACACCTTAGACAAAAGATTAAACCAAACCCTGCCAGACAGGCTTACACATGAGATAAGTCACACCCAGAGTGACATCACCATTGAGGTCCTGTGACTTTCTGTTTCAGGGTCCAGGCTCCCCGGTGTGCCGCCTGCCAGATGCCAATACTGCCATCTGAGGTGAGCCTTGACGTCACTTACTGTGAATCAATACTATATTTGTCTTTCACATTTTGAGTTGATTGATTATTAATGGCACACACAGTAAATGTGTTCATTGTTACCTCTCTGAGAATTATTAACTGTTTTCCTCCTTTGTTTCAGGGGTGTACAGAGTCTATTCGAGTGGTATCATTTGACAGAAATTACCACGCAGAGTGTTATGGAAGTGACGTTAACCTTGTTTGAAGATAGGAGTAGGTTGACGTCTCTCTGTGTGTTTTCTGCTGGCCTTGTTTCTCCTTGTTTTGTGAATGAAAAGCGTATTTTTTAAGTTTTTCACTATGTATAATTTTGCACAATTGCTTGTCTGCAATAAAATTATTCCAAACAGATCAAAATATTGTATATTTATTTTATTGTTAGTGTTTTAGGTATCGACCCACTCTAACACACCTGATTCTAATAATTAACTCATTATCAAACCCTTGACAAGCTTCAGCTGCTTGATAAAGAGTTAATTATTAGAATCAGGTATGTTAGAGTGGGTCGATACCTAAAACATGCAGGGCAGTACCTCTCCAGGAGCAGAGTTGGTGACCACTGTCCTACAGCATATTGTCCACGTCATTGCACTGGGGTATTGGGATTTATTGGGAACGGATGGAAGACTACCCCCTACTGGCCTACCAACACCACTTCCAACAGCAACTAATTTTTCCCATCAAAGTACTATCCAAGCACACACCTGCTGGAACTTCAGGCACTCAGCAGAAATATAGTGCATGTTGAGTATGGCTGCTGACTTCTGTAATAATAATCCAATAAAACTGTATGAAACTATTTAAGGAGTCTGCAGTGTAGCTTTACTCTTTTTATACATAAATTACATTCTACTAACAATAAAGCTGCACTTGTAGGACTTTTACCTGTTTTATTTAATATTTTACATTAACGTGTTATTATATTTCCTTAAGTAAAGCAATTCAATCAATTTTTCTATTATTGCACCTCAAAATAAAGATAAAAATCCCTTGTACAACGCAAAATGTCTATATTTCCCTGCTGGTTGATGCCGCACAGTAGCGACACCGTGTGTCAATAAATCGGTACTGCATCTTGTCCTCCCGGAAGAAACAACTTGTGGAAGTTGCCAAATGAAGATAAAACACTGATTGAAATGGCGTCAGTGGCGGCAACGTTACGCGTGTGTTTTTTCTGCACCGTGTCTCTGTTGAACTTTGCGTTTGTCTTCATATCCGGCGCGGATTTTATTCGGTTCGTATCATTTCAAGCCATTTACCACAACATCACCGGGGACACGACGCTGTGTCAAGGTAAGCTTCCGTGAGACTGCGGCTGGCGGGCCTCCATGAAAAGTTAGCAGAGTTTAGTGGAGTAATTGTTTTATACCAAAAATTAAATCTTTATGGCTAATGAGCAAGAAAAAAAAAACACATATACCCTAACTGATTTGCAAATATTTCAGCCACAGTATATCCACGTGTGTCACTTGATATAGCAGTGAGCGGCCGTGAGGTGGCAGTGCCCGGCTAGCTCAGTCGGTAGAGCATGAGACTCTTAATCTCAGGGTCGTGGGTTCGAGCCCCACGTTGGGCGACACGACTTTTTCTTTCATGAAAGGCTTGCTTTTTTTTAATCGACTTTATATAGGTTTTTATATGAGTCTGTGAAGCGTTACAGCTTGTTTTTAAATAGTAAAATCTTTTGATTGCAGGGGGAAAAAACCCAGTATACAGATATATTTGAATTCAGCACAATGACACCTACATTTATTCTGTATTCGCGTGTGCTACAGTAAAAGGGCTCCATAATGTGTCATTCAGGGTGCTGATTTTGTGTCATGTTTTGCATGAGCATGTTTAATCTCTTCATCATCCACTGTTGTCCAAATCTACTAGCCTACAGTCTTAGTAATTGGTCCAGTTACTCTCAAAAATTTAGATTTCAGGGATGTTTTCCCCCTCCACCAAGTCCCCACTTTCAAGCAGATCAATAGCCTGGCCTCCACTTGTCCTATAACCTTTGTAGCTCTGTAAACACTGCCCTTCTTTCCTCTTCTTTCCTGCATAAAATATGTCTCTTTTTTCTGACGCTGATTAAAATGGCCAGTTTTTGATAAAAAGTGTACAACTACTACTAATCTACTTTTAACTACAAATTGTACCTGTGTGTTCTTTATGCTTTCATTTCATGGATAGCTGTATGTTATTAGGTCATGATTTTACATTGTTAAGGATGCAGTGTGTTAAAAAAGGAAGATGCATATTGGAATAAACTTCTTCTAATTAGATGTATTTAAACTTTGTGTCTGAGTGCACCGCTGCATTGTCTGCTCAGTCTTAAATTACATTGATTATGTCTCATATTTGTTTATTGTTTTATTGCAGCTGTGTGCATCGCTCTTCTTTTGCATTGTCCACCACTGCATTATCAGATTGTCTATGCATTGCCATGTCTTTTGTCATTGCCGCTATGTGCAGCACTTTTTGCACTAGTGCTCCACTGCATTGTCTTGTCAGATATGGATTGTTTCACTCTGTATTGTATTGTTTGGCTGCAGCTCTGTGTAGCACTAGTGCCAAAGACAAATTTCCCTCAGGACATTAAAGTTGACACTTGCACACACATGTGCACACTCGTTCATGTGGTCAAAATATTTTCTGTAATATTGTGAAATTTTTAAATTTTTTAGGTGGAGGATTTGAATAAGCCCATTCAAGTTTTCTGCCACTCCCTGCACTGAATATTATCTGTTATTATCTGTCATTGTTATTATCTTGTCCCAAATCACCAATAATGTTTTTAGTTTGTTTATTCTGTTCATATATTCCCTAATTTTTGTATTGTTTGTAAGGTAGGCTCAATAAGCTTTGGCATCTTTTCACTTACATTGATTTATTATTCTGTGAGTGTGTAAGCACGTTTTTATATTTCAGATTTATTTAAAACTTGAAACTGAAATATGAATAATGACAGTTAATACATCAGTAAATGGTTGCTGCTTTTTTTTATGTAGTTTAATGTAAATTTACATAATTAAATAAATTCATGACAATATAAATATAACTGGTAATGAGAATTTTAAGTGACTTTTCCCTGTTTATTCACACATCTTAAGACTCCATACCGTGGTCGGTGGCCCTGCAGGACCGCTCTGTCCTGAAGTCTCTGCTTGTGGATGTTGGTCTGCTCGCTCTCTTCACCGCACAGCACAGTCTGCTCGCCTGGTCGCCCGTCAAACAGGCCTGCCAGTCAGTGCTGGGGGTCCTGAACAGGACGGCGTACTGCTTCAGCACTGCACTCGCTCTCCAGGTACAAGAACACACACACCTTAAGAATGGAAATATTTGATTTTATTGCATTAATTTACTGTGAGTCATAGTGTGATAAATAACTTGGTGATTAATGGTTGTGATGCTCGTTAAACTGTTTGATGCGTTTTAGGATTTGTAATACAGTTTCATTCTCTTAAAGGAATAGTTTTTGGAGAATATACTTTATATATTTGCTTTCAGGCAGAAAGTTGGGTGAGAAAACCAAACCAAACCAACACTCTCATATTTGTCTGTTAAGTAAATATGATGGTATGGAATGCTTATCTTTGCATCAAGACTGAAAACCAGCACCTCAAAGGCTCATAAATGAACATGTCACATCTTGTTTGTTGAATGCAGCCAAAAAACCAAGTGTAAAAATGACACTTAGCCATTTTTACTAGGGGTTATTTCCCAGACTACTTTTATGGCTCTGGGGAGTTGCCAGGCAACCAGAAGAAACATTATAGTCCCCCATAAAAACAGCAAATGGATGTCTTTACACTTCAGATTGGTTCAAATTAAACCAACGAGATATGATGTGTTGATTTGTGAGTTTTAGAGGTGCTGGCAGGCGAATTTTGCAACAGACAGACCTAGGCTAGTTATTTCCATTCTTTATGCTAAGCTAACCTAACGAGCTGCTGGCTGTATAGTCTCATATGAAAGTGCTCATCCAACTCTGAAAACAAGAGTGTTACACAAAATGTCAAACTATTCTTTTAACCATCATTTATTAATCTCTCTTTTCGTCCTGCATGTAGATCTTGATGCGTTATTGGCAGCCGGTGATTGGCGCCCCCTGTCTGTGGTCGGTGCGTGATGCACCTTGGAGCATCTGGTTCCCTCTGCTCTGCTTCACTCTGCATTTCCTCTGCTGGGCCATCATCTGCAGCATCTTCATGATCTTTGATTACCCAGAACTGCTGGGTATCAAGCAGGTAACCAAAGCTTATACTTAGAAAATGATTAAAAAATAATTTATCAGTAATTCATGTCAGTAATAGGAAATATTTGGGGGCATTTTTGGCTTTACTTGACAGTAAACAATTGAAAGGTGAAACAAAGGGAAGAAAGAGAGAGGGTGAATGATGTACAGTAAAGGTCTCCAGTTAAATTGAACAAGGGTCATTGTCATTACAGTTTCTTAACTGCTAAACCACTGTATTTTTACAGGGTATATAGGTGAAAAACCTTCTGCACGTTTATTTAAAAATAAAAATGCATCTTTTTCTCTCTGTTTCAGCCCTCTGTGCAAACTAAAACTGCATTTTTCTCACCCACAAACATACAGTAGCTTTTTTCAAAAATGGTCTCCAGAGTGCATAAATCTTGTGTGTACGGAAAACACTGAACTTTTGCACAACTATGACGTAAGCAGCCCACTGAGGTTCAGTGAAGTTAAGAACAACTTCATATCACCTCTAAGCTTCTCCATGATTGATCATTTTAAATTTCTGTGTAGTGGTACACACACAAACCTGTATTTAAGTAGATTTGTTAAATACTGATATTATGGCCGCAGTGCAGCAGGTTGAGAATGACAGCTGGTTAACAGGAAGTATTTATGAGCTAGTTCTGTTGTCTGATAACAAAAACAGAAGAAATGTAAACTAGGTGATCACAGAGAGCAGGAAGGGACTGTGTCTGTAGCTGCAACGTGACAGTATGCAACTTTCTGTTGTCTGTAACTTTCTCCGTGATGACTCATTTTAGATCTTATTATAGCCAATCACATTAACGTGTTTCATGTTGTGATGCACAGTTTTGTGTCTCTATGGAAACAATATAGATATGCAACACTAGTTCGAATCCAAGTGGTTTTCACCAAAAAAACAGCGTTATAAAAATGAGATGGCTTAGGGTAGACTTACTGATAGTTACAACCTAAAATATCTGAAAGCAACCACATTTAGGTTGAGCTACATTTCGCTCACTTTCCTGTGTTCAGAGGTGTGATGTGACATCAGGTTGGCAGCGTCTTACAATCTGGTTTGTGGAGGTAAAAATGTTCCTTCATCAGAGTAGCTAGCTTCATTATCAAAGCCATGTAACGTATCACAATCCAGTTTATAACCTGAACCTACTAATATGTGATTAATTACAGTTTCTTTTAGGTGTCATAACTGTGGTGCATTCTTCCTGTTTCACCAAAAGTTAAAGAAAGATGTACTTTCACATGTAATTCTGACATTTCGCCCCGTGCAACTTGAAAATTAGCAACTTCTGCTCACACATTGAGTTGTGATTAGACTTTTTGCCCCTCTGTTCTTCAGGAAACACATTTATTTAGTGTGGTTGGCTGTCAAATACTGAACACCAGACAAATCTCTTTGGGCTCAGATGAGAGCCTCAAGAGGATCAACATTTCAGTTAATTCAACATCTAACTCAGCAGTTCACATCCACAACAAGTACTAATATCCTCATTTTGATTGGATGCCGAAAACAGCAACATGACCTATTAAAAGAGATCAAATAATGAGTAAGAGGGGCTGTGTAATCCATGATAGGGATATGAAAACCTCTAAAATGTTACGTAAATAGATTGACTCATTATTGGTGATGCTGCTTAACCTAATTCACTCTCCATCCCTCTCTCTCCCTCTCCCTCTACCTCTCACACTGCCTCCCCCTCCCCTCCCTCCTTCTCTCTCAGGTGTATTATGAGTGTATTGGTTTGGGAGACCCCCTGTCGTTCAAGTCGCCCCGTGCCCAGCGCTTCCTGTCTCACCTCCGCCACCCGGTGTGTCTGGAGCTGGGCGTCGTGCTGTGGCTCCTGCCGGCTTTGTCTCTGGACAGGCTGCTGCTGGCTCTGACTCTGTCGACCTACCTGGCCCTGGCACACTCACTGGACAAACAGGATTTAGCCTACCTCTGCGTCCAGCTTAATCACAAGATGCAGGACTTCGCCGAGCCACAGCGGGGCAGCGCCGACACCATCGGCAAACACAAGAGCAACCACAAGGAGAAGTGAAGTGAAACTTTTCTTTACCTGCTGTGACGTGAAGCTGACTGCTGTCTAAATATTAACCAGAAACACTGTTCAACAACTGACTGTTTATATGAACCCAACGAGCGTCTGTGATCCTCCGCGAGCCTGATATCTGCCGTGCTGAATAAGAACAAACCGGTCATTTCTGCTAACGGAGCGTGACCACACTCGAACTGAACTATTTGCAACTTGAGACTAAATGTTCCTTTCACTGCATATGTGGTTTCAGAAAAGTTAAGTTTCATTACAAAATGAGATTTTATTCCACTTCCTTTATGAAAAATGTCATGTCTGGGTTTTTTTTGTCTGGTACTAAAGGAAGTCACTTCAAGAGCTGTGATAACTGTGACAGGGTGTCATTGAATTCAGTTTAGAGCTGCGACACTAAGCCAATTAATCTATTAGTTGATCAACAGAAAATTAATCTTCGACTAATTTTGATAATCGTTTAATCATTTTGAGTGATTTTTAAAGATAAAATGTTAAAGTTCTCAGCTTCCAGTTTTTTTAAAATGTGAATATTTTCTGTTTTCTTAGTGTCTATGATAGAAAACTTTAAGTCTTTTTGGGTTGTGGGACAAAACAATGATTGACATATTTTTACAATTTTCTGACATTTTATCGATCAAATGACTAATCAAGAACATATTTTATAGATAAATCGATAATGAAAATAATCGTTAGTCACTTCTCTAATTGAGTTTCCTCAAAAGAAAAAAAGGTCTTAGACGATATTAAAAAGTGACGTAATACATCGATAAACTACAAGTTTATAAACTAATATGAAATAATCAATCAATCTATGAATTTTCTAAAACTTCTGGTCACATTAATATATTTCATTGTATTAAATGATATACTGCAAGAAGTACTGAAAAAAAATATATAATGATGATAATGATAATAATAATAAATAATTGTAGACCACATCATCCTATCCATCATACTTTCATACTTTGGATGGTGTGATTTTGAAACGGGTATGAAATTGTATTCTGTATTCTGTGTAGTACTAAAAATGTCTTCTTTTTTTTTACAGGTTGTTATATTCTATGTGCCATCTGTAGATACAGTACACTGTATTTTCTCTGCACACTGACTCTATATTTAAGTCTCCTTGAATACGAATGTCATACTGAGTTTTCACTTTGGCGAAAGCACAAACATGCAGCTTTGTTTTTTCACGATTTGCAGCTATAATGAAAACAAGTCTCGTGGCATTTCTGAGATTTATGAATGTACTCCTCACTTGCTGAGGTTGTGGGCGCATTGACAGTGATGTAAAACTAACCACAATCCACTTGAATCTGAACAAACTGCTTGGGTTTGGTATTTCAGACCTTTTCATCTTACTTGATAATCTAAGTGACTCGTGTCTTAAATGAACTGCTTATTAGCAGAGTGACCAGTATTTTTTCTCAAACTTCAAAGTACTGCTATCTTCTATACTGTATATCTATTGTAGGTTGTTATTAGTTTTTTCCATGTCTGCATTGTGGCCTCAATGTGATGACGGTAATCATTTTAAGGATTTTCAAGACCATGTTAAATAAATGCAATAAGCTGTATACTGTTGGTGTCGTCTCATCTTTTTTTTTTATCAGGTCTTTTGTTTATTTTAAGGGCAAAGTTACACCAGTTTATAGAAGTTGCTTTTGGTTTATTTGCACTCTTTTATATGAACTTTTCATTTGTTTACTGGTTACATTTGTTTTTATTAGCTGTTGAGTTAAAAGTTATTCGCTCTCTTGGTCTGTATGCAGAAAAAAAAATCCACTTACATATACATTGAAAATGTGACAACAATCTTACATTTGATTTGATATGCTCAGATGGAAACTAACGAACTAAAACTTCAACAAGAAAATATTCATTTCACACTCCCGGTCACATCGATATGTAATAAGATCTAAATTACAGGCCTGCCAAACAATGGAGGAATACTTGAAAAATAAAGTTGGAGAAATAACTGCAGAGCTTCCCTAATTACTCCCTATTCTGCAGATCAAGGAATTATTTTAAAGGGGCACTCCACCAGTTTACTCATCATGAGAAGTTCAGCCCAGCCTTGGAAAACTGATGTTTAAATATCGTTCTGATGTCTGAAAAATAAAACCCTGATGATGTCATCCGGGTGATCCCAGATCAAGCTAGAGACTCAAATTTTTGCAAAAACAATAAAAAGAGATGTGAAATTTGGAAGAAGCGGGCATTTACCAGGCGTGGAGGATGATGAAAGGGGTTGTGAGGTTGAATTACTGGAATTACTCCCATACTTTATGGAAGTGCAATACTGAAATGATGGAGTAGCCCTTTAAATCTTGAGGCTATTTGAACTGTGCCTCTGAAATTGTGGTGTTTGGCATTATTTCAGACATGTTTAAACTGTAAAATACACTGTTTTTGCTGTGAAGATAATCACAATCTTCTGCTTGGAAACTTTTATAATCAGAAAAAGTCCAAATTATTGTCCATATTTCAAGACTTTATTTATTCTGTTAAGATTACCAGCACATGTATGTTGGTATTTTTTGGGATCATTTACAGGTTACAGGTGAATAAAGTGAAGTCAAGTTGCTTTGATCTTGTTTTTTTATAATAAGCTTCCAAATCATGAGGATGTCCTGGCATGAAAATGTAGTTATAGTCTTAAAGTAGTTTTAAAAACGTGCCACAGTGCCATCCTCGTCTCAGGTAAACTCCTGCAGCTCTGCCCTGCTCACACCACCACCTCCCTCCAACTCCACATCTTTTCCAATAAGCCCTGCAGGACGAGTGGAAGAGACAAGGAGGAGGAGGAGGAGGTGTGGAGGGGGGGTTGGTGCCCGGGCAGACGGCAGTGCTCTCTAAACGCCTTTTCTTAGGTCCGACAATATGGTGTGTGGCACTAAACTCTCCTGACGGAATTTAATGTAATTATCGGATTACAGTCCTGCGGCTCGGAGGCTGAAAATATTTACTATAGCGGCGGTGGAGGTGTTTTCAAGCTCTGCTGCACTGTCAGGTCGTAGGGCGAGTTGACCGGGTCCTACAACGGTAATTTAAACCCACCGTTTAGGAAAAAAACAAAGTATAGATTAGTCTGTTGGTTGGAGGTAGAGGAGATTTTCCATCGCAGAGTGGAGCGTATTGCGCACAGCCAAGACGCACAGTCGTTCTTGTGGAGATGTCACCTGTAAAGTCGAAGCGGATACAGTAATATTCATGCAAAAACTGGAATTTTGGTGAGTTTGGTTTAACATTTTCATCATAAATATTGCACTAAAACATAAAGTCATTGTCTATTACTTGTGCATTATGTGCTACAAGTTAATTTTATACAATTTAGGATGCTGTTTTGTGTAAAGATGAAAGTTTGACACAGTGCAACAGGTAGGTCTGCAGGCTGCTATTAATAAAAGTTGTCCTGCTTTGTTTGTGCATTGATTTGAATTTGGTTATATGTTATTAAATGTTGCAAATACTTCTCTACTCTCAGATTACACTTGTGCAGTTTATAGATTTGTAACAGAATGATGTGCCAAAAGTCCAATTTGGATAATGTGCATCTCTATTAAACATGGCTGTGAGAGAGAATTGATTTTATTTCAAGATTTTCCTTTTCTCTTCCTTTTTCCTTTTTCCAGATCCATCCCAGACACTCAAAAGAGGAACGCTGACCATCTTGTCCAAAAAATTTGCAGCTTGTCTGTTATGTCTGTCTCCTCTCTGCCGGAATGGAAGCAACTCCTGCTGGAGAAAAAGAGGAGAGAGGAGGAGGAGCGAGAGAGGAGAGAAAAAGAGGAGGAGGAGAAGTTGGCCAGCATGCCAGCGTGGAAACGAGGGATCATCCAGCGGAGGAAATCCAAGCAGGACACTTTTGGTGACAGGGAGAAGGAGAGAGATGTCTGCCTCCTGCAGGTGGATGTCAGATCTCCATCTGATGGTCTGAGTGACACAGACAGCCCTGTAACAGTTAATTTGGGAAGTGAACTGTCACTCAGTCCTGATCAAGGACTATGGCTCGATGCAGACCCTAAACCAGCGAGTGAGGTGTCTGTGGAGACTATAGTTCCAGTCCATGAAAACCCATTTATTCGCACACAGAGTGCGTGGAAGGAGAGAGGGAATGAGGTGGATGTAAAAGAAAGAGAGAAAGACAAACTGAACCCCAGGGGTCAGGATGGGGAGCCTGGAAGAGGGAGAGATATCGAGCTGAAAATAGAAAGGTATAGAGGTTTGAGTGAGGGGCGGGAAAGAGACATGAGCAGGGACAGGAGTCAAGGAAGAGAAAGAGAGAATAACAGGGAGGCCTCGGAAAAAGATAAAGGCCCATGGAAAGAGTCAGTTAGAGATGCAGCCAAGGAGAGGGAATTCCTGAAAGTAAGAAAAGATGAGGAAGAAAAAGAAACAGAGTCAACTGGTTCATTTTCTCCCCTCTCTTGTCTCCGAACCATACGGGCCGACAATATCATCATCATTGAACAGGAGAGGAAAGGCAGCGATGAGAGAAGGGGTAGATGGAGGGAGGCGGAGAGGGAGAGGCCTGAGGAAGACCAACAGGGGAAGAGAGGGATGAAGATGGACCTGAGGGAGATCTTGGCTGGAGGAGGGAGTGTCACAGAGATACGAGCCTCTGAGGTTCTGATCATAAAGCCCCCGGCAAGCTCTGAAGAGAGGAATCCAGGAGGAGGAGGAGGAGGAGGGAGAGAGGAGGGAGAGATGAAGTGCACAGTGGATGGAAGGAGGGAGAGTATGGGCAAGGAGCTCAGAACAGGCATGTCCTGGCTGAGAGACAAAGAGAAAGAGAGACCATGTGGCCAGGCAACGGTCATTAAAGACAATAGGAAGGACACCTTGGATGATAACATGTTCGTTGAAAGAGGAGGGAGGGTCAGCCAGCTCCTGAGTAAATTTGGAGAGCACCCAAAGCCTCCATCTCGATCCAAAAGTTCAGATAACTTCCTCAGGCCTGGGAGGAGAAAATATTCAGGAGACCACAATGACCAACAGTCTGAGGATAGGAGGGCAGGCGAGAGGAATATGCTGATGAAAGGTTTGCCGAAACGCTCATTTAGCTTCTCGGATCGAGTCGTCAGTACGAAGGAGAACGGTTTAGATGAAGATCGATATTACGAGAGGAAGATGCACGAGAGGATACATTCAGACAAGAGAGTGGCACCGTTGATGGATGTAGCAGGCTTAAGGAAAGAAACAACAGCAAAGATCAAAATGGGATGTGCACGCTTTTTAGATAAAGACAGGTTCGGAAAGCAAAGAGATGGACACCTAAAAAACGAAGATGCGGAGGCAGAAATGTCCATCCTACACAGGAACGAAGTTAAGAAAGTAGAGCTTGTCGACAAGAGGGCTGCAGAAAAGGCAGGAGACGCAGATGGAGACGAGGGGTTCACGGTGGCGTCCGTTAAAAACACAGAGGGAATATCGTTTGCTAGAAGATTACCCATCAGGCAGGATGGGAAAACGAAAGCAGCTGACAGAGAGGTCAAGAAATTGAGCTTGGAAAGGGAGCTGAGTGTAGAGAAAGATTTAGACATGGGAGGACAAATTGAGCCACACATTTGTGACAAAAAGGTGTCCGATTTTCAAAGAGAAGAAGGATTTGACAGCACAGTTGCATCAGAAACTCTGCAGAATTATGTCACTGATGCATCAGCAGAGCCGGCCAGTTCGTGTCACACTGCTGAGGGTCAGTACAGACATGCATCGGCTTTCACAGAGTGCTCCAGCCTACTCTGCACAGTAGCAGAGAGAGGGGCCGAATGGAGGGGTACGGGGCCACCAGGACTTCACCAAAGTCACTCAGTTTTGTCCCAGCACACAGAGGATCTTCTTACTAAAATAGAAAAAATAGGAGATACAACTGTCTATATCAATGAGAAAGGAGAAAGAACTTACAGGGCTGCTTATGAAATAACTCAAGAGAGCAAACAGGAGGGGCAATTGTACAGTGAGAACCTTGTTCATGACATCACCCCCAGGAGTCCAAAAAAGACTGCCTCAGTGGGGATCCCTTCTGGTCCGCTGGAGATCGAAATCCCCCGGACTGTGTTTTACATCGGAGAGGAAATGTCGGAAAGAAAAAAGGCCGCTGGTCAAAGTGAAGAGGGGCAAGACATGGGAGGAGGGCAAGGGGTGGAGAGGAGGGATAGCTGGAGAATCGGAAAGCCCTTGAGCCGCATCGAGTCCCTGCGAGAGAAAATAAGACAAAGAGAGCTGGAGAGGCTGAGACAAAGAGAGGCACAGGATGGAGAGGGTAGTGAAGGCGCAGAGGCCTCCGAGGCTCAGGCAGCAGGGGACAGGTACGAGGACAGGGGAACTGAAATAGAGTGGGAAGCTGCAGCTCATAAGCAGAAGAGGCTGGTTGAAACAGAGAGGGGGCAGGAAGATGCAGCAGCTCAGAAATCATCCGTGTCTGCAGCTGACGTCACACAGGAAGTCAGTGTGTTGAAAACCTGCCCTCAGCTTCCTGTTTCTGTTGCACACTCACAAGTTGACACCACAGAGGAAGTAACAAGCGGCGCTGCCTCTGCTGCTGCCGAAGTTATCTCTGACAGCTTCCAAACGTCTGAGGATGAAGATGACCCTCAGGAACACGTGGAGGAACAGCTGAGGCGCCACAGGAGCCGATACCAGAGCAGAGAAGAAGAAAGCGAGGAGGAGGCAAAGGAGCTTTCAGAAGAGGAAGAGGAGGAATATATATCGTCGCTTGATCCTGCACAGTCTCTTTCCCCTTCGCCAACACATCCCAACTCCCTCGCAGCTATGAGTCGGATCTACAACTTGGAAACGGTTGGTTCGAGGTCGGGCTTGTGTATGAGGGACAAGCCTGTTGATATCCCATCAGTGCACCTTGTTAAGGTGAAGCCCCTCATATCAAACGCACAACAGGCGGACAGCAAAGGACTCTCAGGTGAAGACATTTGTGGGGTTCAGTCGATACAACGCCAGATAGAGCAGTTTCAGCTGAATGTTACTTCCACATCGCCAAACACTTCTCGTAATGACAGAGATGCAAAGGGCCAGCAAAGCCCCAAAAGAGTGTTGAAGCATCATGTAAAGGACGATGTCAAGATCCAGGAGAAAGATCAACAAACATCAGAATCGAACCCCAAAGTGTTTCCTCAGACTGTTTGTTCTCCAACACCTCAGCTCAAACAATCTAACCAAACTATCACCATCACCTCCTCGATCCTCAGGAGCCAATCCCCGGACAGTTTTCTGAAACCCTCCGATGGCGCTCCGACACCAGCCTCCTCCCCATGCTCCCCATCTCCCGCCCAGTCTCCCAGCATCTCTCCATCTCCGACACCATCGCCCACGCTCTTCTCCATCAGGAGTGCCTCTGGGGGACAAGTAAAGAGAGGCGCCACCATTACAATCACCCCAAAAAGGCCTGCTGGGGGAGGAGGAGGAGGGGGAGGAAGAGTGGCAGGGTCCACACCATCAGGGTCCACAACTTCAAAAATACCACAACATCAGACCCAGACGACCTCCACTGTGGCCGAGCCAGCGAGGAAAAGGTACCCAGCAGTGGAGGACATCGTGGTGATTGGTGGATATCTGAATCTGGAAAAGTCTTGTCTGGTCAAGAGCAAAGGGACCCCGAAAAGGGTGAGTAGAAACGTGCTCTACACGACTGTTAAATCACAGATAGTTTTTACAGATTTATTAGTGATTTAATTACACGAAGAATGGTACCAAAAAAAAAGAGAGGAAACAGTCTTAAAAGATCAAACTGTTACACTTTTCAAAATGACAAGATGAAACTTAAGTCTGCTTTCACAGAGGGATTGTCTAAAAATGTGTCATGAGGGCAGGGAGTCATCACCTTGTTTCACCTCTCTTTGCCAAGCAGAATCCCCTTTCACTGGGAGAACATCCCCTTTGATTGAGAAGCACGATCACAAAGACTGACCTAAGCCAGTTAAAGCCTTATCAAGAGCGACATCTTGACTCTTAGCCATAAAATCCTGGATTGATCTGCTTTGCCATTTGCTTCGGCGCTCGATTCAGCTCAGACTTTGACTTTTTTTATTTAAAGCCTTTGATAACAATCTCACATCATGTATTCTAACCAACTGTGTGCATGCAGTGACACATCGTTGACATTTCCCTGCATGTTTATGGTTTATTTTTCTATAGGGAAGAAACCACAACAAGACAGTGGAAACAAACAGCTTGTTGCTTTGTTACTACCCCGTATTGTTCTGTAAGCTTCTGCAGAAAGAGACAGTCAACGGTAATATTACTGGCTTCAGTGGAGACAGAAAAGTTGAGTAGGAAACCACAATGACAGGCAGCCATTGGCAGCATTTTTTGTCTGCCTGCCAAAACATCAACAGCTTGTCTTTGTGAACGCATGCAAGACCAAACTGGTATTTACAGTAATTTAGTCAAAGCAGCGTAGGCTCGTCGCAAATGAATCTCGCTAGAGTCCAAATTCATATTCAGACTTTTACTGAGTCCAGTTTTGTTTAGGAAAGAGTTGGAGATGAGCGCTTATGTAATAAAGGTAAATACTGGATGACGAAGCTGTTCAGAGCGGCAGGAAAACACTTTTTTCCGTCCTTTATTGCACCATCCTGTGACGATAAATCTGACTGTATTTGTTTCACGTTATCTGATTGCCTGTAAAAAGTGTTGCATTCCTCTTTATTTCTTTTTTACTATGTAAGAGTTGCTAAATTTGTGGTAATTTCCCAAGTGGTGAATCTGTCTAGGCACTGCTGACAGCTTCCTCGTTCCCCTTTAACCAATTTTGCCATTTCTGTTGAGTCAGCCCTCGCTGCCTCTCAGACAAATCTCTCTTTGTATCTTCTTGGCTGTTTGCTAGCAGGGGTTTGGTTTGTTAGACTGCAGTCTTGGCAAACAAGTTTTTGACCTTCCACTGAACGCCCGAGCGTCACTGACAGCAGGCCGCCAACTTTTGAGCGTGTCGTGGGTGAGATGGAAAGACAAAGAGAGGCAGAGAGATGGGAGAAGGGCTCGAGGGTTGTCTAATGTGGCGACAAAGAGCCACACGGAGGAAGGGCAAAGAGAAAAAATGACAGTTTGACAGTCATACTGAGAGGATTAAAGGTGATTACAGGCTTTGTTATTTGGTCTAACAGAAACTACATGTCACACTGCATGTTTTTGCTCACTTCCTCTTTCAAACTTCTTCACTTCCTCCAAGCGGGTGGCAGAGATCAGCACACAAAATGTGACTAGGCGGCATCCATTTTTAAATTGCTATATGTGACTCTGATGCAAATGTTACAAAAGTCAACAGTACAGTAATCGACACAAGAGAAAGAGTCAGAGAAACTGCTCTTTGTACATTCTCTGCAAATAAACTGCTATCTAATTATATAAACTATTATTGACAAGGATAAATCTCGTCAGGTAATCCTTAGTTTTACTTCCAGGATCACAATCATGTAATTCTTTCACCGTCTCTAAACAACATCCTCTTTAGCTATGACCGTAAAGCTGCAGTGAGTGACCACTTTGTGATTCTCTGACCACCTGTCGCTCTCACGTTGATGCCCTTCAGACTGTTTGACGTCAGGCCTCCTTCCCTCCCCCATCTCAACTGCATCATGTCACAGAGGGGGGTGACCTGCTTGCTCCTCGTCTTATTCCTCCTTCTCTTCATATTTATATATTTTCATCTTATATGTTCTTTCCATTTAGCCCCCCTGCACTGACTTGATTCAGACTCTTAAAATAAAACATTTGGGCACCTTTTCTTCCTTCATGCATCTGTCTACCATTTTTCTGACAATTTCTCTATTCCTGACATGTTTCTGTCTCAAATTATTGCCCCATAAATATTGGAATGTTGAACAACTATAAAAGTATGATTCTTGCTTTTAGGATGTAAAACTTTTGTTGCTCAATGTCTCGAAGCTGTTCTGAACTCTATTAGAAACTTTGACTTCCAGTGTTACTAAATGCAGCCACGTTGAACCTGAAAAGGCCTAAAATTACTCCGAAAAACTCCTGCTAATGAAAACTTCCCTCTTTCTCTTTCTGTCTCTTCTTTTTTTCTTCTCTTTCCATTCCTGTCTCTCACTCAGTGGCTCTGCTGTCCTGCTGTGTTAGCCCGGGTTAATCGGGTTCAGGGAGGGGGGGATTAGCCTCCTGTGCCTTAGCATGATTCGTGCAGCCTCTCTAATGCAGAGCTATTATCTGCACTTCACTGCAGTCAGCCACAGTCCGGGTGAAGTGACGATAACTTGCATGGCGTGTGCCTGCATACAGATCGTGTGCACCTGTGGGTGTGTTTATTACACGTCTGTGCCTCTGAGCTGAGCTGATGTTATTATAAGACGCAGTGTGGATGTGCTGCACTGACCTGTCGAGCTGTTTCCTGTCAAATTTAGGCCGACTGTTTACACCACTCTGACCTTTGGGTAAACAAACTCCTTGCAAACACCAGTCAGTCCAGGCAAAGAGGAGCTGAACAGCACAAGGCCTCTCCCTTCTGCTTTTCAACACATAACGAGAAGCTGTAAACCAAACATCTGTTCAGTTTCTGCTGAATATAGTAAAATATCTGAATTAAGTGTTTCTTTCTATGAATAATGTATAATCACTACATGAAGTGGTATCTTTTCTGAGTGAGTATTTCTGCTGTGTTTATCTCCAAAAACATCTACTAAAACACTCGGCAGTGCCTCCAAACTTTGTTTACATTTGACCATGAGAGCACATAAAGAAAAGGGGAAATTGTTGGTGTTCTCATCTGGTTTACTTGATGATACTTTTCATTTCAAGTTTCTAATATATTGCTTAATCACTACAGCAAGTGTCTATCTGAAAGCTTATCAACTCAGATGCTATATTTGCTCTTTCAGTCATGCTAATCTTTAATCTTGACAATTTCGTTGAAAGATTGTGTGTTTCCTAGACTCATCACTAAAATGAAAAATCTCACACCAATCACTGTTATCTCCTCAACCAAATAAATCTTTGCAGCTGTATTCTGTTACATTACATTACATCTGTTACATTAATCAGTTGGCCTTTTAGCGCTGAAACAATGAATGCATTAGTCAACAGAAAATCTATCTGCAACTATTCTGACTTTTTCTCGTCATATATCATAATAAGCTGAATATCTGTTGTTTTGGGCATTTTTCTGACATTTCGTAGACAAAACAAGTCATCAATTAATTGAGAAACTAAGTGGCAGATTAATCAACAATGAGCATAATCATTAATTGCAGCCTAAAAACTTTACTACAGCATTTGCTGGGCAGGTATCGCATACAGCTGCCTTTTGCAGTTGAATTTAAAATGAGGACGATAAGAGCAACCAAAAAATTGTAAGCCTGAAATTTGCTGAAAGAATTTAAAACATTACATAGAGCTGAAGAGAAAGGCAGGGTTGGTTTATAATCTTTGTGGTTTTGTCACTATAAGCTAATTCAAATTTTAATCAATTTTTCATATAAAAATACTGATTAAAGCAGCTTTAAAGTCTGTTTAGTCTGCAGCAGGGAAGAAAATGTGCAAAATGTGTCTCAAAACTGTTGTGAACACTTTTACTTCCAGTGTAACTAAATGCAGCTGCCTGAAGCCTAAAATAACTTCATCATCAAATTCTTGCAAATGAAAGCAATGTTCCTCTTCCTCTTTCTTCTTAACATAAAATGTGCAAAATGTGCAGAACATGGGACAGTAGTGGGCACATTTAAACCAGTAGAGCATGTTTCAAAAACCAATGAGCAGAGCCGCAACTACTTGAAACCCAACAATATAACTGTCTATTGCTCATCCTCTTCACTTGAATTCCTGCAGTCTGCCTTTGATGTGGTTCAGTCCCATTTAACTCAACTTAAGTCGGTGTTAAAGGTGCAGTGTGTATAATTTAGTTGCATCTAATGAAATGGATAGAAGTGTGTTTTAATCTGTTTATAATCACCTGAAAATAATAATCCTTAGATTGAGCGTTTTATATCTACATAGGGAGTAAATCCTCTTTTACGGAGGCTGCAATGTTTCTACAGTAGCCTACAATGGACAAACCAAACACCGACTTTAGAGTGGGCCTTTTGGGTTTTTCACAAGTTTCACAGCCATCGTAGCAGCTTCTCCTACACACTTGGAGGTAGACGGGTATTCAGTTGGTTGCAACCTGCAACCTGACTGCTAGATGCCACTAAATCCTACACACTGGTCTTTTAAATGCGGACAAATACAAATAGCCAAGAGTTGACATCTAGTCTCACTTAGATCTCAGCTGCTCAAGGGGTTGAAATTGAAATGTTTACAACATATAAGCACTTATAAATCAGAAATCACACACTGAAAACATTGTTTCCTCCAGGCAGGAAAACATTTGATTTCAGCAACTTTTTTACCTTTATTTGATAACAGTGATCTGCTTTTTTATGAATGCACCTGGCCTAAATATGAATGCACCCTGGATATAGTGTATACCATTCGTATGCTTTACCCTTTATTATTGGCTGTGGCGATCTCTTACACCACTGTACTCTGTATTCTGCTGTTAAGCGGCCATCTCTGTATGTCAGCAGACTTCTGCATTCGTTGACTTTTATATATATAAATCTCTTCTTGTGCTGGTTCCTCCTTATCTGTTTATATATATTTATAAAAACTAAAATCAGTATGGCCATGATGCTCTACAGATGTTACAGAAGGACCTGAAACTGGTTGCAGCTGATAACTGTGGGGGAATTCAAGTCAGCTTTGAATGATTGAGAAAATAGTGCTCTTTGTAAATTTGATGGCTTTTAAATTGTCACATAAATCATTTTAGAGAATTGCACCTGTTTATGCATCCTAACTAGATTATTGTCCTTGACCTTGTATTTATTATAAACTAGATAACGAAAATTCACTCATTTGTACCGTGTAACAGTTGTATTTATGAGACTTTTACCCGCTTAAATAAAGGAGACATAAAAGTAAAAGTCAAATTAAACTAATGTGAAAAAGGATGTTAAACTGGACCAGATTAATATTAAAACACCCCCCCCCCTCTCTCTCTCTCTCTCTTCACGTTTACAGGGTAAGGTGTATTTCGATGAGGATCAGCTGGAGCAGGTGTGCGAGTACCCGTCAGAGATCTCCATGCTTGCGTTGACCCCCTACCCTCATGACCAGGGGAGGAACGACAGGCTGCAGGGAGAGGAGGCGCAAGAGGAGGAAGGAGGAGCGGTGTTGTCCAAGAGCACGAGGAATGTTGGGATCACAACGGGACGGGGTCTAAAAGTGGGTCAGTGTCACCCCCTACTGAAAAAACATAGCGTGTAACAAGTGTTTTGCTCCTCGTGACGTCTGGAAAAACTCCCCGTAGGTTTGGATTTCATTTTTCTTTGTTTCTTTTCATCATGATATCAGCACAGAGGGGGGCTGGAGTGCCTGATCCCTTTCTTTAAAGGATAAGGCTGCTACATTTCTCTTACTGCCAACAAATCCCATCAAAAGGACTTAAACCTGAATGATCCTAACGAGTATTTATCAGGTATTTTCTCTGTGCCATAGAGTTTAAAATGTTCTGCTGTCAGAAATACTTACTGTAGCTCACCTGTCTATAAATCCACATGTGAAAATAGTCCTCCAAAAATGAAACAATATTTAGTTTCCAGCTGTTTTATGAAGTCACTGAGCCTTTTCTGAAGTGAAACTATATTTGCTTAAGTGTTTTAAAGATTTAGTACTTTCCAATGTCTAGGGGGAAACTGAGAAGTACTGAAGAGTGAGAGTCAGACTAACACATTGTTAGTTTTTTTTTCTTTTTTCATGGGATTTGTTGACAATAAGATTCCAGCCTTATCCTTTAAATCAGTGGTTCCTAACCTGGATGTTAATGTTCCTTCAATCTTTTTGTATCATTTCTGGAGATTTACTAGATCATTTTAAAGGATGATTTCACAGCTTTTAGTGTCTAAAACTATAGCTAGGCACCCAAATGACCATTGACACATGCTTTTCTTGCTGTAATCATTCCGCCTGTTTATACTGACCAGTAGAAGATCCCTTCAACTTCCAATGTAAGTGATGGGGGACAAAATCCACAATCCTCCTTAAGTACAATAATATATTTTTCATAGTTTATTTGAACTTAATATGAAGCTTCAACCATCTGAGTTAGTCAGATCAAGTCAATATCTTTAAAAGTTAGTAATTTTAGTGTTCAATTCTTTTTTTTTGTTACAATCCTTTTACAACAGCTCAACAGGAAAACCGTCAAGACACAAAGAGGGATTTTTTTGTTGTTGCAAAAAACACTGTAAAGGTGGAGACTTTATCTGATTAACTCAGATGGCCGAAGTCTATTTTCAGACACACTTTTAAATGCATCTCTGCTCTTTTTCTCTTCTTATGGTCGGTATGAACAGAAGGAATAATTACAGTGTGAAAAACCTGCTTCAATGTTCATTTGGGCAACTGAGTATTGTTTTAAGACAGACTTATAAACCCACCCTTTGAATCATCACACCTCCAGTAATTAACAAATAGTTGTATTGATCTGGTCACAAAACAAGCGGCCACAGGCTAAAAAAAAGGTTTGTAACCACTGCTTTAAATAAAAAAACTGACCAGTTTTCGGACTTTTGTAAGTGGTGTGTGCAGGTGAGGAGTGTGGGCAAGCTCAAAAAACTGAAAACACCCTATATGTGTGAACACATACATTAAAGATCCCATTACATATTGGTTTCAAATGCAGCAATGAAATGTGTAAATGAGGTCACAAATTCACAAGAGCAAATGGATCAGTATAAGGTTGCGTTTACTGTCGTCACGTAAATGTAAATGTCATTGATGGTGAATGAGAAGAAGTTGGATTGAAAGATAAAATTAAAAAATCCTAGATTCATCCTTTATTTTTTACCTTCTCATCTCCGTCTCTCTGTCTTCCAGATGAGTCTTGCCCCCGGTAGAAGAAAGTCACCTCGCCAAAATTGCCCATGTGATGAGAACACCAACCATTTTTTTAATCACATTTTGTGTCGTGTGATTCGCTGTAAAAAAAAAAGTTAAAAAGTGTTGAAAGAGACTGTTTGTAATCCTCTGTGTTGTTTTTGTTTAATATTACATATTTAGTATCGGATGAGTGTGAAGGAAGAAATGTTTGGTATATGCAGTTAATAAAAGGGACATCCTTGTGTTTACTGGGAGAAAATATCACCTAGTTTTATTTTCAGGGACTAATGTGAATGTATAATCGTGGTACGTATTGTAAAAGACGCCCAGATGTGCTCTGTTGGGTGCTAAAATATCACTTATCTATGCAATATAAAGAGACTATAATGAGACTGATATGATTTGAATATCTAGTTTATTGTATGTGATAGTTTCTTTTATGACATTTACTTTCTAAATATAACTCAGCACAGAAGAGTGATGTTTATTTCATCTGGTTTCATGTGCCTGCTGGATTTGCCCACACAAATGATATTAACACCAGTTAAAGGATCAGTTCCTAGTTTTTTTTTAAACAGTCAGGTGTCTATATGAACACTGAAAGAGGTTTTTACTTGCTGTAATCATTCCTCCTGTTCATACTGACTATTAAAAGATCCGCTTCATAATGTGCTTTCAATGTAAAGTGATGGGGGCCAAAATGTACTCATTTAGTGCATAAATGCATTTAAAAGTTGATGTGAAGCATATATGAGGTTTCAGCAGTCTGAGTTAGTCACATCAAATGGATATCTGCCACATTTAGTCTTTTTTTGCATCAAGAATGAAGGACTTTGAGGGACTTTGGCACTTAAAACACTATAAAGTTGAAAGATATCTACTTGATTTGACTCATTTGGACAGCTGAAGCTTCATTTTAACTTCATATAAACTTTTAAATACATTTATTTTGCACAGAAGGAGAACTGTGGATTGTGTCCTCCATCACTTACCATATAAGTGCATTATGAAAGGATCTTCTAATGGTCAGTATGAACAGGAGGAATGATTACAACAATGAAAAACTATTTAAATGTTCATTTGGGGCCCTGACTGCTGTTATAAGATGTGAACCTGTCCTTTAACTTAGGTGATTAAATAGTAGATTTTTCTTGTCGGGAGCCTTTCAGAAGAGCCTCCTCTTAGCAGGTGTTGTATTGAACGTTGCAGGAACCGGGTGGTGCAATGTGTGAAATACAGGTCTGCATTGTTTTTTAAAATTTTTATGGGGTTTAATCAAGCCTTACTGTTCACAATTACAACTCTGGTAACAGTTCATTTAATACGTGGTGGTTTAAATAAAAGTATTGTCTTATTGTTGTGGTTGTATGGAAGTTTATGAGAGGAAGACGGGTTGAGATCATATACAATTAATGTTTTATCATCATCATTTATTACAGCTGCTATCTGACAGTTGGCTGTATTACATTTATAATATAATATATACAGAGTGTTTATTGTTTCTAAGTTAATATTTCAATTGGGTGACAAAAAAGAAGATGTGAATTGTGCAGGTTCTGTGGAAATTCTTGACAATTGTTTTTTTCTATCATGGTCGAAGAAGCTGGCTTCAAGAGAAAATATCTAATAAACATTTCTGAAAACAGTTTTGTCTCTTATTTTATCACATTTTATTTTGTTATTGGTAAATGCATACAGACAACTGGACACAGAGAGGCCCACTTAAAAATAGACGTTAAAACAGCCAAATAAAAAGGGATACTCACAAACACACACACACACACACGCTGTATATCGATATGGATGACAGCATGTTATACCAAGATTTAACACAAATGTGTACTATATTATCAGCTGGTCAGAGATCAGGAAAGTCACTCTGATCAAGCAGGATCCCTCTCACCCTTATTGTGTTTTTAACAATTGAAACTTGGAAAAATTATATAATTTATATATTTTTATATATTTATTATAAACAATATATGTCAAACAATACAAATATACAACACACAGAGAAGCCATAACAACACAGTAGAAAAGGCAACAAAAAACCCTCACTTTTTTATTATTAAATAATAATTTAAAATAATAATAATAAT
Source organism: Scomber scombrus (assembly GCF_963691925.1). Classification (NCBI taxonomy): domain Eukaryota; kingdom Metazoa; phylum Chordata; class Actinopteri; order Scombriformes; family Scombridae; genus Scomber; species Scomber scombrus. Next base: position 7,702,295 of record NC_084985.1, read on the forward strand.
AATAATAATACTTTAGAAATTAATCAAATAATATTTTTTCTTCATTAGTTGATACACACCAGCACACACACATGTATGTATGTATGTATGTATGTATGTATGTATGTATGTATGTATGTATGTTGTGTATGTATGTATGTATGTATGTTTTGTATTCTATTGTATATTCTGTTCAACAAAGAATAAAGAATTAAAACAAAAAACAAAAAAAAAGGTGAAATATGTCCAACAAAATAAAAAGGTAAAGAAGAAGAACGGCGCCGCCCTGTGGTCAGACGCGTTGACGCACTCGGGTCGTCACGTAGCTGTTTACGGAAACACGTTGACGTCAGCACGTGTGCGGGCTTGTAGCTTCAGGTCGTGTTGAGAGTTCAGTACGTGAATCTTTGCATGATCGCAGCGTGAAGCAACAAAAACAGTCAGACAGAGGTACAGAGGTAGAGGAGGAGAGAGAGAGGGAGAGAGAGAGATAGAAGAGGAGAGAGAGTTTGGGGGGTTTTCTTTTTACGCGGATGTTTTGAAGCAGCGTGCAGGAGGATCAGCTGGGCTTCAGTTTTAAGAGCTGAGCCTACGCAAAAAAAGTTAAAACAAACAAACAAAACTAACACAGATGCAACAGAGAGTGGATTATTAACTGGAGGTAATATGATTTTGAGGAAACTTCAACCAGGAGCCTACAGAGCCTGGCTGTGTCGGGTGAGTTTATACTTATATGTGTTTTTCTTTTAACAGGAGGAGCCACACTGCTGCTGCTGACATTTTACCCTGGATCAGTGTAGTTATTATTATTATTATTATAACACACAGGCTGTTAAACAAATAGCTGATCACGTTTCTACAGTCATGTCCTTCACACTTCCTCCTCCTGACACACCCTGGTGGTGTCCTCCTTGTATTGGCATTGAATCAAACTCTCTAGAAGTCATTGCACTGTGCTGATATGCTGTCTGCTGCAGTGGGTTAATCAAAGTGGGGTCCTGACCCTCCTCAGGAGTCCTTGAAAAGAAGGCGGGAGACCTCAAGCATAAAGAGGATTCATTTATTTTGACTATAATTCAATCTATAAGTAATAAAATGACAATGTGGGACTGTTTTTGGTGGTTTTATCCACTTTCTGTAATAAAACATCTAAAAGTAAAAATGTAATTTTACTCATAATTAGTGTGATAAACTAAGAAATCCACAAGTAACACAATGACTGAATGTGTTACTTTTGGTGATTTCAGACAGTTTCTGTAATAAAACATCTAAAAGTAAATATTTTATCAACCTGGGGGTCTAATTTGTGTCAGTTTACTACTGTACCAACACTATGATTATGTTTTAAAAAGTATAATTAAAAATACTGAAATAAATTGATACCAAGTAGATTGAAACTAGAGCCTGAACAACACTGGATTTTTGGGGCCGATTCCCAATATAGATATTAGGTAGAAAAAAAATTCAGATTTCAACATACTGACTGATAATCTTATATATACAGAATATATAAATTGTTTTGCAATGTGGTTATCAAACACTCGTGACAAAGGAGGCTGGGATATTTTACAGTTTAACTACTAACTTTATTTTATAAAATTACAACAGCGCACTGATACAAAAGTAAGTAAACTTCACTGGGAATTTAATAATGATAAATTCCTATAAGTAATAAAACACAACAACCAAATACATGTACATATATAATAAACTTCAATCGAGAAAAAGGATCAAATGTGCTTAAAATGTTGCCTATATAACTTAAAAATATTGGTATTAAATCAAATCTAATCTAATCGAAACGTTTCCCTGCAATCAATCCTTTTTACACCCAGAGCTAGAAAATATGACTCTTTTTATGGACTTTCTCACAGCCAATCAACACAAGCGTTCATCCATTTAATGCGACATGTGATTGGTCCACTGCCACAGCAGCTACGACCCGTCTGTGGTGAAGTCTGTTACACTGGATAAAAGCAAGTGCACCATTAGTATCAGTATCACTTTAAGGGTACTTGGATTGGTACTGCTATTGTAACTTTTCAAATGACACCCAACCTTAATTTTACCCCTTAATTAGTGCGATACACAAATAAATTCCACTCATTTCTGCACAAACTTCTCCTCACAGGTGTCGTGGAGGCAGGAGCTGTGTTTCTTCTCCTCCGTGCCCTCCCAGCCGGTGCCCCCACTGGCTGAGACCCTGCATGGCTACCTCAAGACCCTGGAGCCCCTGCTGCCCCCCGAGGAGATCAGGCACACCCGCAGGATGGTGCAGGAGTTCGGCAGGCCCGGCGGTCTGGGTGCACGGCTGCAGGACGGGCTGGAGAAGAGAGCCAGACACACCAAGAACTGGGTATGTGTCTGCATTGTGTATCGGTGACAGATGGATGTGTGTGTGTTTTAAGTGCATGGTAAGAGCTGCTGGGGTCTTTTTGGAGCACTACTGGGTGGTAAAACACCACTTGCGCTCATTGTTCAGGTTATTTTAGTATTTAAGTCTTCAAGAAATATTAAAATAACGCTTCATCAAGGCTGCCCCAAATTGTTAGTGCTTATTATTTTCTCGATTTTTGTCTTGTTACTTGAGACTCTCCCCTTTTCAGCTCCTGTGAGGCAACAGCAACAGAGGATTTGCAGCCCATTTAAAGGGTTTATTTTAAAATCTTTAAGCTTTGGGATGGGTTAACAGCAAAAAAATAAACACAAGGGATCTAAAGCTGAGCAAACTAAAAGTACATACTCCGACAAAAAGGAACAAAAACACAAGGCGCTAACGTAACTCCTAACTTAGCAAAAACAGGAGAAGAGAGGATTAAACTAAAAATGCTGCCCACCCCTAACAAAGCTGAGCTATTATATCAATTTAGCAAATATATGCACACCACTTCATACAGAAACATGTTGGCTGGTTAGAAGAGGAGAGACAGGAGAGAGAGGAGAGACCTGCATGCAGCCGAGCTCACCTGCAGCCCATCACACACAGGTAGCACAGCAGCATCATGAGAGAGAGAAATAAATAAAGTCTATAAAATGTCAGAAAATGGTGTAAAATGTTCGTTATTATACCCAAACACCCATGGCGACGCCTCTTAGATGTCCTGTTTTGAATGCCAGACAATCGAAAACCAATGGACATTCAATTAACTGTCATATATGACAAATAAAACACATAAAATCCTCCTATTGTACAAGCTGGAACAAGCAGATGTGTGTAATGTTGCTTTAAAGGTGCATAAAATGCTTATCTGATTGTCAAAATAGTTGCTGATTAATCGACTCATCTTTGCACCTCTTCATGTTGTCATAAGGCTGGCAGTAAGAAGGGGGGTCACACACAGACATGTCAATCAAAAAGTAATTTAATTTAACTCAAATAAATAACATATTAACCATAGACTGTATATATTAACTAACTCGTAGGGTGTGTATGTAGGAGAGACATCGGTCGTGTTAGCGGGGGTGTGAATGAATGAAAATATGTCGTAAAGTTTGTCGGCAGGTGTGACGAAAAAAAGGACCATGCAGAGTGGGAAAGGCCGTCATAAGGTTAACCTGAAAAAACGATTCCTTCTTAAAGTTTAGTCAATGAATTGATTAGTCTATCAGTATTGATAGTTATTTTTTTTAAGGGGAAGAATGCAATCAATGTTTGTTGGTTTTCTTTGTCTTCTTTGATAGGAAATTGAGTGTTTTGGGGTGTTTGACTGATGAAAAAAATGAAAATAATCTTCTAGTTGCAGCCTTAATTTCCCCACATGACCTTATTAAAATATGATGTATTTCTTTAAATAAGGCCACACCTCTGTAAGTGGGTTATGAGCCACATTTTATAATTATAGTAAGGTTATGAGAAACTACCAAATCTGTTAACTAGTTTTCTAACAAACAGGCGTGTAAATAAAACCTCTGGTGAGAAAATACACGTGTAAAAGTTTTAAAAAATATGTTCCCCCATCTCATTAAACTACCATCATTCTTTCCGAGCCCCTTTACATCATCGCTACAGTCACGTCATAACATAACATAACATAACATAACATAAAGTATTTGTTCTGCTGCTCCAGTAATTATATGTCCTCTGTGTGTGTGTGTGTGTGTGTGTGTGTGTGTGTGTGTGTGTGTGTGTGTGTGTGTGTGTGTGTGTGTGTGTGTGTGTGTGTGTGTGTGTGTGTGTGTGTGTGTGGTCTCTCCCTGGTAGATCTCGGACTGGTGGGTGCAGAATGCGTACTTGGAGAGCAGACAGCCGCTGCCCGTGCACTCGAACCCGGCCATCTCTTTGCCCAGAAGAGATTATAATGACTGGAGGGCCCAGCTAGTGTGAGTGAACACACACACACACACACACACACACACACACACACACACACACACACACACACACACACACACACACACACACACACAGCAGAGCAAACACTTTCCCATTTGGCAGACTTATTTCTCGTTTATTTGTTATTATTTGACTTTTTCATATTTTTATCGCTGTACATCACTCTTTCCAAATAGGACTGCTAGTTTGCTTTATTCTACATTTTACTATTATCACTGTGGTTATTATCATATATTGTATAACTTTAATAGCCTGTATGAATGTGAACTCAGCTTAGTGCTCAGTCAGTTTTCAGTGAATAAAGAATGGCTGCAACTAACAACTATTTTCATTATCGATTAATCTGCTGGTTATTTTTTTGATGAATAATTTGTCTATAAAATGTCAAAAAATAATAATAATTAAAATGTCTTAAAGATCATGTAGATGTCTGAAAATGATCAAAAAGTCCATAATCCAAAGAGCTTCATATCCTCACATTTAAGAAGCTGCAACCACTGAAACCACTGAATATTTGGCATTTTTGCTTAAAGAAGAACTTAAAAGATCGTCTTAAAGCGTAATTTGAATTTTAACATGCAAAAACAATTTGAATTCTGTTTTACTGATGAATTTTCCACTGTGTGTGTGTGTGTGTGTGTTTCTAACAGACTGACTGTGTTACATAATACAAAAAAAACTAAAAAACTTGACCCACAACATGTTTGTTTCCACACAGGTTCGCATCCAAACTGATAGCAGCTGTTCTCGATTTCAAGGCCAAAATCAAAACGTAAGTTTGACTGAACTGGAGCCAAATAAAAAAACATGCAACAGTACACCATGAAATTAGCAGTAAATCCTTTCCATGTCTTAAAGGTTAAATGTGATAAGAAGTTTTAATATTTCAGACAGAGAGTTCAGGACACACTGTATTAAAAGCATATTAAACTTATTATTAATCATTGGAGTCCGTTATTACTTTAAACTGCTCACACAGCTCTGATCAACCTGCAGTCGTCCTCTGATGACTCTTTAATCTGTTGCATTACAGTCTCTTTCACTAGCAGCTATTTCTGTGTTGTAACCTTTCACCCGACTGGCACCGCCCCGTATTTCCTTACTGTATGAAGTTGATCCATGTCTAAATTTATTCTCCTACTCGGCCTGTAACAGTATCTGTGCAACATCAACAGCAGCAGCAACACGACTGAAGCGTCTCTGCTGTTGTTTACATCCTGAACTCTCTTCACCCAGAACCTCAGTGACGTAGCTGTAATCAGATCTTTAGTTCAGTTTGTTTAGAGCTGCAGTTTGATGCAGTTTGATGCAGATTTATACTGGAAATATTATCTGTTAGTGTGTTTTAATACCCAAAACTAACAGCATAAAGGAGAAATATCTTGACCCTCCTCCAGTGATAGAAAGTAACTAAGTACATTTACTCTAGTACTATGCTAAACTATAAGTTGAGGTACTTTACTTGAGTATTTCCATTTAATGCTACTTTATACTTCCACTCCACTAAATTTCAGAGGGATATATTGTCCTTTCTACTCCACTACATTTATCTGACAGCTTTAGTTACTTTTCAGATGAATATTTAACACAATGGATAATATAACACGTTTCCAACCTTTCTGTCCTTTTTTTGATGTCTTATATAAAGCAGTGTGTAGTCGGCTCACATTTCAGATGTCTATGAGTTGTTAACAGCTCCACCAAATAGTGATTCTTCCCTCTAAACTTCTCACATGCTTTCATTTCAATAAATAGTTCAAATGATCCAATATTTCTTCAAAGATAAGAGAAAAAGTCCACAAACTGCTGACCCTTTGGAGGGGCCCCACCCCTAGGTTCGGAACCACTGGACTAAACTAGCTAACTGTATATAAAGTAGTGTAAACTAGCTCCACCTCCAGCAGCTACAACAGTAACATGCTGCTCTAACACTGATGCTTCACTATTAATAATCTAATGATGTCATATATAATAATATATCAGTCAGAGGGACCAAACCAGTACTTTTACTGTAATACTGCATCACTCATAATACTGCAGTACTTTTACTGTAATACTGCATACTACATCACTCATAATACTGCAGTACTTTTACTGTAATACTGCATACTACATCACTCATAATACTGTAGTACTTTTACTGTAATACTGCATACTACATCACTCATAATACTGCAGTACTTTTACTGTAATACTGCATACTACATCACTCATAATACTGCAGTACTTTTACTGTAATACTGCATACTACATCACTCATAATACTGCAGTACTTTTACTGTAATATTACATACTACATTACTCATAATACTGTAGTACTTTTACTGTAATACTGCATACTACATCACTCATAATACTGTAGTACTTTTACTGTAATACTGCAAACTACATCACTCATAATACTGCAGTACTTTTACTGCAATATTTTTTCCATGCAGGGCTTTTAACAGTAACAGAGCATTTTTATATTGTTGTATTGATCATTTTTCATAATAAAAGGATCTGAGTACTTCTTCCACCACTTCCTCCTCTCCCATCAGATACTTCCTTTGATTCAAAGATTACAATCTCTCTCTCTCTCTCTGTCTGTCTCTCTCTCCCTCTCTCTCTCTCTCTCTCTCTCTCTCTCTCTCTCTCTCTCTCTCTCTCTCTCTCTCTCTCTCTCTCTCTCTCTCTCCCTCTCTCTCTCTCTCTCGTCTCTGTTAGCGGCCAGCTGCCAGTCGAGCACATGCGAGAGAAGCCTCTGTGCATGGAGCTCTACCCGCTCCTCTTCTCCTCCTGCAGGATCCCGGGTCCCAAACACGATTACATCACTCACCATGGCAACGCCCGGCGGTCACCAACACACATCACAGTGGTCAGAAACTACCAGGTGAGATGTGATGCTGTCTGAAACCTATTTGTTCTTTTTTTTCCTCCTCTGTCATTGTCATTTTTTGGGGATTACAAGTCATTGCAGTCATGTCAGATCTCGTTTCTGAGAATAAAATAACTTCACCGTAATGAGGAAGATCTCGTGCAAGATATAAACCAATTACAAGTGAACCGAGCGTTTTTAAGGAGGAGTCACGTGGCTGTTACAAGGAGCTTTTTTTATAGGGAAAAGATTTTGGCAGACAGATGAATCAAATCTAATCTAATCTCAGTGCTTTTAATTTAAGATAAGCCTAAAACCAACCTTCCTTTCTCATCATATCAGATTAAAACATGAGAAATGGCTGAATGTGAGTCTGTAGTCGTTCTTACTTTGAACTTTGAGTTTTCAGTTTGTTTTAATTGAACAAAAAAAAGCCAAGAAATACAGTACATTCAGTTTTTATTTTATGCTTGTATTTAGTACATGTTGCACTGATATCATGAGTCCATGTAAACCAAACTAGTGCACTACATCAAATGTGCCTGTCATATGGCTGAATAGCCTCTGAAACCCTCTACACACACACACACACACACACACACACACACACACACACACACACACACACACACCTTTCTTTAACTTTCCCACACGCTTCCTGCAGTGATTGGTCAGCTGTGTGGAGGTTTGCATTTCTCTCTCCAGCTCTCCTTTCTCAGTTATGACACAGTTGTTTATGTTGCTTTTCATGTGAACAGTTGAGTGCGATATTGAATGTCTTCCAGGAGAGACTGTCTAAAAAAATATGCATCATCATCCCTGCATTTAAATGATATCACATCTCCACTCCGACTTCAAGTGAAGCCTTTCAGAACCTCAGAAGACTATAAACACATTCAACACATCATAATAAACAAGGTTGAACTGCTCATTAAACACTGGACATTTCAAACTACATGGAGGTTTTTATGATGCTGTTTTTGCTCTTTTTGTAAACATGATGATCTTCAAATGGCTCATATTATTTTAGCTCATATTATGCACTTTATTTTATGTATTGTATGTATTCTTCTTTTTAGTTGCTTCCACTTTGTACAATTTTACATCTTATATTACATTAATGTTTATTTTTCTTTGGTGTACGTAAAACACTTTTAGCTGCATTTCTTGTATGAAAGGTGCTATACAAACAAAGTTCTTCATCTTTTTCTTCTTATTATTATTATTGTTATATTTTCAGCCCATACGTCCCATCTATTGCTTCTTTGGCAATTGATGAATAAAATAATCCATATATCTTTTGGCTTGGAAAATATTTTTTAAAAATGGAAGAAAAAAAATGCCACAATCACAATTTCCCATAGCTCATTTTCCAACCTTCATGTTGATTTGTCCAATAAATAATCTGAAATCAAAGTATATTCATATATATTTATATATTCACTTTACTTTTTGGGAACTAAGAAAACAAGCAGATATTCACATTTTAAAAGTCAGAACCTGTGAACGTTTGATGTTTTACTTACAATCTGACTGAAATGATCATGAGATCAGATTGGTTTTGTTTGTGTTAAAAGCAGCATGACTGCAAAGATTGCCTTTCATGGTAGTGATTATGAAATAGAAACACTCCGGGGGCCAAATAAATCACTACAGATAAGCTCACCACCAACACAACACACCCTCTGTAGACATCATATCTCTTAGAGTGCTTTTTAGATCAGGATGAAGTCTGAACACCCATTGTTACTCAACCAAACGTTTCATATCTCTTAAAACTTTTTACACTTTAGGAAACCCTCTGCTGATATAGGTCAGATCTTTTCCTCACACTGTTTGTCTCCTGCTGTCAGTTCTTCCAGCTGGAGGTTTACAACAGCGACGGCTCTCGAATGACCGAGAGTCAGATCCACTCACAGCTGCTGAGGATCAGGTCTCAGTCCTGGAAGACGGACAAGGAGCCCATGGGGATCCTCACCAGCGAGCACCGCCGCACCTGGGGACAGGCCTACAACCGCCTGCTGAGAGGTAGATCACAGGACTACACACACACACACACACACACACACACACCTACCTGTCGAAGGAAGAGTGGAAATCATAGGAATACATTATACCTTAAGAAATAAAGCAGGAAAAAAAATAAGTTAAGATAAGAAAACATTTTGTAGGTTTAAAAAAATGCCTGATTTGTGTTCATTTTGAGGTTATAATGGTTTTTCATTAATTGCAAGTTCTGTTCACCTAAAAGTGCTAATAATCAATTTCCAAAGCTTACCACAAGTTTTTTTAATGCTCCAAAGTGCATTTTTATCTCACTAAGTTATTAAAATCAACTTTTAAAGGAACCTGCCTTGGGAAAAGTCATCCATTATTGTAGTCTGCTTTATGTTTGAAAAAAAACAAAACAGTGTTATTGCGTTTTAATGGAGTTGCACATGAAGAAAATCCAGGAAAAAATGATTAAAAAAATAACTTTTTATAGCTTCTATGCAAAGATTCAGCCCAAAGTGAAAACGAAAATAAATATTAAGAATAAGTAAAAAGTTTGATAACTAATAAAGTAAAAAAACAAACAAAAAAAATGATTTGAACGGCAAAGATTCAAATTTAACAAAGTTGAATTACCCCCAAATTAAAAAGGTAGGTTTTTCATTTAATAACCCTTAACATTTAGAGCTTAGGAGACTTCTAAATATACTGCACATTATATAAATTCACAGAGTTAAAGTTACGTCATTTTCTTACAAGTTAAGTTTTCCAACAATGCAGCTTGTTAGTGAAGCTGACTCCCAAAAAACTCAGATGTCAGAGCTTCCTTGAACACACCACAAAGGAACGGTTCGTCTCCCTGTTATCCTGCACAGCTTCAAATAAAGCTGACTAATTGATCGCTGCAATGGATTTATTCAAGCGCCTTGCGTTTGTTCGCTGGCATTCACAGACGCCAATAAATCTATGACGTAAGAGTATGTGAAGTATGTGAGACTTGTAGTTAATGAGCTGAAATGTGCAAAATCAACAAGGATTCAGGTGAAGATATGAACAAACCACAACAAATGTCCATAATATGTTTTGAGTAATTTGTGTGAATCTCTTTTGTGTGGCAGCAAAATAATAATATTGATATTCTTTGTTTCTATGTTTGTTTTTTTTAAATCTGTGTCTCTTTCCTCACTCTCTGTGTGACTCAGATAAACTGAACAGGGAATCAGTGCGGGTGATAGAGAAGGGACTTTTCAACTTGTGTCTGGATTCTCCAGTCATGAGGATATCAGATGAGAAGTACACACACACACACACACACACACACACACACACACACACACACACACACACACACACACACACACACACACACACACACACACACACACACACATTTAATCCAAACTCAGGTATTTCTGTGTTTGTGTGTTGTGTAATCCTCTGTGTGTGTTCAGATATCATTGTGCTGTCTGTTGACATTTAGTCTTAAGCAATAAGCGTCGCTTCCTGCTCCTGTAGTGACAGTTCTCGTTGGCAGTTATGCGTCTGAAAAATTTGACACACTTATTAAATGTGTATGTCTGAGATGTTAAAATATCACCTTTGGAGTCTCTTAATGTCATTTTGTGCTTCTTAATGTTGAGTTTTTAACCCTTCTTGATCGTACTGTGCACCTACTTAACGATATTTGTGCCTTTTATATCAAATTCCGATCATGTTGTGTTCCTGTAAAACAAAATATATGTGCTTGCTTAGTCTTGAACTGACCAATTCCAACCAATAAAATCATGACATCCACCCATCAATCAGTCTGCAGCTTTTAGCAGCACAGAGCTATGATTCATTATAACACACCCAACGTTATTCCCCCCCTCTCTACAGTGTTTCACAATACAAAGGTTGAAACATCATTTTATGTGTACTTTAATATGTTTCCATCTTTGATTGACAGGTACGCCAGCCGTAAGGCAGCTCAGATTCTGCATGGAGGCGGGACCTTTTCCAACAGCGGCAACCGCTGGTTCGATAAAACTCTGCAGGTGAGCTGCAGGATGATTCATGTGTGATGATAAAAATAATAATTTACCTCCCTGATACAGGTTTTAATTAACTCCTGCCTGCTGTTGTTTGATTAGTTTGTGGTGGGTGAGGACGGCTCGTGGGGTCTTCTGTACGAACAAGCCACAGCTGAGGGTCCGCCCATAGCAACACTGCTGCATCATATCCTGGAGTACTGGTGAGATAAAGGGCTAATGCCAATAATTCTCTGATGTATTGTGGTGTTTTAAAGGATATAGCTGGTGAATCTTTCGTGTAGAGCCGAACCAATAAACTAAATCTACTTACAAGCAAAATACACAAATCATAAAATAACTGTAATTGTAGTATTTAAAAAAAGAGAACACATAAAAAACATTTCAATATAGGAAAAAAAAAGCAAGAATACACAAACTGTATTAAAGGAGATAAAAGCAATTTAAGCAAAAATTAGAACTCAACTTAAAAATCTCATCACAGGACAGCTGATCATTATTTTAGGACAAGGATAATTTGCTGTGTGTAGATTTGTTGTGGATTTCATGCGTTAAACCAGACATGATGAAACATGACATGAGGATTAATTTGTGTTTTCTTGACTGCAGCGAGCTTCCAGACCCAAAGAGAGCGCCGTTGGTCCCTCTGCCGATGCCCAAGAAGCTTTACTTTAACATCGACCGAGATATCAAGATAGACATAGAACACGCCAAGCAGAACCTCGACATGTAAGTAACCTCACATGTGTTTTAAAGTGTGAGGTCTCTGCAGAAAGCTCGTCACGATAAGAGAATAATGAACTGGGCAGTGCGGTGAACGCTGGATGTTTGCCTTTCCTTCAAAATTAAACAAAGCCGAACTGAACCACAGGAGTGTAAACACATTTATCTTCCTCTCTGCGTTAATCTAACCTTGACAAAACAGAAAGCTCTCATTGGCTCAGCTGCCCCTTTTTTGAATCCCTCAGAGGTTGTTATTGTGATCCAGACCTTTCCGATTCCTCACCGCAACTCTTCATACACTGCTGTGTAATTTTAGAGCGCTCTTAAATTAAGCTGCCAAAGTCTAAATGAGGAACGGTAAACGGACTCCATTCATTTTGATGGCATGCAAGGTGCCAAGTCATCAGGAGATCATTCCCACACACTCACATATTGATGGCACATCCTTTGGGAGCAATTTAGGGTTCATTATTTTGGCTCAAGGACATTTTGACACACGGATTGGATCGAACCACCAATCTTCTGATTAGTGGACGACCCGCTCTACCTCCTGAGCCACAGCTGCCCCAGAATTAGAAATAAAGCTTTTACTCACTGTTGATATAAAGTGGAGAGATGTTACCTCGACTGGCTTCATTACTTGTATAATTAATTACCTCTAGTGTGTTTATAAAATCTTCATATTGCAATATGTACAGTGTTTTTCAGATTGTCATAATTACAATGTAACAGTATAGATGACAAATTAGGCATATTATGAGCATGAAGTTTCATTCGCGATCTCAGGAACTCACCTGTTAGAAATTACTGTAAACTAAAGGTGCACTTACCAGCTTTCTCTGGAGCTTTTGACTGTATCTCATAACCTTCTGTAGTGATTGAATGGACTAGTTTCACCAGACACCAAAGATCGTCCCTCTGAGACCCCATCCCTCTACGATCTCTCTTATATCATCACCTCTGTTCATGCATATGAAGTTTTGTACTTAATGACACCTGAGGAAGTCAGTTTTTTTATTCATAAAGCGCCAAATCACAAAAAAAGTTATCTTAAGACACTCTTCTCATAGAGCAGGTCTAGACCATTCTCTTTTATTAGACCTGACATTCCCCCAAGAGCAAACTTAGCGACAGCGGCAAGGAAAAACTACTCTTTCACGGGAAGAAACCTCAAGCAGAACTGGGCTCTGGGTGGGCGGCCAACTGCCTCTGGTTGGGTTGAGAGAGAAAGTTAATTTGCTGAAGAGGGCTGTGAAATTAAACTAAAAGCTCCCGAGTTAGAATAACTTATCCGAAAAAATTTTGATTTTCCTGCAGACTGATCAACGACCTCGACGTGAACGTGTTCAACTTCAAGAAGTTCGGCAAAGAGCTTCCTAAGCAGTACAAGCTGAGCCCGAACTCCTTCATCCAGGTCGCCCTGCAGCTGGCCTACTACAGGTATGAGAAACAATGTTGTCACTGTTTAATATTTGCATTGAAGCAATAAGGTAATGATCCAAAGAGGAAGAATTTATCAGCAATAAAACATACCTTTGCTCCATGCAGTTTTGCTGCTCCAGCCTTAATTCGACCTCACCTTACCATGACGGTAGCTTATGGTGGATAATGTTTAGCTAATATTAGAACAACTGACATTACTGAGTCAGTTTGTTGACTTTATGAATTCTTCCTAATTTCTTCTTCTTAATCCTTCTCATGTCTCATGTCGGATTAACATAAAAGCTGCTGCTGCACAAGGTAAAACATGTAGAGAGAGAAATGCGCGTCTTGTTTCATCTTCTAACATCTCGTCATCTTTTATGCCGAAAACTGGTTTAATAAAGAAGGAAACGCTGTGAATGAGACCATTTTAAGGCATTTAGGAGATTGATCTCCATATTTCAGATTAGTGGTAATTTAACTTGTCATTCAGTGATTTTGCATGATGGACTTCATAAAACAGGCAACAGAATTTACTGCCTAATAACAGCAACATACGTTTTTAAAGCCATCACTGATGTAGACTGTGAAAGGATAAAAAAAACCTTTCTTCCTCACTTATATAACATTTTTAACTCACTACACTTGCTCTCTCTGCTCTGTCTTGTGCACCAGATGCCAAATTGTTGCACAAGCGTCATCTCTTTCCTGTAAATGTTGTGTCATGTCTGAATGAAGCCGTCTGATTTTACTAATGTCTAAAACGACCATCAAAAAAATCCCATCGTTAAAACAGCTTGATGAAGCCAGTGTTGTCATTTATTTCAGAGCATTGCAGGAGTTATTACCCCTGTCATCTGCCAAGTTCCACATAAGTTTATGATTTCCTACATTTCCCAAAAAATGACTTTGAACAAATGGCAGAGAAAAGAGTATGATCATGCAGTTTCCTGTCACAGCTGGAAAGGAAATGAACACTGGGGTGAAGTCTGCTACCCTGCAGCAAAGTGTTGAAGTTTTAGATAACTGAGAAAATACAGTAGGGTCCAAAAGTCTGACTTCCCCTATGTATTTTGTATCAGCTCATTTGTTCCTGATTTCCTTGTGGTTTATTTTAAAAGCAGGATACTGATTTGTTATTATGATTGAAGATTGAAATCTGCAGTTTTGAGTTTTAAGATTTAATTTTTACATTTTTCTACTTTTTGTTTCTAGAGTTCACAATGAGGTCTGTCCCGCCTGTGACATCGCTTCTCAGAGGATGTTTCGAGGAGGACGGACAGAGTTCATCCGCTCGCCCTCCATCCAGACGCTCAAATTCATACTTAGCTTTGACGATCCAAAAGTTTCGGTGAGACTTCCTCTTATAGCTCGTTAGATTTCAGGTGCTTCAATCGGGAGAAAATTTGATGTATCTATCGACAATTGTTTGTTTTTTATTATTGTGTTGCAGCGTGAAGCAAAGGTGCAGCTGTTCAGAGAAGCTGTCGACGCCTACACAGCTCTGACAAATCAGGTAAATACAGAGAACACTACATTTTCAGCACTTTTTATCATCTGTTATGAATCGTTTAGTGTTTCACGCCCGCTGTCGCCCATCCTCTGCTCCGTTCAGGCACTCAAAGGACACGGCATTGACCGCCACCTGCTGGGGCTGAAGCTGCAGGCCATCGAGGAGGGACTGGACATTCCCAAAATCTTCATGGACACAGCTTACGGGCTTGCGACACACTGGAAGCTCCGGACAGGGCAGGTGTGTTTGTGTGTAGACAGATTTCTTAAACAGGGACTATTTTTTAAACTCCTGTAGCCCAACAGGAAGTGGGAATTTTGATGTTTTTAAAAAAAAATGACACTGTGAATATATGAGAGGGAACTTTCTATCATCAGTTTTAATTTTGTTTTAGGGCATGTGATGTTGTTTTAAGATGGCACATTTACTGCCATCATGATGTATGTATTTTGGGAATTTCCCAACAATAACTTGTAGATTTAGAGGTTAATTAGCTTCTCTAAATTCAGCTGTAAATCTACAGGCTTTCATATTCTGGACGACAGGAGCTCTTCTGGTTTTTACAGCCTGTTGTAATTTCTCCGGTTAGGTCAGTCACGTGTTGTGTTATCACCTTTTTTACAGCGTGGCAGCCTGATGAATACACTCTGCCCTTTTTTTTATTGTAATGTGTTGATTCCCACATCATTCTGCTGATCAAACACTTTTTATTTATTTCACCTTTTCACACTTTATCCAGTCTAGACTGTTTAATGTATAATTTACATACAGTGCAATGAATGACCACACTACAAACATAGTAACAGTAAAGAGTAACTGTATTAATCTGGTGTTGTAGATTAATTAGAAGAGGAGAGGAGTTACCAAATAGATCTGCTTTCAATACAGTATGGTCTCATTTAAAAGGTTTTATCCCATTAAACTCCATTCAAGAGGATTTTTTAAAATAGTTTTCATACATAACTCTTTATAGTATATATCTAAATAATATATGTTTCCAAAAAATTAGTTTATCAAGTTTTTTCTCACATGTGTGAAGAGTTTTGTCCGACGTCAATGACGAAACAGTCTCACCTCAAGCTCCATTTAATAGCCGTTGTGAAGCTCTCAATCATAACAGATGATCAGCAGACGGAGGTTTCCCGGCTCTCACTGAAATCTTGATGGTCAAGTTTCCATTTTTTCTGAAGCTCATGTGATATGATTAAAAGCTCCAGAACTGAGGCCCGATTTCTTTGTCAGATGCTGTTTTTAATTAATTTAATATCATTGTATTGATTTCAGACATATATCTGTAGCATCAATATACTTTCGGTACACCTCGTTATGGCTGCAACTGAAGATTATTTTCACTATCAATTAATATGCCAATTATTTTCTTGATTAAATTATTAATTATTTTGTCTATAAAATAACAGAATGGAGTCAAATATGTAATCTCCCAGAGCACAAAGGTGAAGTCTTCAAATTTCGTGTTTTGTTGGACCAACAGCTTAAAGCCCAAAGAGCTTCAGTTTATCATGTATGAGAAATGAGAATACTTGGAGATACTGTCGATTGACTAATTATTGCAGCTCTACACATCTTCCATTTTTTATGTTCATTCATTCATTCCTGTTATCTCCTCTCTCTCTCTCTCTCTCTCTCTCTCTCCCTCTCTCTCCCTCTCTCTCCCTCTCCCTCTCTCTCTCTCTCTCTCTCTCTCTCTCTCTCTCTCTCTCTCTCTCGTCCCCTTCAGGTTCCTGCAAGCACAGACAGCGTGATGTGTTTCGGGCCCCTCGTTCCTGACGGTTACGCCATATGTTACAACCCGCAGGCGGACCACGTCCACTTCTCCATCACTGCTTTCAACTGCTGCGAGGAGACACATGCAGAAACGTTAGCAGTCACCCTGAGAGACACCTTGTGTCAGCTACAGGAACTACTGCAGCCTACCGTGTAGCGCTGCTCCTGCAGTATTACAATGAGCTCATCCTTCGCTTCTACGCCAGGATAAATATCTTGTAGAACTCTTGATGAGGCTTGTTTTCGACATGTATGCCACTTGTAACGCTTCACTACAGCAGCTGATTCTGAGAGAGCATTAATGAGTGAACTCAGGGGCTCAGAGGTGCTTATGATGCTTTGTTTCTGCTCCTTTTTATAGCAAAAGCTGAAGTTGCATATAGTTGCTACGGGGGACGCGTCTCTAGCCGTCTCTGGGTGAAAAGAAAAGAAAGTCGAAGCCCACCTGACACTCCAGCATTAATCAGAACAAGCCTGAGCGTATGTGTGCTTAAACACACTGCACTCCTTTTACCAGTCATGAGATGATGAGTAGTCACCAGAGTTAGATGACAAAATGTTAATGGAGACATTTTATTTTGTAGGTCAACAGGGTTTTGAGTTTGAATAGGACCAAAAGCCAGAAAGCTGGTTGTCATTGGTAACGGTGCAAAGAAGCAACAGGTGTTTTTGTCACTGTAATGAATGTACTGCAGCCCCCGCCCCACACAGGGGTGTGTTTGCTGTCGACTTGCAGGACTGGTTAATAAAACCTGTCATCACACGAGCCCTCGTTTATATGCTTTGTGTGTGCGTGCGTGTGTGTGTGTGTTTGTGTGGGATACGAATGAGTGACTGACAAAGATTGAGGTGGAGAACGAATTCCTTAGAGTTTTGTTTGTTTTGCTTTAACTAGTGTGTTGAATATATGGCAGTCATGCAGAAAGTCAGTGAGTTATTTCAGCTCTGCAGAAAAACACAAGACGTCAGGCTCACAGTGATCTTCAGGACACCAGCAGGGCAAACCGAGCAACTGCACCAAAGGCCACATTATTCACTGTGTGTCAGTTTGTTTGTGGTAATCTAATAAATTATCCCATAAAGAGGCTATCTGTGAGTTAGCTGGTGTTGCTTTTTCTTTTCTTTATGATTTCATTCAGCTACTGCATCCTTTATGAGCTATAATAAACTGATTTTAGAGAAAACTGTTCAGAAAAAGTAAATTATTTAGCTTTGGTTTGATTTTTGCCTGTTATGTAGTGATTGTGCATGTTCTTAAATCACATATTTCTAGGGTATAATCATTTTTATACAATAAAATGTCATAAATCAGACTCTGGTATCTGGTGTTTATAGAATAAAGTTTAGTTAATGAACACAGATGTATTTTGGCAGAATATATATGATAGGTCAAGATTTTAATTAATGGTGTTGAAGATAAAAAGAAATCCCAGTAATAAGTTTCAAGATTTATTTATTATCATTTTCAGCACAAGTTTGTTTGAAAATATGTAGTTTGTGCTTCCCTTTCTGCTCTTTGCAAAAATCAAAATTATATACATGGATTCATAAACAATAAGTAATGAAAATAAAACTATTTTTTATATTGGAGTGCAGAGGAAGAATCAAGGAGTCTCACAGCATGGTTTTAATCCCCCGCTGCAGGGCCATTCCTGTCTTGGGCCGTGCACAACGCACGCCAATTTGTCAGGATGCTCATCTGTTATTATTACATGTAACTTTACTACTACTTTTAAGGTACTTTATTTGTCACACACAGTTGTACAGTGAGATTCAGTCTTATCCCATCCTAAGTTTTAGGAGCAGTGGGCGGCTACTATGCAGCAGTCAGGGACAAAACACATCTTCCAAACAAAAGGCAGAAACTCACAAGTCTGTTTGGAGCATTTCAGTGGAAATCATTCAGAGATTTTCAGACAATAAATGTTACTGAATATCTTTTTCTTTTTTTTTTTTTAAAGGAGCAGACTTTAAAGGAGATCATAATGACTTTATTATAATTTATAAATGTGTTTTAATTGCTGTTCCAGGCAGTCGTTAGTTTTCATTTATATCTGTTTCTGTACATTCAGGAAACTTTATTGACTGTTTAATGTTTGAATGTTCCAATTATTTATTTTTATTTATAATAATGTTCTAATATGTGGAGAGAAAATTAAATTATCTTGGTCACAGGCACCGACAGGAGAATTAACCTAACTGAGGTGGTTTTGACAATGGGAGGAAACCCATGCAAACTGCACAGAAAGGCTCTGCTCCAGCTGGGTATCAAACCCAAGACCTCGCTGTGAGCCAATAGTGCTTACCAACAAGCCACCATATTGTTTTATTATCATATTATATCAGTGGTTCTCAAAGTGGGGTCCGGGGCATTTTAGGGGATTCAAGGAGCACCGCAGGAAAAAGGGGAATTATTTATTTTCACTATAATTAAATCCATAAGTAACATATTGACAGAAATTGTGATAAAATACTACTACTACTACTACTACTACTACCACTACTAATACTACTACTACTACTACTACTACTACTACTAATACTACTACTACTACTACCACTACTAATACTACTACTACTACTACTACTACTAATACTACTACTAGCTACTACTACCACTACTACTGCTACTACTACTACTACTACTACTACTATTACTACCAGCACTACTACTACTACTACTACTACTACTACTACTACTACTACTACTACCAGCACTACTACTACCACTACTAATACTACTACTACTACTACTACTACTAATACTACTACTAGCTACTACTACCACTACTACTGCTACTACTACTACTACTACTACTACTACTACTACCAGCACTACTACTGCTACTACTACTACTACTACTACTACTACTACTACCAGCACTACTACTACCACTACTACTACCATTACTAGTACTACTACTACTACTAATAATAATGATATACATTTTATTTATAGAGTGCTTTTGACAATACTCTCAGACGCTTTACAGAATCAAAGACAATTAAAACAATAAAACCATACATAAATAAATGAAAACACAATCAATAAAGCAATGCAGAGAAGAAAAAAGAAAAAGAAAAGAAAACATAAAAACAATCAAACATTAAAAGCAAAATTGAAACATGAATTAAAAAAAAGAAAACATCTAAATGCCAAAAGTCTTATCAAATGAGTGGGTCCGTTTTGGGGCCCGTTTCATGTAGGAAAACACTTTTATAACCCCATCTTTATATTTTTATATAACCATTACCACCTCCTCTGGGACTACGTCACAGTGTCCGATCTGCTGATTGGATGAGCTGAAACCGGACGTGACGACACCAGCGACCGTCTCACGTTTAATTTAAAACCGGAACAAACAAAGGCGACCAAAACCCCAACACAGCAGCTGCTCTGTGTTTTCCTTTTTTTTTCTTTTTTAGTATTATTTACGCAGCTAAACATAAAGGCAGTGTGGGTGTGAAACAGGGAGATTTTAAAAAATGATGGCACAACATTAACATCAGGATTTGATGTTTTTATTTTTATTTTAACAGGTGTTTTTTTTTTCTTTTTCTGCAGGATTTCACTGCATATTCTTAATTTTTGTTTTAATTAATATTATTTTTAAGTCGTTTTGAGTTCACCATGAAGGGCTCCCGTTCTGATATCAAAAGCCGGAGGAGGGGCAGCAGCAGCGGGGCAGCCAGGCTCCTCTACCCGCTGCTCGGTGCGTGTCTCTGGGCTGCAGTGGTCGCATACAAGCCGGTGGTCATTGTACACGGTCTGTTCGACAGCTCAGGGGATTTTAAAAACTTACTGACCTTCATTAACGAGGTGAGTGAAGAGAGAGAAACTGGGTCACTGTGTGTTGTTTTTGGTGCATATTTTGGGAGTCATAATGTATGTTGATTCTATTTTCCAGAGGCTTTATTTAACAGTATGTAACACTTACTGCAGGCCTTACAGCTTATATCACCACCTTATCATTGTTGTTGTTTTGGTGCATATTTTGAGAGTCATTATATTTTCCAAGGGGTTTATTTAACAGTATGTAACACTTACTGCAGGCCTTACAGCTTATATCACCACTTTATCATTGTTGTTGTTTTGGTGCATATTAAGGGAGTCATGATGTATGTTGATTATATTTTCCAGGGGTTTATCTAACAGTAGGTAACACTTGCTGCAGGCCTTCCTGCTTATATCACCACCTTATCAGCAAACCTGGACCTATATGTTGCTCCATAGGGCAGGGCAATATGGAAAAAATCGAGTTGCATGATATTTTTTAACAAATACCTCGATATCATTATTGTGACACTGTTATAGGTATGACTTTTAGTGCTTTCACAATTAGATGTATTATAGTTATCATCTGTAAAGTAGTTGTATTGATTAATTGGGTAAGAGCAAATGATATAACAGCTAGAACAATCTGTTCCAAAAATTCACTTTACTGCAATGCAACCTTTAAAACCAGAAAAAGACAACACTAATGTAATATCACAATATTACGACATCCAAAGTTTAAGATAATATCTACTTTCATATCAGGATACTGATATAATATCAATATTTTTCATTCAGCAGTAGATATAATGGTAAAATGAAGAGGTAGTTTTATGAAGGTAGTTTTTCCTGGTTTCTTGAGTTATTTGTGATAGTAAACTGATTTATCTTTGGGACAAAACAAGATATTAAAGTTAACATTTTTCACAGTTTTCTGAAAATAATCGTTTGTTGCAGCTCTAATTACTATCAGCGATAAAGATGAATTCAATTTCCTGCTTTTCCTCTTTAATTCTCCAAACGCCTCACGCCCATTACAATACACAGAGACACACACACACTGCTAGACGTGATGGAGTTGTAGATGTGGTGATGTTGCGAAAAACGTCTTGTGGTGACTGACGAGGTTAAACTAAGACTAAGTTCCTCTTTTTATGCCTCTGCTGTAATAGAAAGCTGCAGATTGAGACCAGACAGAAACTTTTGGAGGGAATAAAAAAATTCAAAAAGCAGAAATCCAGACCTCACTCTTTCCGCTTCAGTTAGTCTGTGGTTCCATCTGCTTACTAAATGGCCTAATGGATTATAAATATTTAAAGCACATCCTGATCGATAAGTACAGTAAACATCCATACTGATATTTGATAACATAGGCATGTGAGCTGAGGGTTCAGCCTTGTTGTTTAACCCTCTGTTTTGACTCTTGTAGCTGTTTTTTTGCCTCACGTGAGCATTACAAAGTTACAATCCCCCCTACAACCTTTTCATAGACCCCGATACTGAAACTATCTCCCCCTCCCCTCTCCTCTCTCCTGCAGTCTCACCCTGGAACAAATGTGACGGTCATCGACTTGTTCGACAGGAGCGCCAGCCTGCAGCCCATGTGGAAGCAGGTGGAGGGATTCAAAGAAGCTATTTACCCGATAATGCAAAACGCAGCAGAGGGAGTCCACTTTATCTGCTACTCTCAAGGTCTGTGCGAGTGAAGTAGAGACAAAATGTCATGTTTACTTTAAGATTATAAAAACAGTCCCGGTATGCTCTGTAGCTACAGTGTCATTCATGCAAAAAAACTGACGTCAGACACTGTAGTCTGTAAAATATAAATGTTGCACTCCTATATTTAAAAGTTTGGCCTTTACAAGAATAGAGAGTGTTTGTTGTTTTATTTGCTGTGTAGTTTTTATGATGCACTTCAGTCAGAAGATGGAAATTCCCAGCCAGCATTTTGTAGTTCAAACCCAGTCACTGTAAAAGACAGGAATAAATGTGTCAGCTGATGAGATTTTCCTTGTTTGACACATGTATGAGCAATTTTAGCAAGTCACAGTTGCTCTGTAAATAACTTCACACTTCAGATTTGCTAATTGTAATTTTGAACTAATTTTTAGAACGTTATGCAACGAAAAATCTAACTTAAGTGTATTTGGAAGCATATAAAAGTAGAAATAATTCATGTGTAGCCTTTACGCTGCATGTTGAGCTGCACGTCTGTGTAGGGTTGAAAATCCTCAAATTTTCCACTTGAAGCATCATTAAGAAATATTTTTCCTGCATTAACAACTTGGAAAAATCTCTCATCATGTGACACACACCTCTGTCTCCCTATCCCCCCAAAAAAACATGATTTAACCAGTGTGTAAAAAAGACTCAAGAGAAGTATTGTTGTGTTAATGTTATTATCACAGGTGGGCTGATTTGCAGGGGGATCCTCTCCACTCTGTCCAACCACAACGTTCACACCTTCATCTCGCTGTCATCGCCTCAGGCCGGACAGTACGGAGGTAGGTTCATCTTCAAAAGCTGAAAACTAAATTAAAAGCCTCTCGAGCTTGTTCTTCATGCTGCTCTCTGGCCTCTTGTTTCCTCGCAGACACAGACTACTTGAAGTACCTTTTCCCTCAGTTTATGAAGTCCAACCTGTTTCACCTCTGCTACACTGGAATAGGACAGAGGATATCCATCTGTAACTACTGGAACGGTGAGAATCTAAGAATACATACATTTTAATTTATGAAATTAAGTTATATTTCTTTGCTTGTCACAGTTTAAAATTAGATATTAAATTGACAGTTTTTTTAATCATACACATTTGACTTATTATAAGAAAAGTTGTGTGCCTCAGATTGCTTAACCTGCAGAGAAACTTCTTAAATAAGTGTTTTGTCATGCTGTTTGTTTGTCCTCCTCTTCCTCCTCCTCCTCTTCCAGACCCCCACCACAGAGACCTGTACCTGAACAGCAGTGATTATTTGGCTCTGCTCAACAGTGAGAGACCAAATCCAAATTCAACAGGTCAGCAAATTCCTTGTGGGCAAAACTCATCCACAAGTTAAACTCCTGTAACCGTCAGTGAGTGCAAATTTATCGTTATGATGCAACAGCGGCCGAGTTTGACCTCACGACTCCTAAACAGTTATCAGTGAGACGGAAAAGACTGTTTTGACTCAGAGTAATCCCTAAATTACAGTGACTTGCAGGTGCTTCTACTTAAAGTAACTTGTGATTTTATTAAAAAATATGTCAAGACTTATTTCATTTGTCATTTCATAATTGTGTAAGAAAAACTTTGTTAACTTCCCTCATTTACATTTGTTTATAGAAGAGTTTTACATCAAGGAGTGCATATTCATACAATGCATTTTCACTGTATGTAGTTGTTAACACTACTTTAAGGATTTAATTTCACAAAAGGCTTTAAATTGGTTTTGTAAGAATCACACTTCCTGCAATTCAATAGATACAATTTGAAAAGCCAAATAGTTTAACCACATAATTAGCAGTTGTATAAACATGAACACTACAATCTTTACTTTGTCCTTTAAATTGTGGGTCATGTTCATATAGGATTATACTGTTTATTCAGTGTGTTTTTTATCTCGTTAATCTCAGAGTGGAAGAAAAACTTCCTCAAAATCACAAAGCTGGTGTTGATCGGAGGCCCGGACGACGGAGTCATCACTCCCTGGCAGTCGAGGTGAGTTCCTCTTCTTAAAAAATATGTTTGTGCTCACGTTCTCTTAATCTCACCTACTGTAATTATATAGATTTAATGAAAAGTCTTTCTCACAGACAGATACATGTGGTTTTGTTGGGGGAAATAAACAATAAGCACAGGAATGAAGTACGGGCGTTGCTTTAAAATGCATTAAAATGTTTCAACCATATACAGCTTAACCTCATTAATACACAGCTGCTTTATTAGCCATAGTTGCAAGAAAATGATCCCAGCTCTAAAATGCCTTAAATGTTAATCCTGTAAAAGCCTTTAAAACACTTTCATTGTTTACAGTCTTTTCTCAGCTAGAAGCTAATCTGAATCACTTTGATTCATTCACATTAGTGGACCTGCAAGGCAGCAACCGTTTTATCCTCTTATATTATCGTCTTTGGTGCTTTAATCTGGTTTTCTACAAAGTCTCAGATGTCAGAGAGCACTTTCTGTTCTCCGTTCACGCTTTTCTACATTTTGCTTGTGGGTGATCAGATGACTCTCATGTGATGTTCTCACGCGTTCTCTTTCTCTTTCTCTCGTGCTTTTTAGTCAGTTTGGATTTTATGACGACAACGAGACCGTCGTTGAGATCCAGAACCAAGACGTGAGCGCAAATCACACCACAGACACATATATATGACACTTTTTTAAAGTTTTTTTCAATGCTTTTTGTGATCATTATTATTCAGATTTATTTTAATTCATGGCTCAATTTTATTGTCCTTTTAAGTATCTTGTTTTCAGATAAAATCCACATTTGATTAAACATATTTTTGTTTACACATATGCTTCTCCATTAGTCAGATCACAAATCTGATTGCATAGTTTTTTTGCATGCATTTGGTAAACAGCTAAAAATCCCCACAAGAAGAAGTATTTGGGCACTTTAGCGGTTACATTACAACAATAACAGTTTAGCAGGTACCTAACAATTGTGTAGAAACAACACAAACACATGATGGACTCCCTCAGCCAGACAGACCTAATTAGGGATCTGAGATCTTGTTGAACGAGACGTCAATTCAGCATCATGTTAGTGTAACTTCAGATGCTGTTATCACAGGAGGTAGCAGCCACTTCCACACATGGCTGACTGACGTAGTTACACTTAAGGATAGTAAAGTAGTTTTTTGTTGTTGGGTTTTGTGGGTTTTTTTCTTCAAATTTGGCTCAAATTGGCTTTTAGCTTTTTTTTTATAATCCGTCAGAGATACATGAAGTAGTTAAGTGTTAATGGGGTATATAATTCTTTGCTTATAAATAGATACAATACATTCAGTTGGAAAATGTGAAAATGATAATTTAGTTTTTGGCCATTTTCATTATTTTTGGACTTTTTACTGATACTTTATTATTGATTAATCGGCCAATTATTTTCTCAATTAATGCTTTGATCTATTAAATGTCCGAATATAGTGAAACATTTACATTTCAAGTTCCCAGAATCAAATGTGAAGTCCTCAGATGGGTTGTTGCATCTGACAAACAGTCCAAAACCCAAAATTAGTCAGTTTATGACAACATGTGACAAAAAAAGCTTTTTATCCTCATATTTGAGAAGTTAAAAACAGCAAAGTTTCTGCTTTTTTTCCTTAAAAATGACTAAAACAATTATTGATTTTCAAAGAAGTTGCAGATTAATTTTCTGTCAATCACAGAAAACAGCTCTATTATAAAGTAGATTAATTTAGAAAAACTTTATTTTCTTTTTTTGACACAGCTCTACTTGAGAGATGTTTTTGGTCTGAAGACGCTGGCGGCTCGAGGCGATCTGATCTTGTGTTCTGTTCCCGGCGTGGAACACATCTATTGGCACTCGAATGAGACTGTGTTCCACCTGTGCATGGAGAAATGGCTGCAGTAGAACTAAACTCTTTTACAGCACACACACACACACACACACACACAGCATCAGATCGGATAAGCTCTCGACTTCTTCTGCCTCTACAACTACTGTAAAGTTTACGCGAACATTTCTGGATTTTCTCTCGAGAGCGTAATCTTTTTTTTTTTTTTTTTTTTGATTACATCTCCTTGAAATCAAACGGCAATCAGACAGTGTTGCCCGTTATTTTAAAGGTAACATTTTCGTTGTACTTTCTGTCGATAGGGTTTGTTTCTGTAGGTCTTTTTTCTATGTTATACTCGCATGTTTAAATACTGGGTTACTCGTAAATATGTATTTCTAACCATTGTGGTTGCTGCTGGAAAAATTCAACCTGTACGTGTGTTAGCTGAAGGATTTTTTTCCTTCAGAAGAGAGAAACGCAAGCTGTTCAAAGCCTCAAATTTAAACACTTCCAGAAACTTGGTGCAAGATTAATCGCTGCTATGTAATTAAAACAGAAAAAGGGAACAGAAGAGTAAATCAGGTTTATTCCCAGGTCTGTATTAACCCTTACATACTGTTTGTGTCAAATTTTAACCCATTTTGACAATTGAAAGCAACACAAACACCATAAAATAACCAAAAATAAATTACTATCCTGGAGCCTGAATTTGCATTTATAGGTAAAAAAGCTCTGTATTGAACTCAAACGGTCTCTTTCTGCAGCCCCTCAGTGGGTGTGTGTGATGTCAGCTCGATAGAAAAGTAGAAAAAAACGTCACAAACGAAGCGTTCAGAGCAGGTTGAAAAGCTTTTGACTTGCAGGGAGCATTTCTGCTTAAAAGTGTTGGAACTTTAACCATGTTTAACACGGATACCCAACATCATAACAGTATAGAAATAACAGAAAACCTGACAAAGGGATAACGTGTCCCCCTTTAAAAGGAGCACTCCAGCAATTTATTATTGTTTTAATGAAATTTAGGAGACTTGGTAGAGATGAAAGGAAGTCAGAAGCTCCCAAGTTTTTATTGTTACAGTTTAACCCACAAGGTGTTGATGCGTTTAGGGTCAGGTGTGCACAAGGTCCATCTTTCTTGACCTGCTGGGGACACATTAAAAACAGGAAAGTCAAATATAATTGGTGAGAGGTTGAGACATTCTTGACTTAAAATGCTGAGTTTGGTTGCAGTTTCCATAACGCTACTCAGTAGCATGTTTAATATCTTTCCTGCTTGGTAAACACACAAAAACTCCTTGCCTCCAGTTTTTTAATGCAGGCTTTTTTCTTTTTTTGTTTAAAATGTGAAGCCTCAACCTCACACTGTGGTACACCTGATGACATCACCAGGGTTATTTTCTCAGATCTGTCCGTCCGAGCTTTCCCGAGCAACCTGTTGAGATCTTTATTTGTGAAAACTTGTGGAGTGGACCCTAACCCCCCCTTTTCATGTTTGTGCATTTCAAGTGTTGACTCCATTTACATACATACAATATATCCATGTGTGTGTCTGTGTGCGTTTTGGTCACACATACCTCAAAAAAGAAAAACGCACCGCACATAACACAACAGTGCCTGAGCGACGTTCTGTCATCTTGTCTACATGTACAGACTCACTGCCCTGCTCATCTTTTGATGCAGTAATTTATATCTTTTTATTCCTTTTTAATCCTGGGAATCATGTTTTCCTGTTTTTTAGTTTTAGCATGTACATATATAATCATGGATATCATGTTTAATGTCATTATCATGCAGTGCTTTAGAGCCATAGTCGCTTGAGTAGATTAAGCCTTAAACTTTTCCCCTTACATGCCTCAGTGTTTCATGTCTCATACCGAAGTGCTATAATACGCTGCCTTTTGTGAGGGTGCTAAAAAAAAAAGTAAAAATAAGTGGATGGAGAGTTTTGTGCAGAATAGTCGGAGAGTGGCAGCGCTATATTAGTGTTTACTTGTCCACCAAACTATTGTTCGTGGCACTATTTACCTCCCATCGCATTTAGATATCTCAGGCGTTTTAGCGACATCTCTGTTTGTCTGTCTCTGTTGTAAAAAAAAAAAAAAAAAAGGGATCGGTTTTTCTCTTTAACTGTTTTTTTTGCATTTTATTGGATGTTTAATGGATGTATTTACAGATGTTACAGAGAAAAAAGAAATATCTGTTGTGTGATTAAAAACAAAAAGCGAATACGTAACTATTTGAATCAGCAAAGTAGGCCTTTGTGTTGCACAATATTTTTGCCTGATGAGGGAAAAGGACAAAAATGACAAAGATGGAATGATATTGTTGTTTTAGAGCTGTTAAACTTTCAGTATTATTTTAATATTCTTGTAGTTCTTCTATCATGTATATGCTTGTTCAAATTAATTAACCTAACTTCCTAAATTGTGGATTTTAAGGGATGTCCTCCTCCTACTATGTTCATTTTGTTCTTGCTATACAAATGGTAAATGTGGAAATGGACACTTGTTTTTTTAAAACTCAAACAGAAGCAGAGCTATTTTGACTATTTGTGTCCTACAATTTGTATAGTCTGTGATCTGCCAATATAAAAGGTGTCAAATGTCATTTCCTCATTAAAAGACAGTTTTGAACATCTGTTTCTAGTATTGTGAGTATTCTTTTTTTCTTATTTACATAAATGTTTACAGTATACTTTTCTGTAAATGTGTGTTCTGTATGTTACTTCATGATAGGCTACTTCTGCAATTGTAGTGTTTATTTTCCAACATTAAAATGTCCCATTCAGTCTTAATGCTTAAAAATTAAGGGATAAAAATGTTGATGTTACAAATGACTCTTTGTCAGTATATATTATTTGATATTCCTCTCAAATATCACACTGGTATCGACCTCAAAGATCCAGTTTCAGTTATATCCTTCTTCAGTTATATCCTTCTCACAGCATGTGTCATGGTTATATAATAGGATGCAGGGCTGCAAACAATGATTATTTTCATTGTTGATTAATCATAAAGCCCACGATGATGCCCTCAAATGTTTAGTTTTGGCCCGATCAACAGTCCACAAACCAAAGATATTCAGTTTAATGTCATAAAAGACTGAAAAAACAGCAAATATTTACATTTCAGAAGCTGGAATCAGAGAATATGGATATTTTTCTCTTAAAAATTGAATAGATTATGAAAATAGTTGGTTATTACTTTCTTACATGCAGCATTGTAGCAAATACATTTTATTAAACTAAATTTATATTTTGCACATATTTGTGAAAGTGGAAGGTTTTAGGATGTGGGAAAGACTGTTTCCTGATAAAATGTATTGCTGCAGCATTGCACAAATTAGGTGGGATGGAGTATGGGGATGACAATATTTGTAAAATTTCATGAACTGGTGTTTTGACTTCTGTCATTTATTTAATGTATTGTTCCACCTACCTGCCCAGGGACTATGGGCGGAAAATACAACTTTTGCCAAAACTTGACACATGTTTTATTGTGCACTGTGCCTGTCTAAATAAAGTAAAATTATAAATTACAAAATTACTTCGTCCTGCATTTTATAAATAAAATTATGTTTTTCCTCCATTAATAAGCGTATTTTTTTAACTTATTTAACTTCTGCTCCACTTTGACGGTCTTGCAAAGTTAGTTGTCGCCTAAAACACGTGGTCATTAAAAAAAAAGAAGAATATACTACAGTTCCCGGCATGCATTGCACACCGGAAGTATCCGGCAGCTCGACCGGATATGTGCGCACGGCGCCGCGTGAAGGCCCTTTTCCGTCTCTGAGAAGTGTGGAGCAGAACAGCAGACACAAGTGAGTCCAAAAAACACCGTTTACTCGCCTCATACACCTCCAAAAACATTACAGTGTAGAATATAAGTAGTGGAACCGATTCTGTTCCTCGACAAATACGAACTAGACGTCTCAGTTTTGTTAAAATGTGTTTTTATTTCCTTTCAATGTGCCGAGCGATCACAGCGTTAGCGTGCGGCTACTCTGTTAGCACATGTGGATGCAGCACGTTGATGAGACAACTCGTTAGATATCACACTCAGACCTTAATACACACATTATTGCTATAGTTTAATCACAATTAGTATCTGCATTATGTTAAAAAAGACAGTCAGTGTTAAATAACTTAGGAAGTAGGTTCTTTTTAAAGGTTTGTTAGCTGCCATGGTTGAATTTAATGTTAACTAGGCTTCATCTCAGGCCTTGTCTCATAATTTGACTTTATCCTAAATTATCAAGTCCTCACCCCACATTCAGTCATACCTGGCACGTTATGTGGAAGTAATCTAATAGTGACCACATCATATTTCCATCCTAATGTCATATTTGTGTCTAAATGTTGCTTCTAACATTGTCTCATTAGATGTAGAAGCGGTAGAGCTAAAGCTTTGTATTACGGACACTAAACCAAGGTGTAAAATCAGTGTAACTATCAGATTAAAGTAATTTATCTTAACACGCTATTTTGTTATATAGACGAGCAGCTAAAAAGTTATAGTAGTATTTCATCTTTAACAGCGGGAATACCTGCTGATGTGTGGCAGTTTCAGCTTGACTTAATATCAACATGTCTAATAATCAATACTGGAATATTGACTTGATAAAGATTGTATAAAAGTTATCTCGACTTATCCAGATTTCTGAAGTTTTAAGCTTTTAGAGCATCAGAAAACACATCTTAATTTCATCATTAGAGAATCTGAAGTTTTGTAAATGAAACCGATGTGCAGAAGAAAAGGGAGGCACCCAAATGTGTGAATGTTAAAACTACATTTTCTCATCTGAAGAAGAATACCTTAAAATGTGTGAGTTTCGACTCAACATCACCATGCAGTTTAATCTTCAATACTAGAAGATCGATTTATTGACTGAAAGTTATCTCAATTAATCCAGCTATCGGACTTGTTAGACATTTCGGAGTATCAGAAAACACATCTTGATTTCATTATTAGAGAAGCTGAAGTTGTGTGTAAATGTAAGAGAAGCGAGGCACCCAAATGCCTGAATGTTGATTTAAAACTGCATTTTCTAATCTTAAATATAATCATCTTTCTTAGTGACTGAGTGGGAGACTGCCCCCGCCGTGGCCGAGACCCCTGAGATCAAGCTCTTTGGCAAGTGGAGCACAGATGATGTTCAGATCAACGACATCTCCCTGCAGGTGAGCGTCGTCACAGATCTGCTGTTGAACTGTTCATAAAGCGAGGCTAGAGTCACGCCTTGATATATCCTGTTATCCTGGTGTGCTAGAGTGCTCGTAGAGGAAAATCGTCTTTGCTTATTCATTGGCTGCAGTCTTGTCGTGACCCAGCCAATCACCAACTCAGACACATGATCTCTTTGTATATAACTCCTAATTCAGTGTTTAACTCTGTAAATTACAACGCCTAAACGCTGTCTATTTGCTCCAGGATTACATTGCTGTGAAAGAGAAGTACGCCAAGTACCTGCCACACTCTGGGGGACGTTATGCCGCCAAGCGTTTCCGCAAGGCCCAGTGCCCCATCGTGGAGCGTCTCACCAACTCCATGATGATGCACGGCCGCAACAACGGCAAGAAGCTGATGACAGTGCGCATCGTCAAGCACGCCTTCGAGATCATCCACCTGCTGACCGGAGAGGTACGGGCCACGTTTAACTGAGTGTGTGGCAGCATTTAGACGACATCATCCGATCGACAGTGATGTTCAAAGAGCAGACATTGAACCATACACTACAGCAAAGGGTGAACAATGGAGTAATTGCTTTAAATACATATTATGGAGCAGGTTTTTGACTTAATACACAATAACTAGTAATACTAAAAAAGAAAGTAATTGTGCCATAGATAAAAACTAAGCTTTAAGGCTGTAACAATTATTTTCATCATCAATTAATCTGCAGATTATCTCAATTAATGGTTTAGTCTATAAAATATCAGACATTAGTGGAAAATTGCCTGTTGTCCTCCAGGTTTTCCTCCAGGTTTTCCTCCACCCAAGATGATATCTTCAGATGTCTTTTGTCCAATCAAAAGTAAAAAACTCTAAAATATTCAACCTACAATAATATAAAAATACACTAAAGAGGGAAAGTTTTACATTTGAGGAGCTTGAACCATCAAAACATTATGCATTTCTGCTTAAAGAGTGACTGAAATGATTAATTGGCTAGTACAAAATGTGTTGGTCGTGTTCCAAAAACACTTTACTGCACCTTAAACAGGATGTCCTTGTTTTGAGGACAAATTAGAATTAAATAGAAAAATGCAAATCAGCTGATTGTATCTGCCTCACAAAGTCAAATCAAAAAGTCTGAAACAGAAACAAATTATTTTGCTGTTGACTCTTTTATACTCAGTTTTTCTTAGACTTTTGTAGACTTTAAATATGTTTTGAATAGATTTTTAAATTGCAAAGGGAAAGAAACACCAATCATGGCACACTTCACTGGTCTGAAGAGTCCCAGTTGGAGAAATGTGATGTCATATTTCTGTACACCAATCAGGGTTTAGCAACATTTGCCTCATAAATAGTGAACACTACTAAAGTAGGATGTCTTTTCCAAACCACCTTTTTAATTGTTGCTCACTGTAGTCAAATATTTAATGTTAGAGAAATTACAGTTTTCAGGGGCTTTAATGCTGTTCCCACTTTCCTGCCTGCAGAACCCCCTCCAGGTCTTGGTGAATGCCATCATCAACAGTGGACCCCGTGAGGACTCCACCCGTATTGGTCGTGCCGGTACCGTCAGGAGGCAGGCTGTGGATGTGTCCCCTCTCCGCAGAGTCAACCAGGTAACGTGACGCTTTTTATTTTACTCCCACTTCATTTGTCTTTTTTATGTCTTGTTATTTTAGAGTTTATATATTGAATAAAACAGTATAATTCCAAGTCATTATATAAAAAGTCTTTAATTATGCTTGAACCTACACTTTTATACCCTGAATTGTTATTAAATGTTTCTATGACTGTTTCATGTGTTAAGCGAGGCTAGAGTCACGCCTTGATATCACCTGTTGTCCTGGTGTGCTAGAGTGCTCGTAGAGGAAAAACGTCTTTGCTTATTCATTGGCTGCAGTCTTGTCGTGACCTAGCCAATCACCAACTCAGACACATCACCCTACTGTACCACTTTGTTTATTTAATTCATTAAAGTTAATTTGTCAGCGGATCTCACCCACTAATGTCTCTCTCTTGCTCGTCTTTACCAGGCCATCTGGCTGCTGTGCACAGGAGCAAGAGAAGCTGCTTTCAGGAACATCAAGACCATCGCCGAGTGCCTGGCTGATGAGCTGATCAACGCAGCTAAGGTAACTTTAATGTCTGAGTTATAGGGTGGAGAAAAAAAACCCTAAAACTTCACATTTCAGTGCTTTGTCTACAGGTAGTTTTTGAATTTGTGCTGTTATTAATGACTTTTCTCTCTTTTTCAGGGTTCATCTAACTCCTACGCCATCAAGAAGAAAGACGAGTTGGAGAGAGTTGCCAAGTCCAACCGTTAAACATGTTTGCTTTCTAACAAAAATAATAAATTTGGAGAAACTGTCCATGTTTCCACGTGTGTTTTTTCTTAATTTCACACTTGATTTAAAATGGGAAGAAACAAAGACAAACTACTGTTAACCAGTTAAAACTTTATTGGTATCTCTACATTTGCTATGAATTCATATGTAGGAAAGCTAACACTAATAAAACAAATCTGCATTCTACACTTAGCAGCTACACGTCCTGTAATCGAGACTGAAAATACAACATTTGAGATCGATCATAAGGGATACTAAAGGAGCTGTACATTGTCCTGCTTTAAACTACAGACATGAAATTGAACAGTTTCTTTGTAATTTAACATAAATCTGGGGGGAAAAAAGTGGTCATGACTTACAAGTTAAAACAGTGTAAAAACTACGACTGCATTCAGTGGTGTCATTAATAGTGTTTTTGTTAGGCTTATGTGAGGAAACCAGCATGCTGTGCTGTAACTTCAGCAGGAGGGGAGAGGGGGGGGGGGGGGGGGGGGGGGGGCTGTGCCAAGAATCAGCCTGTTTGCAGATGTTACAGTTGGATCAGATCCTCATACATATGCTGTGTGTCACCGTTTTTTCCCCTTCGAACAATAAATAAAAGATGTTAGCCGTCTAAAAATGTTTCTTTGATGTGGACGCCCCTCACACCCAACTTAAGATCATGTTAAATGTTAAAACATACTGAGGGCATTAGGTTTGGGGTTGTTTTTTTATGTGAAGTATGTGTGCTTTCTATTGATGAGGAGGCACAGCGAGGACAGAGACGCTCCCAGTTTGGAGGCCTCGCTGCTGGCTGTAGGCAGGAGGGTGTAGTCCTGCAGCTTCTGGAAAGCCTGAAGAGAAAAGAAGAAAAACACACATCACTGCCAGAGACTATTGAACACAATAAGGGAGAAGTTTGTCTCACTTAAGAAGAAGTGGCTTGACAATACCTTAAATAACATCCTTTTTTTTTGTTTTTTGGATTCCTTAAAATAGTAAGATCAGATAATTAAGTCTATTCTGGGTGTCTATAAAAGCTGAAAACAAGAATACTCTCAGCCACTTCAGGCAAAAATAGACACTTTGGGCCATTTCTTCTAATGCAGCTAACATTATTCCTGTGCTCTCACCATCATTTATTTTGCATTTCCATCCTGATTATACACCTTTCCCATAGTAAAAATATATTGCAATCATTTAAAATAAAGGATTACTTCACACCTGCACATATTCCCCTGTAAGCAAAATTATAGCCTGCAGTGTATTTCCCAGCAGGAATCATAGTAGTGGGTGTAGTGGTGATTATGTTTATATTTCAGACTCATTATTTTGGAGCAAAATACTTTTAACTTGTCCTCACATCAACCTTTAATTTCAACAGAAGGATAATGCTAGACATTGGCTCAATAAGACATTTCAGCTTTTATCACTGCAGTAAGATTTATTTTTATTGATCCCCTTGGGAGAAATTCAAATTGACATATCTGGAAAAAAGTAGCAGTGTAAGTGTGAAAGTACTAAAAATAGAAAAAACAATAAATAAGACAAAATAATTAAATAAATGGATAAAATACTATATACAGTAAACTGGATCTTTGTGTCAAAATATCTGCAATATATAAATGCAATATGCAGTTCCTGAGATTATATACAAAATATACCTTCATACAGATGAAAATAAATGTGCAATGTGCAGAAAAAACTGATATATTATGTGCAATGTTCCTGGGATTTACATAGTAAGTAAATAAACTCATGCATATTGTTTTACATGTGCAGCATCAGTCTTTTTTAACTGTGAGTAAGTGGTGTATGGTTTAATCCTAATCCTAGTCAGTGCAGTGGCAGGTACAATACTTATATTTAGCATTTTGACTCTGTGACATGTGGTTTACAGGGTTACCACAGATACCTGCATCACAGGAAACAAAGTGCTATAAATAAATAAATATTCTTATACAGTGTCCACAAATTGGGGAGGAGATTATTAAGTGTCTCAGTTTCTGCTGATCAATGATAAGATCAGTAAAACTCAGAAATAATGCATCTTTAAATAATAAGGCCTTTGCTATTTTAAGCTACAGACTTTCAGGCTATAAATTGCAGCAGCGTCTGATTACAGAGGATGCAGCAGTAGGTTTAGACTCTTTATCTGCATTCATTGCAATGAGATAAAAAACATATTATGCTCCTATAATCTGATAACAATGTGTCTGTTTTTGAATTTGAGGGTTTGATCTGAACAATCAAAGCTGTACTCACGGACACGCTGTCGGGACATTCCTCTGCAGGCCGGTGGAGCAGGAAGTCTCGCTTGGACGAGCCCTTTATGTAGATGCAGTTGGCCGCTGATTCCTCCGGGACAGTCAGCACTTCATAGTGGTGATCGGTCAGCTGTTCCATCATCTGGAGACGAGGACATTACACACACACTTTAATATTACTGACCACCACCCTGACAGCTACACACCATCTCAACATTACACTCACAGACTCAAAGGCAGAATAAGGCTCATTATTGATGTGACATCATCACTCAGTAGATATAAGATGTGTGCAGTTCATGTTAGGACAAAGATGAGGGAAACACACGCAAACAGGGAGAGAGAAATTATGACAGAGAAAACACGACTTTCTAATACTATGTAGAAGGAAAGAGTCAAAATCTAATTAAACTGCTGCTGCAAAATCTAATTAAACTGCTGCTGGGCTTGCCCTCTACTCTAAATGTGACTTTTTTTCTTCAAAATATATTAGCTGCTTTGTTGATGAATTAAGCAAAAAAGGATTATAAAATGTCCACAGAGACACTTTAGTCTGAGGTTAATTATAATAATAATGATACTAATCATACTAATAAACTTTACTTATAGAGCATCTTTCATACAAAGGGAGGTAGCTGAAAGTGCTTTACTGAGAACAAAAATACAATAAAACAACAGCAAATAAACTAATAAAATAAATATTACCATTGTTCTTTCTTTTCTTGCAGAAAATCATAAAATAAATGGAAAGAAATTTCATGCTTGCCTACTTTTTTTTTCCTGGGCAAGAATAATTCCTTTAGGTGCATCAGTGGCCGTTTGATTGGACAAATTACCACCTTTTTTTTTTTAAACCTGGGAGAAAATGCACACTGCTACACACACACACACACACACACACACACTCACCCGAAGTGTCTTCTTGGCCCCGTCACTGTTGCTGATGATGATGGTGTCCGGACCTCCCATGGAGCAGATGTTCTTCAGCCGGGCTCCACCGCAGACGGGGACGGTGGAAACGGCAAAGTCCTGAACAGATGGAGGTGGAAAAAGTTTAATTTATACAAAAGTCCCTGCAGTTTCTTTTCTTTTCTTTGAGCACAAGAGGAGTTCTCTCATCTTGCTTCAGCAGCACAGGAGGCTGTTGTGGTGTTCACATCACATGACAGGCGTTTTTCACATCTCACTTTTTAACTTGTCATAGCAGGAAAACAAAAGCTACTAAAAACATTAACGACGACTCAGTCACCAGTGAGTCAGCGTGATCCTGAAGCTGAAGCGGCTGAACAGAAGTCAACCATCATTAATTTCATTACTTGCGCTACCGTTCTCCTTCTCCGAGTAGAGACGAGCTCAGCTTTTCACTTTTTTTTCTAATCGCTGACCGTGTCAAACTTTTACCACTCGTAGCTCGACTCAAACCAGCCTGCCGTGTGATTCTGGATCCGAGGAGTTCGTGCAGCTGCAGATTTTTGGGTTGAATAGTTCTTCAATATGGATTCAAGCAGTTATACATTACTCACAATTTACTCAATAGTTTTGACAAGAAACAAATCTACTGTAGGTGTTATGAGAGCAGATTTTGCTTTCTTTAACCTAATAAAGGCATGGAACTGTGCACCCTGCCAGACCTACATAAAACAATTACATTGATATTAAAGCTTTAACCAACTGGAAGTAAAACAATTATTCAATTAATTTATCAACAGCTACCCAGGGCACAAAACTAACACCAGCCATCAGATTTAAACTGGTTAATTATGCATATGGTAGTTTTGTTTATTTCACTCACCAGACAAAAAAAAAAAACAATAGCACAAGCTATCAAAATTTGAATATTCACTCATTTGGCTGGTAGATTTTTAAAAAAGTTAATTTTTCACCATGTAGCTTCCTATTTTCATTACATTTTAATGAAGAAAAATGCCAGCTTCTAAATTTGAATATTTTCTGTTTTTTTAAGTAGACCATGAATACCTTTGTGATGTGGACTTTTAGTCAGGACAAAACAGAACATTTTAGGTTGCATCTAGGGGTTTGGAAAAAAAAGTTTCACCATTTTGTGACATTTTATAGTTTTATTTGTTATCTGATATAATTTTGTTGCTTTTATACTTGTATGTGCATAGATGTACCTGCCTTTGTGAATTCTATTTGCTTTTTAAAGTGCTATATAAAGATTAACTGAGAAACTAATCAGCAGATTAATAGCTAAAAATTGTTATTTGCAGCCTTTCAACAAAATTTTATTTCAAGAGTTTTAGTGTCCCATTAACTAAAAAAACATTCCTTAGGATTTCCCAGCATGTTAAGAATAATATTTGTTAAAATTATGAACACTTGTAACAAGTCCGGCTGATTTGGTGTGAAAATGGTTTCTAGCAGCTGCAGAGAAAACATACTGGCAAACTTCCAACAGCATATTTGGCGCAATCCTAATTAGGACATAAACAAATGTTCCCTGTTATCAGGAATCACTGACGACCTCACTGGAAGTCATGCTCTGCTGAATGTTTCACTCATTTTCAACCTTGTTTGACATGAATCCTGGATTGAGATGCTACCATGCCGTTTAATCTACAATCCAAATATGAATGAAGCTTGTTTATTGTTGATTTTTGAAATGCAAAGATTTGAATCAAACTGAGATTATACTCTAAGCTGCAAAATATAATGTACTGAATGTTCCTAGTACTTTACTTCTGCTTTTTACAGGCAGAATATAGTAATTTTATCAATGGCAATTGAAAAGCATGTAAAACACTAGAGTAACGATTTCTGACACATGATACTGAGGATCTGAGTTAACGGTCTGCTGGTCTTCCTCTTTCATCCCTCGCTCTGACCGTATGAACCCTCCCACCCACACTAATACATCCCATACTGTCAGACACGAAGCCAACAACACACACACACAAGTGCAGAGGACATGCGTGTGTGTGTGTGTGTGTGTGTGTGTGTGTGTGTTCAGAAGTGCGCAAAATGCACTTAAGAGAAGTGAAGGGATCAATATTAATGGGTGAGTTATGTAAATCCTGAGGGGGACACAATGTGTGGTCTCCATCATTTGGCTAAAGGAGCTGGTCTCGTTCATCAATGTTTACAGACTATAATTCCCCAAATGCAATATTGTTAATGGCCACCTGCTCACTTTGGCAGCTGGGTCGCTTCCTTACAAGAATCTTTGGCACTGAGACTCTCTGTTGCCTTGGGCTAGAAAATGAAACTATTTATTATTTTAACCTTTTTTGGGTTTTTTTTGGAAGGATTTGGTTTGTTTTTTCCAAGTGCTAAAGCCAGAAATTCATTTAATAAGCAGGAAAATTCAACATATTAAAGATTCATTTCTTACCCTGAAAGTGTCTGCCAGCACCTCGGCTCCTCTGCGGTTGGTGTGGGACGAGATGCCGACAAAGAACTCTCTCCCCGTAAAGAGGACGTCGCTGCCCTCCAGCGTGGCGCCTCCAGAGTCCCCCTCTTCGCCCCCCATCTCGACCACGGTCAGGTTCAGCTCTGACATCACCCTCCGCACTGCCTCGGCCTGAGCAAAAAGGAGGAGAGAGGGAGAGAGAGAGAGAGAGAGAGAGGAGAAAGAGAGTAGAAAAGGACATGTTCAACTTGATTCACTCAGAGTTTGACCATCAGAGCAAATGAACAATCTTACAAGGTGGTTAAACACAGTTTGCATCTATTTAACCAGTTTCAAAGCATATAATTATGTTTTTAGGTTTAAATGACAGAGTTTTGTTGAGGTCAAATGATAATGTTTTAAAATGCTTTGCAAACTTTACTTATTGGTGCACTCGTGGAGCCTCAGTAGTGATTTACAGGTAGGTAATTTTTGAATTTAGGGCTGCAAATAAAGATTATTTTTATTACAGATTCACCTGCTCTCACCACTGTTTTGCTCCTAATTGATTTGTCTATAGTGCTTCTTCATTTCCTCCAAAGAAATTAAGCTCTCTATGATGTGTGACACAGAAAAGCTTCATGTTTCAGAAGCTGCACAGGGTAAATATTTTTGCAATATTTTTGCTTTTACAAAGTCAACAAACCACTGCAGCGCTATCTGAATTATTTACTAATAACTTCCAACGGCTTTCCTGGAAAGTCCTGTTATGTAATGTAATCTGAAACATTATAATGACGGGGAAAATATTCAAAAAATGTGTAATTTTTAACAGGCAAGCAAACAATTAAACTGGAATGAATTATTGGGTTTTAATAGGAATGTTTTTCAAAGGAAATTTCTACTCTGCTTATAAATAATACCAAATGTTCCAGTACACATTGGCTCAGCTGCCAAACAGAAAAGAAACATCAAATCTATAGGACAAACAATGTGAGCAAACATCAGGAAACTGTTGACTTGAGTTGGAGCATTTCTCGTATTTAAGTGGTTGCTTTTCTAGAGTCTTTTCTCACTTCTATTATAGATTACTCTTCTGATTATTTTCTCAATTCATTGTTCAGTCCAAAAAACAAAAGAAAATAACAAAAAATGCCTATGTTGACTTTCAGTAAATTGCTTGTTTTGGCTGATAAACAATCCAAAAACCCAATAATATTTAATTTACTGTCAAAGAAGACAAAGAAAAGCAGAACATGTTCACATCTTCCTTCTATGCTTCTTCATTTTCTATCAACTACTTAATCAATGTATTGTTTGAGCTCTAAATGCAACTAAAAGTTTCTTTTCATACTGTACTTTTATGCACTGAAAGGAATAGCTGACTCTTTTGTTTTAGCATGAAACAGCAGATAGAGAAGTACTACCTACTCCCCCTTGTATCTGACAAGCCAAGATTAAGTGTTTTTATCAGAGGATTAATGGTGCAGAAATGGGTGAAGTGGAGCCATTGTGTTACCTCGCTGCGTCTCTGCTGTTTGAAGGGTCGGGTGATGAGTGCCGTGTCTCCCTGGATGACCGCCACGTCGTCTATCCTCCAGCTCTCGGGCAGCTCGGGGTCAGGGGGGATCTCGATCAGCTGCAGGCCCACTTTCTGTCTCAGGGCTCCTGTCAGGCAACCGAACTGACGCTGAGCCTTGGCCAGGTCCACTGAGACGTCCCCGTTCTTGCCACCGTCTCCCGCCGTTTCCCCAAAGGTCTCTGGGATGCCTCGCACTACAGCGTGGGTGAATCGACCATATGGGCACATGTTTGCCATGATTTTACCAAAGTGTGTGTGTGTGTGTGTGTGTGTGTGTGTGTGTGTGTGTGTGTTTCTTTGACTATAAAAAAAGTGGGTAGCTGAGTACTGGTGTTCTGCCAAGAGACAAGCAAGAGGTAATAAAAAGATGCAAATTCTTCACAAAAGAAACCACACTAAATCCAGTTAATGGGATGAATCAGGAGGTCCAGGAGTGAAGCAGAGAGCATCTTCATCCCCCGTGTCTCTCTTCTTTTATTTCAGCTTTCCACCACCGGCTACTTCCCCATCTGCATTCTTACAGATGCCAAAAAAAGTGGAGGCAGATGATCCTCGGCCAGCCTAACACAGATGGAGATGGACATGTTAACAAAGGACAAATGGAGTAAACTAAACAGCATGGATCAGATTATTTGAGGTGCAGTGCAAATATTTTCTAGTTTAAGGAGGTTAACGTCTATCTCAATATCTACATTACAGAATAACACCAAAGAATTGAGACTTGCTCATTGTCCATTTATAAGAAGAAACAACTGAACACATGTTATTGTTATTTGAGCTGCAAATGCAAATATTTTCCGTGGGATTTGGGAAATATTTCACTCTAGTTTGAGAGATTTATGTCTCCCTCATTATTCATTCCACTTACAATATAGCATAATTGAGACCCATTGTCAATGTATAAGAAGAAACAACTTAACAAATGTATCGCGGGTGAAACATTCAAGGCCAGCTGAAATAACATTTAGAGTAGACAAAAGGAGCATTGTCCAAAGTCAGATTATAAGGAAACATTATTGAATAGCTTTGCAATATGCTGAAAAAGCCTTTCCCCATATTTGGTCAGTGGGTTAGATTTTAGGACAATTGCCCTTTTATCATCTTCCCTGTAACTCACAGCAAGCAGTCGCCCACTTAGAGGCTGCAGAAAGGGGGGAGGTGGAGGAGGAGGGGAGAGACTTTGGTGCTCTTCCACACAGGATGTCCCCCTAAATCTGTTTCATAACTTATGCAACAAGTGCTGAGCTTTGATGTTCAGCTCATTGTGTTAGTAAAGAAAGGCAAGCACACAAAGCACATGAAGAGTTACCTGCAAGTGAGCAATGATACCTGGAAGGAACTATAGTTTTAATGTTTTAGGGCTAATAAAAGTGACTATTTTTTAAATGCATACTCTTAAGCTGTCCAGCTGCATCAACCAATATGAATATGAGCAAAAAAACCGCAGGACAAAAACATCTCCAAGTGTTTGGCAACACACCGCCCAGCAGATTCAATGCTCTGCAGCCTCAAACACTTCTGATGCGAAGAGGAGGAGGAGGAGGAGGAGGAGGAAAAAACTGTCACTAAAACTCACAGAAGTTCCACAAATATCAAATATAGATGTTAATTAATATCTCCTCACCTGTTTTTAATGTGGGCAGCAGTTTCCCTCCGTTTGTTTTATCCCCCAAACACAGACACAGATCCCGTTATCCTCTCGCTCCCTTTTCCCCTCTGTATGCCTGGCGACGTGTCAACGGTCACAACGTAACTACGCACACTTCCGGTTAGACGTTTAAAAATAAAACACCTCTGAAGAACAACTACATCTCTTTATAATCAAGCAACTTTAAATTAACATATGATGGGAAATATTTAGCATAAATCATTATTTTATGCTGCAAACTTATATTAAATGCTCTATTCTAGTCTAGTTTTTATTTCATTTTTCTCTCTTTCTATTTTTCTGTAGTTGTTTTATTTTCTATTATTAGTGGGGTTTTGTTTTTGTTTTTAATTGTATGTTTTAATGTTTCCACTGTTGTTTTACGATTATTGGGTTTTATTTTTATTTTTCAAATTGTATGTTTTTATTTTTTATTTCTTCCCCAATTACTGTCAAATGTTTGTTTTAATGTAAAGCACATTGAATTGCGCCTGAATATGAAATGCACTATATAAATAAAGCTGCCTTGCCTAGAAATTGGCTCTATAAAGGTCACCACAAAAAGTTAACAAACCAAATTGACGTCTTCTTTAAAAATAGATTTAATAATCGTTGAGCTCTTATTTCGTTAAGCTAACATACGTAACATCCGGTGTACGTCACGTGCGTATCTCTAGCTTGACCTAGCTCCCCCCCATCCCCCACACGTCCTGCAGGGAGTCAATCAAGACTGATTTCTGATCAATTACAACCAATACTGAAGCCGCACTACACAATAGACACTTTATACTCACTAATTACATCACAGGAGCAAAAAGTCTGATTAAAAAGATTCATTTTTTTTGTTGAAGATGAAGAGTATCATCTCCAAGTTCATAAAAAAAAAAAGATAACTTAAAGGGGAACTTCAATCTGGATCTTGTTCTCCTATGTTTTTATGTCTAAGTGACTAATGGAGACAACAATTTTTGAAACTGGTCCAGTATTGAGTGAGATCGTTACAACAGCTCTTAAATGGACCGTTGTCCCTTGGGGCAATTGTGCCTGTCAATTTCCGTCCACTAAAAGTGCTCGTTTTAGCCCCTGGTTCAGGATGTTACTATAACTGTCTGATAACATTATTGAAAGAATCATACAGAGAATAAAATGTTTTTACCCTCACTTTTCACTTAATACGGTCTGTTTTTTATTGTGTCTAATAAATCGAGAAGTCTCATTCTCAAATAAAATTGTTGCGTTGAGTTAAGTTGTCGTAATCTAAGATAAATATTCAAGCATGTATTTGAATTGGAAGTGTAGTATTCTGCCTGCACCACATTTGAGTGACAGACATCATCTATGACGTATGTATAAGGAACACATGTTTGGAGCTGGCGGGTTGGATGGATGGCTAGATGATGAAGGTTGTCTAACTTTAAGGAAGTAACGTTAGTAGCTTTATCATTTTATTGATCATTTTAACCCAAACCATGATGTTTCCTTCACCTTAACCAAGTGTTTACTGTGTGTAAAACATCATTTTCCATCAGTGATTTATAACCGTTTCCCAACTGGTAGAAAAAACTTAAAAGATGCGAAAACAGGGTCCAGGTTGAAAAATACATTTCTCTTTAAAATAGGCATTTATTTTCCTATCATACACTTAAAACCACCTGATCAAAGTAAAAACTAGAATGAATAAGAGTTAACGTTAAAGCAACTATATCACAGCAACTTAAAAATAAAAAAATGAATACATTAGCATCATAACAGACATTATTGTGACCTATCCAAAAGGATGGAGTGCAATAGTTCAGCTGTATTACCTAAACATTCAATGTTAACCCTTCACAGTTAAGCTAACATTAGCTACTGTTTAAACTAGGTTTTTTTTAAGGTAACTTACCATCAGTTTTGGGCTGGTTACTGCAAACTGTTATTAGCGACTTTATAATAATTTACAGTCAAAGAAATGCTAAATTTTGAAGTCAACCAGAGTAGGATTAAACATTTTAACGTACCACTGTTTTTGGACAATCTCTGCATAAATTAACCTATTTTTGCCACATGTAGCCGATAAGCCTACCCTGACACCCTTTCCTGGTATTAAGACACTGAATTAATGGAGTTTTTCTATTAGATTTCCTGGGATTACGGGCTCCTATTTCACCCCCCCCCCCCCCCACCCCCTCTAATAATCCTGATGAATTGTTTATGAAAGGTCAGGTACTGTACAGCTTTTCCTATCTGCTTATATCTGCCCGTTAAATATTACACTAAAGCCTAAACTTAGGACTGTCTGCAGTGAATCAAATAAGTCAATATGTCTCTCACCTCTCCCACAGTGCTGTAAATAATTGGTTGCATCAAGTTTCCAGTTCATTTATCTCACTAGGCTGTCTAAACATGTGTCAAATCGCCTTCTTTTTCTCTCTCTTTCATTCTTTCATTCTCCTCTCTTTCTATT
This sequence comes from Scomber scombrus, assembly GCF_963691925.1. Classification (NCBI taxonomy): domain Eukaryota; kingdom Metazoa; phylum Chordata; class Actinopteri; order Scombriformes; family Scombridae; genus Scomber; species Scomber scombrus. The sequence goes on from NC_084985.1 coordinate 7,747,002, forward strand.
CAAAGTCAGCGCAGATTAAGGCTTGTACACGCTGTACCACTGAGCCGCAGTGTTTGTCTGTGTGACACGACAAAAAATAATAATAATCTGGCTTTTCCAGAAAATGTGGGTCAGATGATGTTGGATAAACAGGTTGCTTCATCAGCCTCTAAAGGAAAAAGCTCTGCTGTTTATATTACAACCCTTTAAAATGGCATCAGTGTGAATCTTGTTTACAATCAATAAGGTTTTTTTTTGCTCAACTTTGGCCACACATCGCTGCAGGTTTGGACAGCAGTGGCATAAACATGCATAAACACATCCTCGGTAACAGATGGCTGTGAGCTGTGAGTTTATAAATGTGGATGTCCGCATGGGAGTGTGGGGTTACTTTTTTGTAAAGCTGCTCAATATTTCCTTCTACTGACTCGATTTAGTTACTACAGCCAAGAAAGGCAGAGATGCAGAAGGTATTCAGCAACAGAGAAGAAATATATATATGTGTGTGTGTGTGTGTGTTTTATAAACAAATGAAGAGAAAGAGTCAGAAAATGTGAGGGTGATGTAATAACAGAGGGATGTGTGGCGGGAAGGGGGGGATGGAGGGAAGAGAGGACAAGTAGACGGCACACAGACCAGTGCAGACAGGATTAAAGAACACCATCTGTCCGCTGAGATCCTTCCAGCCAACACACAAAAAACATCCCCGTTAAAAAAACACCATCAGCAGGTTCACCCCACGTACCCCGTCTGTGGAGAAGAGAAGGAAAAAAGTCTCCCCTCTTATTATAATTCAGTACTTTTGTCCTTAAATATCTAGAACACTCCTGTTACAGCTGGCAGAACTGGACGTGATGTACTTTGAATTACACAGGAGCAAAATGCATAGTAATTATGTGGATGTTCGAGTTTCTTTTAGTAATTTAGAGTCGCTTATAAACTGCTCTGCTGGAATCCAGTTTTTGGCCAGTTTTGCAGTTTTTTATATCAATGATGGAATCAGTTACGCTCCTAACTGAGTGAATTTGCATTTTATCAAACATCTTCATCAGTTTTAGTTTGTATTTCTTCACTCAGTTAGGAGCATACAACCATAGTTTTATGTTTTATTAAGTATAAGGCTGCAACTAAGGGTTATTTTTTATTACCGAATAATCTGTAGATTGTTTTTTTCGATCAATTAGTTGTTTGGTCGATAAAAGGTTAGAAGACTGTGGAAAATATCTTGTGCATTTTTTCTTAAACAATTACACAAAATGACTCATCGATCATAAAAATAATTGCAGATTGAGTTTCTGTTGATCGACTAATTGACTGATTGATGCAGCTCTAATAAAATACATCTAATACCAGTTTAAAAACATGCAAACAACTACATTTCATTAGCTCATTCAAGGCTGAAATTAGGCAAAAAAAAAAAAACTGCTTTCATGTAATAGTTATTGTGTAAAAAAGACAAATTCATGAATCCAAACACATTTTAAGAGATTTGGTGCATTTTTAGGTGTTTTTTGTTACTTGGCTTAATAATTCTTTTTGATTTATATAGATTTATCACCACTGAAGTCATGAATGAATTGATATAAAGAGTCAATACAACTAGTCTGAGGGCCAGTTTCTCTAAATTTGCAACAAGCAAGCTGCGATTTGCATCATGAGATCATTTCCTGTTGTGTTAATTTTGGCATGTTGAACACAGTACTTGTCACATGTGCATGAGGACTGAAACGACTGCAGGCCTGACCAACATTAGTGAAACAGGGAAATGACACTGTTTACGATCTGTGTGTCACCAGAGAAACCAAATCCTCAGAGTTCATGATTAGTCTATAACGATCCATTTTATTCCTTATAAAAGTCAAAGAAACTGGCAAAAACTGCCTTATAGAAGAGTTGTCGGACTGATTATCCTTCTAACATCCTTATTACTGCCAGTAAATCAGAGCAATGAAAGAAAAGGTTTAGTAAATACAGTTTGTCAGAGGCGTAGCAGGAGTCTGACAGCTTCTCCTGAGAGTCTTCTGTTTTTTTTGGCCGTGTGCTGCCGTGTAATTAATCAACTAGTAAACAGCTTATTCAGTCTGAGCCTGCTTGGCTCAACCCATCACAAGACTAGCTGTCAGCAGACCGTTCCTACATGCTGCCCTCACGTCTCCTATTACGCCCTGAAGGATAATTTGGTTATACTGGCCTGCTCTCCATCTCACTGATTCTGTCTATCTGACATGCTGACTGTCTTTCTCCGTGTTTCTTTCGCTGTCGAAGATGCTGACTCTTTTCTCCACTGTGCTCTTTACAGAAGCTGCTGTCTCACACATTTACGCATCAACACATACACAATATGCCTCATTTAGACAAAAAAAAAAGGATAATATTTCTCATACTTACACACAATCTCAAACAATGCAAGACAATGTTTAAAGGACAGGCTCTCAATGTTTCAAGTCTGTCTTAAAACAACAGTCAGGAGCCCAAATTAATGTTGACATACATTAGTAATCATTCTTCCTGTTCATACTGACTATTAGAGATCCCTTCATAATGAACTTATAATGTAAGTGATGGGGGACAAAATCCACAGTCCTCCTGCTGTGCAAAAGTGTGTTTACACGTTTATCTGAAGCAAATATGAATCTTCAGCTGTCCTAATTAGACAAATCAAGTCAATATCTTTTAAATTTACTGTCGTTTTATTGCCAAATTCCCTCTTTTTGTTACTATCCTTCCACTCTAAACACTGAAAACACTGCCTGCCGAGACACAAAGAGAGACATTTTTTGCTAAAAAAAGACTGTGACTGTGTGACTAACTCAGACTGCTGAATCCTCCCATACGTTATCCTTCATCACTTCCATTGTAAGTTTATTATGAAGGGATTTTCTAATGGTGGGAATGAACAGGGGGAATGATTACAGCAAGGAAAATGTTCATTTAGGCACCCAGCTGTTGTTTTGAGAGGAATAGGGTTAAAACTAAAAATTGTGAACATATCCTTTAATTCAATTCAAGTTAGTACACAGATCCACTAACCTGTAAAGTAAAATTACACAACATCTCCCCAAATGTTTCTCAGATATGTGAGTGTTTCATCCACTTTTTTATCACCTGTATAAGGTGTTAGACTCTATAATTAAACTAAGAAACAATTAACTCATCTCATCTGTCATCTATATACAAACCCAACCCGCTTTATCATGATATCTTCAGTATTTCTTTCATGCAACACCACAGATAGATAAATGATCTTATTGCTTATCCTCCTCTGTAGTAAGGTCAGAGGTCACCTACAGTAGGAGCAGATCTTAAACATTCATCACACTTTGCCATAAAGTCTCTTTCTGCTGACTGCCATCGAGCTTACCAGAGAAGTACAAGTCCACTTATTTGGCTCAGTGTCTCTTAAATACTTCCTTTCTGTTTCTACTTTGTTTGTCACTTCCTTTAAACACTAACGTACCGGTATCCTTATTCATCCTTTCAACTAATGAGCCAGCAACTTTGACTAAAACGCTGTTTTTTTTATCGTGACACACCCACTATGATACAAAAACGAACGCCAAACCTACATTCTTTGGCCGTCTTTACCCGTCTCAGCTGATCGTTATTACCTCTCCAAATTAAATTAAAAGTTTTAGGGAGGAGTATTTTTTTTTTTTGTCTAAGTCAGGCCTACGACAAAACATAGAGGCCAAGACCAAGAGTGACACAAGGAGAAAAAACCCAGAGGTGAACACAGGGGTGCTGACAATAAAAATTACATTTTGAGGACGTACTACTTAATCAGCTAAACCCAAAAATACAGCAGAAGAAGAGCTGACATCGAGGGTGTGGGCTTTGGACTTCCAACGACGACGATTTCTTTGGAGGCGCTTGAGGAATAAACATTAACGTTATTTAGGACTTCTGACTGGAAGCATCATGCCTCGTTCACTTCTTCTGATTGTGCTCCTATGTTGTCTTCCTCTGGCAAGTATGTGGGACATACAAGACGCAAATCTGGTGCAAAAATCATCAGTTATTTGATGATTTGAAGGACTCGGAGAAGACTAAAACTTCCATAATTTGCTTTTTTTTTTTAAATAAATCAAACTTCATTATCAGTTTGGTTTTAGATCTATCAAATAGCAACGTAAAGAGATCTTGTTTAATGTTAAATTTGGGAGGAAAAGTGCTTTTATGTGAAAGTAATTGTGTAAAAGAGTTATTAGATCAAATCCAAACATCTACAAAAAATATTTTCGAAACTATTTTTACTGTATTCGGAAAGTTTTGTTGCATTTTTAAGCTTTTCTTGGCGTTAATGTGCTAACAGTTTGAATTGTGTTTTTTTTGTCTTTATAATTTTGATCTTAATCTTTTGATTAATACAGATTTATCGCTACTGGAGCTGTTAAAAAGTCCCTTAAACTAGCCTGAGTTAATGATCACTTAATAATGATTGATTATTTTCTTCTGATTTAAAGTGTGACCTGTCTGCACAATGTAGACATAATCACAAAAACAAAGAAAATAGAGCCTGTTGGTGTATCAGTCAGTTTTTTAATAAACACAGGTTAAATGTAGACATTTAGATTTTAGGAAAAGACCGGCCAATAGAAATGTGTATAGGGTGTTTTTACAGATCTCAATTGTAAAAATGAGTCAGTATGAACAGTATGTAAGGGTTAATGTTTCTCCCTTCAATAGTTTGTACTGAAAACCAAATATGAAGGATCCTTGTGAAAAAATTTACATTAATTGATATCACACAATATTGGTATCCTGTCTCAGTTAGGTAACATTCACAATAAGTTTCTTGATATTTGTTTTTTTCTTTTCCCTCAAGCCTGTTTGCACTGTTACACCTGCGTGTTCCCCTCCATCTCTCCTCTGGACTGCCTAAAGTTTCCCCAGGAATGCCCGGCTGGACAACTCTGCCTGTCGAGCACTGCGACGGGAATACGAGGTGAGAGAGAGAGAGAGAGAGAGAGAGAGAGAGAGAGAGAGAGAGAGAGAGAGAGAGAGAGAGAGAGAGAGAGAGAGAGAGAGAGAGAGAGAGAGAGAGACTGTGAGGGAGTTTATCTGTATCTTTTCTTTTCTGCAGATTAGATTATTTTCAAAGAATCTGGGGCAGCGATGGATCACAAATTGGCAGACAAAGCCTCATTGTAGAGTGTTTGTCTGGGAGAAGATTTGAGAAATGTATTCTCCTTTCTGTAAAGTATAAGGACAGTTTTGTTTTGGCTTTTCTTTTTTTTGTTCTGCCAGCCCACCGGAGTTGAAGAGAAACCATGGATATAAGAGTGAAAGTGCTGACTCTCTTTTATTTGATGGCGCCACTCACCCACATCATGAAGAACTCCGCAGAAACTGAACTCCGTTTTTTTTTTTTTTTTTGTAGTTACAATCCCGACACTGTTCACACAATATAGGCCAAATCCCTTTAAAGCTGTGAATCAGCAATTTAAGCTCATAGTCATGGTTTTATATGAAAGCTTTGCTCTGAAATGAAGGTTTATTGAGTTATCTGGTTAACATGGAAAATTCTTAAATGTGGAACACAGACTGATGTAAAAAACGGGTTTCTACTCTGCAGAGTTGTCCAGATAAACTCCATAAACCTCATTTTTTTGGGACTTTCCTCTGCAGCACGGAGCCAAAACAATATCACTGTCCAAATATTTGCAGTCCACACTGTTAAATCTCTTATTTATTGATGTTAGGGATACTAAAACTATTAAAAATTTAAACATGTGGTTGTTGTTTTTTTGGGAGGCTTCTCTCAGGCCTTAACCTTTCTCGACTTTCCGATTGTAAAAAAACTAAACGAGACAAAAGAGTGACTCAGTGGATCAGATCTCAGCACCATTTCTCATCAGGCCGGTTGTCAGCTCACTAAAGCCTGTGATGCCATCAAATTATGTCTAAAAATAGCTCACTGGGCTCCGGACTAGGGTGGGGCAAAATGCTGGCTGTGTCTCATCAAAGGATATAAAAGCCCCCTTTACTCACATGCACTTTAACTGAGCTGTAAACACAGTTTTTTGCATGTGAGCGTCATGTGAGGAGAGTCGTCCAGAAACATGCCAACATTCCCAGGTTTTATGTATCTCTTTTTATTTCAGGCGTTACACTTTGAAAACAGCACGTGAGTTTAAACTCATGCTTCCTTCTTCCTGAATCACCTGACCTGGAAAATGATTATTCAAAGTCCCCCCCCCCCACACCTCTACGATTTGTTAAATGACTCAGATAAAAGGCTGTCAAAACACTCTCACTTCCTTTTCAGGTTAGTTTCTCATCAGCGTCAGTGTAATGACAGTGTGTGAGACAGAGTGAGGCTTTTAGTGGAAGATTAACTTCTTCTTTTAATCAATATACTAGAAAAGTAATGTTGTATTTTAGAGAAATTACTCATTGTGAAACATGTTAATGCTACATTAAACTCAACCAAATGGAGCAAAATTAATGGGTGTTAAATGAAAGCACCGAAAGGCCGACTGAATGAATCGCAGCTGAGTTTGAAACACAGAATATAAATCAACAGTGATTTATGTTGTTTGAAGTCTCATCTTTAAGGCTGAGGCTAATAGGAATGGATTAGATTTTAGTTGTAAAAATAAGTTTTGAACCAATAATGATGCTGTAGAAAGACTTAAAGCTACACTATGTATGTTTTCTGATATTTTTTAGTTTAAATATAAGTTTACAGTACTTGAAATATTCACTATTTATATATATTTATATACATATTTATGATCACTGAAGTTTCTTATATTAAAATATATATATTTCAGTTCTCAAATTTGACTTTTTTTATATAAAATTCGGGTTATGTAAAAAATATACATATTCAGTATATGTAGTTTGCTCAGAATCAAACGTGATCATTAGGGCTAACGAGGATAATCAATCGAACATTTTTGCAATGACAAAACTTGAAATGCTTTTAGAAATTTAAACAGGAGACTTCAAAATATAAACTAAGTTACTGTACTATAAATTAAACTGTATTTCATATTTAATATTAAGTATTTTGTGGTTGTTATTCAGCAGCTTGAAATCCTAATTATGTCCTTTCTTTGCTTCCGTAGTCTTCATCCATTATAGCACGGACCAGTATAACTTCCTCTCTTCTCTCCGCCCTCGTAGGTCCTCTACAGGTGACGATGTACGAGAAAAGCTGCGCTCTTCCCACCCAGTGTGGCATTAGTGGGCAGAAATTCACCACAGGTCTGTACTTCAACTACACCAACGTCTGCTGTGATACGGACCTGTGTAACGCGGCTGTGACCGCTGCTGCCCTCAGCTGGGGACGAGTGGTGCTCTGCCTGCTGCCTGCGCTCAGTCTCCTGCTGGCCTGAGCAGCAGAGATGATGATGATGAAGATGATGATGAAGGTGGAGATCAAGCAGGGGTCACGCCGAAGATGACCTGGGAGACATTGTGTAAAAATGTACACTGACAGACAAAAGCAAAGAGAGAATTAACAGTGAACGTGATGCAGTCGTCACTCAATGATGAGTTATACATTTTAATGATGCAGTGATTGTTTCTTTTATATTATTTTACTCAAAGTATTACCCAAAAATCAACAAGTCTTGGTAAAAATGCATCTGATAAACTTACTATTTTTATACACGTCTTATGTCAAATGTTTATTTTTAGCACATGATTTGACGGTTGTGTGAGGCGAAATATATATATATAAAAAAAGATGATAAAACTGTCCAAATATAGTTAGAAAAATACAAAACTGACACAAAAATAAACAGCTGATAAAACAATCTCACCTCAAGTGGCTGCTCTGCAAACGTAGATGTCCAAATTTCCATTTCGAAGTATTTTAAGGTTTATTTTTCCCCCAAATTTTGGCTAAAAAGTTCATTCTTGACCTTAAAAAATAAAGTTGACAAAAGAAACTCACCATCAACCAAAGATACTGAATTCACTGTCAAATAGGATTAGATATATGATATATTGCTCAGTTGCCGTGTATTTCCTGTTGATCGACTGATCGACTGACCAGATGGTTTAATCAACTGCTGGTTTCCGAAGGTCACGAATGAACTTTAGACTTCAACTTTGGAGCCAACATGGAAAAAGGAAAAAAAAAAAAAGAAGAGTACTGAGAAGAAATGGAAAGTCAAACATGATGATTTCCATGTAAAATGTGTCGCCAGCTGTTTTGAAACTCAAAATATACACCGCTTTGTTTTTTGGATAAAACCTTTAATACTCCCACATATATCAGTGCATCTCTAAATGACATTAATGATAATAATGAGGCTAATTAAACTTTAACCTTAATAAAACTACAGCGAATAAATGCTTCTTATTTTACTGTATTTATGTGGATTTGCTGTGTTCATGTTTTTTTTTAACATTATTATACTTGAATGTTTAAAGTCACTGCTGTTATGGAGTAGAAATGCACCTTTTTGTACGTTTCTCGGCTATTTCAATGATATTACCCTCAAAAAATGTTAAAAAGTAAAGAAATAAAAACACACTTTATTATTAAGATTGTTTTATTGGGTTATTAATAGATGAATGTGTCTTCATAAGGGCTTTTAAAAGTACAAAATACATATTGGAAACTTCCAGCCGTGCTATTAGTTTGATTGTCTTTGTTTTTAAATCTACTATTTTTAGTCTCCACAGAGGTTTTCATGCTGTGGACATTGAAGTGCGACTGCTTTCGATTAAGATGCAGACAACACAACAACAAAAAAGAGACAAAAAAAGGCTAAAATATTTGGAGGGAAATGCATAAAGGTAGGAAACAAAGTGAAAAGTATAGATATAGGTCTCATAACAAATACAATACATTGCAGGAAGATAAAACAGAGTTAAAAACAGTGAGGTGAGAAACAAATCTAAATAAAAGTTAACATTTTTAACATTTAATGGTCCCTGAAATTGTATCAAATCCTACGATAAGAAAACATTCGGATATATATATCAGCACTGGCATTAATCAGACACGCTCCCTTTTTAAAAAAAAAACAATAACAAGAACAATCGGTCCATTGTTTTCTTGAGAAAATAAATGAAAGTCTACAACAATTCAGTCAAGTAAAATATATCATCTGTTTGATCAACACTTGTGTTCAATACCTAGCAGGTCAGAAAAGGAGGAGTTAAACAACTGTGCTCACACTGGACGTATAGAATATAAATCAAAACACTGTTAAAGATTGTCTTTTCAATCCGATTCAAAATTGCACTTAGGTTTCTTTTCTTTTTTTAAAAATATGAGAGACATGAAACTTCAGGCTATCTTGGGCTCCCAACAAGAGACATTTAAACAACCTCTAAATTAAATCTTACTTGCCGTACAGTTTAATAAAATCAACACAAGCTGCTAGTTCCAGTTTTTTCCAGCGGTTCGATTTCAAGTCTAGTAAAAAAAAAAAAAAAGCTCCCACAGTGGATTAAATCTACTGGAAACACATGACAAGCACACATAAGTCTAACTGATATTTAATATTTTCCCAATTGTCAAAAAAAAAAATCCCATCAAAAGAGAAAAACGAACACTGAGTATCATCTCTCTGCCTCATATAGATTATTACACTGTTGTGAGCTGAGGCTAATGAGTCTGACTTTAGATTTTAGTCATAAAAAAAGTTTTAACCCAATAATGGTGCTATATGAAAACTTAAAAAGCTACAGTATGTAAGTTTTTTCTCATATTTAAGTTGAAATATGGTCCAAAGTACAACCAGTAACCAATCAGAGGAGGTAAAAGTTAGGGGTGGGAGCTCACAGCTGTCAATCAAGCTCCGAAAACCTGTTTTAGTCTTTTCACGAAATTTGACGACACTTTAAAATGAAATATAGAATAACGCCAGCCTTATCCTGTAATTAATGACATCCTACACGCTCAAGCTACCAATGCTTTATTTTAATTTTAACATTATATGTGCTTATATTAGACTTCCTGCTGTTTCCCCCCGACTCAGAAAGAAAGAAAGAAAGAAAGAGAAACATGTGACAGAACAGGCCATGTGCCCCCGGGGCTGCACAGCGTCACCTTCATTCCTTCATCCACGCTATCTTCAAACTCTCTCACAATCTAATCTCACGTCTTTTTATAAAAGATACAACAAAAAAAAAAAAAAAAAAAAACTAAACGTCCTTCATACATGACATGCAGAATTAAACAAACTGTTGGCAAGAGGCTTTTACAGTGGATCATAACAAGCTCAGTAATCTTGAATAATCCTTTCACGCCTGCTATGGGAGCACAGAAAGGGGAAGCCCGAGTCTATTGAAATAGTTTCCTGTCTGTAACTGTTTTCAGCTCTGCCTCCTTAAAGCGAGACCCGGTCTGCAGGCCTAGAAAAGAAAAGCACCCCCCCTTTTCCTCCCTGAGGTGCACTATAAAGAATAAACATTTAAAAACACGAGTTGGCGTTAATAACAATGAAACTGTAAAACATTTTTTTAAAAGGCCTTGTTCCCCTTGATAGCAGAAAGTCAATGTGAAGACATTTTTTGGCAGGTGAGCTGGTGCTGCTGTGAATGTTTGAGTTGAATCAGCTTGTGTGAGGCTTGATCTGATCTGAGAGGCAGCTTTGTGTCTGTTGTTGAATCTCCCAAAAGAAACATTAAGGATAATAGTGACGGTCATGGAGAAATGGAGAAGAAGAAGTGAGGGCGTTAGCTAATTTAAAAGAAACATTTCTGACATTACAGTGTGTGTGTTTATCGACGGTTAAACTGTACACGAAGCAAGGCTGTAGTTTTATATGTGTGTGTGTGTAGAAGTGTCCACATTTATGTCCTTAGATATGTGTGTGTGGTCAACCAGCATGTCAGCAAAATAAAATGTAACCACAGCTGACATTTCTTTTTGTGTGTGTGTGTGTGTGTGTGTGTGCACATGTTTTTTTATTATATCAGCTTATCTGCTGCGATCGCTTCCTTGTTTTTCTTACAGTGTGAATTGATCCACTGAGGCAAAAACCACATCAGAAAAAATGTAAGAGTATTGTTTGGCGATGGTAAACCAGCTGTATTGAGTCGTGTTATGAAAGGTGATAAACTACATGTTCGTTTGTTTGTTTGTGTGCTTTTTTTATATTTTAAAAGTTGTTCTAACGGTGTTTTTTATTCATCATGAATTGTAACCCTCCTTTCTTCTCCTACTTGAGAGCTTTAGCTACAGAGGAGTAGGCGATGTGGACCTCCTCGTCGATCGGGCAGGTGGAGGAGAATTCCTCCCGGGCGTACGCTGCGTTCAGGTACCTCCACAGGTTGGTCAGAGACTGAGGGATGCTGAAGTTCCTGTATTTTAAACACACAACCTGCAGCAGGGGGAGAAAAAAAAGAGGAAGAGTTGCTTGAACAAAATAATTTAAAAAAAAAGAAAGAGAAACAAACTCAACCTTGTAATTTATTCAATCTAAGCCGCACACTGTAACTGCATTAAAGCTGAAGATTACCTTCATGATGTGGAGCTTAGGCAGCAAGTTGCAATCAGCCAGAGTAAGCTCTTGGCCGTCCAGGAAGGGGCGGGACGAGGAAGTGACGTCATCAGCGCTATTCTCGTCGATCTCGTCAGGAAGTGCAGAGCCGAGGTAGTCATCCAGCTTCTTCAGAGCCTTCAGCAGGCCTTTCTCTAGATCTGAGCACATGAGCATGTACAGAAAATACTCATTTAAAAGAAGTTAAACAGCTAAAACAGAACAGCTTGTATCTCTAGTTTTTTTTACTGTGATAAATGAATGAGTTTAACCCCAATGAATGCACAGATTTCACCCAACAAAAGTGACTTTTCCCACGAGATCCCTATCACACACTTTGGCTAAACACACAGAGCAGCAGGTGACCTATTTGCAGCCAGGCAGAAAAGCTCAGACTGTAATGTTATTAGCACGACCGCTCCCTGCTGGTTTTCTATCAGAGCTCAGCCGCATTTGTTACAGGCAGTGGCACCAAAAAGAAACCCCCCCCCCCCCCCCCCTCCCCCCAAAAAAGTCAAAGATAAAGGTGAAGCAAAGCTTTTCATCTTATTGTAAAGACCTGAAATGACACCTCAGATGTGGAGAGATGAGGTTTGACTCACTTTCATTGGTCTGAGGGTTTGAGTTCTTCACGTAAGCGGAGAACTTGGAGAAGACATCCATGCCGGCCGTGTTGGACTCTGGGTTACGAGCAGCCAAACGGGGATACCTTAAAAAAAACAAAAAAACAAGAGAAATAAATATATAAGACGGTAAAAATAGAAGAGGAGGAAAATGAAGTATCACAGGGAAACAGATGGAGGGGAGTGATTACTTCGGGGGGCTCAGGTTTTCCTCCAGGAACTCCTCGATCTTGTTGGTGTCGGTTTTCACCTCGCTGCCGTACAACAGGAAGGGAGGCTGGGCACCGGGGGCAAGGTCCTTCAAGATGTCTGGCTTCCTGCAGGTAGATGGAAGGATGGAAAAGTCAGTGCCGGACATACAGGAGGAGAAAGAGGAAGAAAGGGAGAGTCAAGAGAAATGTTACAGAAAGAGAGGAGTGGAAGAATAAAAAAGGGGAAGGAGATAAGGAGAATTTAAGTAAGAAAACAAACAGGAAATTACTCATTTTGCAGCCTTTCACTCACATCGATGTGTATATCTTTTAACACCTGTTTACTAAATGCAACTCCCCACCGCTCTTTTACTGCACGCTACATTTGGGAGCTTTAAAACAGTAGGCGGACATTCCTCTGTTGTGCCAGTAGAAAACCTGCAGGGCTGTGAAAGAGAAAACACACTCATACACACACACACACACACACACACACACATATAAACTCATGAAAGACCAGTTTTATCACCTCTTCATGTCCACTGTGGTAACGTCGAAGGTCACTCCTTTCAACCACAACACCATGAAGAGACGCTGGGAGAAGGGACAGTTGCCAATGCTCTGACCATCGCTGCCCGCCTGCAATGCACAAAAACCGAAAGTACGCTTATTTTAGCATCTTATGTAGTGTTTGAGGAGTGTTTTGTGCTCAAATGTTCTCTGTTTTCATCGAGAAAAACTAAATTAACTCTACTCTCTGACCGAGCTGCAAGATCAGCACACACACTGTGAAAAAAAAAAAAGATTATCACACACACGTCAACCTTAAACTCTTTGGAAAACCTCATGCAGAGCTCTAAACCTTGTTTACGAGCAAGAGCAGAAGGGAGGAGATGAAAAGGAGCTAAAAAAAAAGAGCTGGTGAGGTAAACTCAGGTCGCTCAGCTCTGTTGCATTAAATATCAAACCTCAAGTTTGAACACACAAGTTCAAACCTGATCAAGTCTCGACTACGTTTGTGTTATTTTTTACACCAGAAGTCGTTTTTTAAAGTGAATACATCAAGAACTCAGCTTTTCAAATATGAAGGTCTTCAATTATAATACTTTTCCCATTAATTGATTCATTATTAGGTCCTGAAATATCCAAAAAATAGAAAAAAACTTAAAACTCCTATATGACATCCTCACGTGTCTTTTCTTGATTATAAAATATTCATTTTCTTGATTTACTATCACAAAAAAGACAAACAAACGCAGCAAATCGGCACACTTGAGCAGCTGAAACTTAGGAGTGTTTGGCATTTTTTTGGTTGAAAAATTACTTAAACGATTAATTGAATATCAAAATAGCAGCTGGTTGATATCTGTTAACACACTTTAACACTTAAGAGACTTATTGTTTCAGCGGTATGTGATAATAAATGAAATATCTTTGAGTTGTGGATTGTTGGTTTGGATATAACAATCAATTTGAAGGTGGAAAATGGTGACAGGCGATTTTTCCTACTGAGAAAATGATCAACAGGTTAATCCATAATTAAATTAATGGTTAACTGGCGACCTAAGAGCACAATAAACCATTTTTGAATTAAAGTATAGCTTGTTGGCTACTCTGGTAACATACAGCTCTAAAGTGTTTCAGCATGGCTGTAGAGGACCATGTTTAACGTTAAGTCACACCATCTCCTTCAGGACCTCTTACTGTTCCCGAGGCCCATGTGAAACTATAATCAGATATTCTGTTAATTAAGAGTATCAAGTGTCATTGAGGAGCTTGACTGGAAACCTTTAGAAAAGTTACAACAGCATCTTTCACCCTTTGGAGGAAGAGAGAAAAAAAAAGTAGAGGGTGGTGCACATGTTCACATGTTCATACAGAGGAATCATTATGGAAACTTGTGTAAGAGCATGAAGTGAAGGCATGAGAGGAAGGGAGGGAGGAGGAGAAAAAGGAAAAAAAACAGACATATTGGTTATTGTAGAGGATGTTTTTTGGCTGTAAGAAAATGGGATTAACCCAGCTGGCCAATATACTAAATATAGATTAAAGTGGCCTGCTTGTTATCTTAATGTGCATTTAATGAGATTAGACTTGCTGTCGTTTATAAGCCCAGTGAGTCAGCAGAGGTGGTCTGACTGACATGAATATTACAGAGCACACACACACACACACATGAATATATAGTCTAATGAAAGTATAATACAGCCAAGGTGACATTATACCCCCTTCTACCAAAAATGAGGCAGTGTAATGACAAGTTATCAGCCAGAAATAACAAAACATGCAACAAAACACACACAAGAAACTGATTAAATGATTAGATAAAAGAAACTGTGTGCAGCTTTAAATAAACTAATGTCACGTTTATGTCGTCGCCCTCGTGTCAGCCACTTTCTGGGCGTGTGTGTATTTGTGTGTATGTGTGTGTGTGTGTGTGTGTGTGTGACGGTGGCTTTTTTTTTTCTCGCCCCTATTTCTTGTGTCATCATTCAATAGCTTACCTTCACAAAAAGTTCAACTTTAGGTTGATTCGCGTCGCTCATCTTCACCTGTTGATACTTTCCTGCGGAGAAAATGATCAGAAAAGTGCAGAAAATGAAGAAAAAGTGGAGTTTTTGTCTTGTTTTTTTTGTATGTAAAGAGAAGAAACCGATTCGAAACTCGGGGATAGCCAAGCCCATCATCTTCCGCTACAAACCCCAACTAACAAATAAAACACTGTAGCGACCACGCAGGCGACAAAAACACACAATAAACGGAAAGCTCGACTTCCCCAGAGTCCTTAAATGTTACATAGTGCATGATAAAAAGTGTGTAGAGATACCTTCAAGTGCTAGAAAAAGTTGCCGGTGACGCCTGTAGCTGCTGCTGCTCGTTTCTCCTCCCAGTCCCGCTGCTGCTGCTGCTGCTGCTGTCCGCCCTGCAGCGACACACTCATCAGCTCTGCTCCTCCATTTCCTGGAGGTGCTGTGACGGGGGCTGAGCTTTCAGCAAATAAAATGAGAGAGAGAGAGAGATAGACAGAGGGGTGGGGTGGTGAGAGGAAGGAAAGAAATAAAAGAAAAGAAAAGAAAAGAAAAGAAAAAGCGCGGACTGGCTTTGAAGTTGAACAGGAGGAGGAAGATATGACTTAGCTGCAGGATTTGTGTGCAGAAACTTGACAGAATGAGCTGCAAAAACATGGCAACATGGCTGAACCACCACCTGCATAAAAAAAAGCAATATTATTAAAGACACTGTGTTGTTTTTCTAGTATTAAGGGCGTTGTATGTAATATGTAGTAAGTACAAGGTGTGACACAATTAAACGATCAACTGTCATTGTAATGAAGTCTAATATAACAACTGGAATAACAAGATTATTATTGTTGTCAGTGTTGTCATTCTGTCTTTGTGGTGTTGTTGTTGGCTTCCCCGTAGAGCTGAATGACAGGCAAAAAAAACCACCAACGACGTGATTATTTTGTCAGATATTATATTGTGATTTATTACGAGTCTCGATTTTTGTGGTAGTGGGGTTTTTTTTTTTGCATTTAATGTTAACTGAAAAATATGATTTGTAGGCATCTGTGTAGCTCTCCCATTATCAATAAATAAATACATCATAATAATACATCTCCTGTTATTTGGATAATGAATGATATGCAAAAAAATGTTGTCAGTTATCGCAATATTAGTCACGACTTTAGTGGGAGTGGTATTTTTGTATTTCATTTTCACACAAAAAACAACATATAAAAACAATGATGATGATGTGATTTTTGCTGCAGACTCTACCAAACAAGCATGTTTGCTATCATGCACAAAATAATGATGAATTAATCATTCATTAAGCTTTATAAATCAATCATAGTCCATTAATAAGAATAATTTATGGGTTGCCAGGTTGTGAAAAATCCCTCCTTTCCATACCATCATAACATTTGCTTTTTCCAGTTCTTTAGGAAAGTGAATAGAAAGAAGAAATATTTCACTTTCCAAAAACATGCTTATTAATTACTTATTAACCATTAATTGAGTCATTAATTCATGCTTATAAACCATTTATAAAGGGAACCTTATGAGAAAGTGGTACCATAAATGTTTTAAGATGGCTCCTCTACCTTCAGCAACATAGAAAATGTGTTTAACATTCATGCCAACAGTCAGAGGTGAGTGTACTTGCCAAATTGTCCATGTATATTTACATGTTCTTAGCACTCAAGACCTCATAATTACTATGTAAACAGACTTTTTACTTAGTGCCTTCTTGCCTTTGTTGGCTACTTAAAGCACTATTTGACTTAGTTTATTCATTATGTAAAGTTGATTTGTCTCTGAGTCTTAAGATCTTAAGAAATTAGGTGTAATGATGCAATAATTATATGACAATAAACTTGAAACTTGTTGCTAATATTAATTTTGAATAAATTTCAAGTCACTTTATGAACGTAGATTTACAAAATATTTTCACATTTCAATGCAGATTTTTTTGAACACATCTGATTTTCATCCTGTAAAATGTAACAAAGCAGGTTGGTCCGATAGGTTTTAAACAAAATATTGAAATAACTGAGATGAGGAAATATACAAACATGCCTGAAAGTTAATATCAGTAAAGCTTCTTGTTTGTGCAGGATGTGATTGTGACAGTTCTCCAAACAGCTAAAAAAAGATAATGAAGTATTTTCAGACATGCAAACTTTAAGGGAAACTCACACTTCACTGGTTTTATTACAAATTATAAACTCTGATTCCTTCTGCCTAAACAGCTTCTTTATGTGTGCTGCAATGTATTGAACGTTGTGCCTATGCCTCACACTTTCTTTAGTATCATCCTTGGATACTCTTGGAAATATAAAACAGCCTAAATATAGAATTTGTAAAATTTAAATGCACTTCTGTACAGTTTTTGTTGCAGTATGTTAAAGGACCAGATGAGGGCGATACTGAGCTTTACTTGGTTTGTTGCTCTCAAACTGCACTGGAAGAAAAAATCTGGAAAATCAATCCAAATTTGAGTCTTGTTTGATTGTCAGCACATAACACTGTTTTTATTCAGGCGCTTTGTTTTCTGTCACGTAGCACCAAGCTATGGTCCAGGGACCTCCAGGAGTCCCTGAGCACCTTTCTGGGGACAATCTGAGGATAGTTTAACCCAGTAAGAGACTGTAGGACTGGGTTTTTTAATTACAGGTTTTATTTCCCACTGTTATCATCACCTGCTGTCACTTAACATCTCACTGAGCTCTCCTGTTGTTCTCAGCTCAGTTTTGACCCAAGAGGCGTTAACTCAAAAATTAGGTGAAAAATGACTACTGACCATAATTTCCAAAAATATGTGTAAAACCTGTGGTGATAACTTGGAATGAAGTTCGCTAAAAAGGTCTAACAAGGAATTGGGTGATAATTTATACCATACTGTATGCTTATGCAGTCAAACCTGTCACAGTACCAGTTAAGCCCATGCCAGACTTTTGACTTTTTTCATAAAATATCTTTATTTATATCCCAAAATCTACATGAACTAATGAATACATTTTCAAATGAGAGATAAATGTTGCTTTATAAGAAATGATCTCCCTTATAAATCATGTCAGTATCCATGAAAAACACCTGAACTTAGATTTTGGTGCTTAAAGGGAACGCTTACCCTAACTGATGAAAACATTCATTAGAAAATTAGAAAAGTCATCAAATGTAATAAGTTACATTACTTTAATTAAGTATTTGAAATAGTTACATTACTTATTACATTTTAAAAATAATAACTAGTAATCTGTAATCTATTACATTTCCAAAGTAACCTGATATTTAGCTGCTAATAATATAATTAAATAAATAATTAAAGCTTTGCAGCAGCTTCATACTGTCAGTGTTTCGGTCTGTTGTTGTGGTTCAGTGCATCGTGACACCAGAGGGCGTCCTTGTTTTGGTTTTTGGCAGGTAGGGTGATGAAACAGGGGTAATTAGATCATCAGGTTGTCTGTGGAGGAAACAATACAGCATTGTTGAATGTTATTGGCAAGTGTTGACAGCCAAATATGTCACGGCACAGATACTCGTGACAGAAAAACAAACTTTGCATGTTTAGATTTGTTTGTTTTCGCCTCTATCGTGAGTTTACTGCTTTTAGATTTATTTTTGTCTGCATGATGTCTGTCTAACCTGTTTTATGTGTGTGTGTGTGTATGTGTGTGTGTGTGTGTGTGTGTGTGTGTGTGTGTGTGTGTGTGTGTGTGTGTGTGATTGAGCTTGTTTGTTTGTTTGTTTAAGAAATAGTTAAATATCTTAATCCTAAAGCTCCCCTATACTGTGTATCTGCTACAGTAGAGACATTTAATGAACATTTTATGCCTTTTTTGGAGCAAAATAACACTCCATAATCTCAATCTGTGAGAAACTTGAGTTAGTGCTACATTTTGATACTGGAGTCACCTATTTATTTAACATACTTGTTGTAAGGCAGGTGAGGTCACTAAAAGTTGCCCGTCCTGCATGTCTTTACACACAAGACGCTGCAATCATAACAAACAAGAACAATAACAAAATGAGAGCGAAAGAGCAAAGATAATACACCTCCATACATGTCAATCAGTGTCAAACTAAAACTAAAGTATGAGCTCAGTCCTGCTATTTCAACATCACAGCTACAAAACTTCACCGAGGCGGATATGAGGCTCAGATTTAGTCTTTAACACAACAAATATAAACCGCCTTTATATGCTTACAGACATTTTAAGGAAGTGCATTTATCTAAAATTGTTTTATAATGGACAATATAACAAAATATAAAGTGTAATTAAAATTTTCATCATGAGGAATATGTTCCTTTTCTAGTCTGGATGCTGATTTTGATTCAGTTATTTGCTCAAGCACACATCATCATGTTGTGACGTCATGCAGGTTTTGTTTTGTGAAAGCTTTTCTGACTGATTTATATCCAGAAAATGATTTTTTTTAAAGAATCAAAGCATTTAATAAGCTTCCAAAAGCACAGAAAAGACTTCATGTCATCATATTTAACATCTATGATAGCCGTGAAACTCATGAAAACCATGAAAGTCCCTCTCTAGAATCAGTGTTTGGTTTGTTCCTTCTGGGCTACTGTATAAAAAACCAACAACTAAATGCTTTCATGAATATAGAGAGGAGTTTGGAAACACGGAGGTCATGAGTCCCTACAACACTTCCTCCCTGAGAAATCCTCTAAAATGATTTAATTATTTTAATTTGTCATATTTTATTTATTCAGTACTCTTTCTTCCCCCTCTAGATATCAACGACAATGTGTTTATAAACCCTACACAGATAACTAAACTGTCATATAATACATTGTTCTTATTGGGAAATTAGGGACTTGTAAGTGTTTTATTTACTAAGATGAAGATCTGAATACGGTCCAAAGCTTCCTTCATGATACAAGGAATAAAACCCTGATGATAAAATGCAAAAAATGCCATTTTCAATCCAATTTAAATAAACTAAATCTAAATATATCAGCTAGATAAAAGTAACTTAATAAAGTAAAAAAACATACTTAAATAATGTCCCCAATGTGCTAAAAGCTTCTTTATTTTATAATGTTGACACAAGGTGAGAAACAGGTTGTGATGATGCTTTTTAATGATCAGATTTCTTCATTACAAGGTGACAAATCAGAGTTAAGAGTATATTGATTGATAGTAGTTGTGCACACAGTGAAAACCCCCTTCGAGGGAGTCATGGAAACTGAGAGACATGGTGTGAAACTACGCCCAGAGGCCCCACAGAGATGACAGCAGGGCAGCACAGAGGGCCGCGGTGAGGGAGAGCTGGACCGATGTGGATCCGTTACACAGGTTTACGGTGCAACACTGGAAACTGCTGGTGTAGCCGGCGCCCAGGATGGTGCCGGTCAGCGTCTTCCCACACAGGTCTGAGTCCAGGCAGCCGCGGGTGTCCAGGCTCAGCGTCCCCGTAGCATTGAACTCTGGAAAAACAGAAAAGGATGTGAGTGAATGATGGATTCTGGGAGGTTTATTTTGCTAGTGGCGACCCCTACTGGTGCAGTACCAAGTTAGTTAATCCACCATTTTGTCGGATCAGGTTACCACGGAAATATTGACAGACATTTTTTTATCTCCAAATGTTAGTGTTGAAGCATTATCTCATTACTTTTTATTTTAAATCCAAACTCTCAACACAAAAGGTCATAATGTCATTTGAGGTTAACGAGCGAAGTTTCGGGAGCAGGACTACACCTCTTCGGTCATTCTTATCTAAACCAACTGAACCCTCTCCTCCTTTTCCTGCCCATCCATCCCTTTCCTCTCTCTCCCTTTACCTTTATCTTTCTCAGAGGGTCCTAAGGGGGTTCTTCCAAGGCTAGATTGGTACCATCGAGTACAAACCTGGACATACAACAGTTTCCGATGACCGGTGACCATAATTATCAATATCAAGAGAATCAGTCAAGCCTTCTCTAGTTTTTCTGTGGAGCCCGACACATTTTTTCTTTAAAGCGCACATTTTTCTCCTCTCATCATTGAGGGCCCCTGGACACTTGCCCAGATTGCCCGTTTGGGAGATCCAGTCATGGGTTCATTGTTACCAACTGTTACATTTGAGTGACAGCTGCCACAGGGGCCTAATTATGACCCGGAGTAGTGAAAAAATAATAATAAATGAAACTTTCTGTAATAATATGACATTGTTGACTTTGTCAAATGCCTTCGATAGCTCAACTAACACTCGAAGTGTGAGTTCTTTGTTGTCTCAGGCTTTTGTGATTGTTGTTGTTGGGTGAGGGCCAATGATGAAGTGGAGTGTTTCTCTGTGACATAGTGATGAGGATAAAGGTTATTATAGGTGGAAGGATTCAGTCTGTAAGGTAAAAATCACAGACAGAGATGTTGACTGATATCGTCTGAGTTTTTGATTCCCTTCTTTCTATTTGCCGTTCACTCTTACTAAACTATGGAGGAAAGCAATAGCCATAAAAAGAGAAACTGGCATAGGTTCAGTTCCTCTTGTGTTCATGTTGCTTTATTATCTGATGTCTTTTATCGGAAAAAAAGAGTTTGATCTAAATTAAACTGTCTGATTAAATAAAGATAAAATAAATGAAAAGTTAAGGATTTTTGGCCCTTGAAAAGCATAAAAAATGTGTCTCCACTATATCACTGGAATACTTTACTGTCCATATTAATGTCAAACTTAAAAAAAAAACATTTCAGATTTGCTGGTTTTCCTTGTTTTCACTTCAGTCTCACCTTAAGGTCTATTTAGTAGCTGTTCTTGAGCTTTTGACTGTATCACTCGGTCTTCATGAGCAGTTTACCTCAACACGATGGAGCTGTAGATCTTCAAACTTCATGTAATTTACATCAAACCTTCTTGGAAAGTTTGAGCATTGCACTACAGTTGAGTGACGATTGGGCAGATGAGGACCATGCCCTAAATTCGAAAGCTTTGGAACAGCTACTAAATGGACCTTGAGGTGAAATTTTTTTTTGTGAGCTGTTGTTTCCAACGTCAAGAGTAAACTCCAAAACTCAATAAGGCTTATTGTGAGCAGGTTTTAATTAGAAAGTAACATTATAGTTGTGCCAGTCATGATTTTAATGATACGTTTGATGATACCCTTAATCAGATTTAATGATGTTTATTACACCTCTCTCTATATTAAAGGTACATTTCAACCCAACCCGCACCTTTAAAATAAATCTGTATTTCTATTTATCTTCACTGTGTTTTAAAGATGTTTTCCTTACGTGCTGATCCACTGTAGCAGCTCTCAGTTCCATTGTTACATGTGACATCCGATCCAAACAGGCATGCCCCAAATATGCCGAGTGGGCACTGACGGCAGGTCAGGCACTGCCCTGCAAAGGAAAGAAAAACAACAAGATGCTCAGATCTAAAGTAACTCACTGAACAACATTGTTTTGAGAGCTTAAGAGGACCAGGAAGTACATGTGAGCATCTAGTTATGTTTTTAATAATGTGGAACTACTGTTTCCCTGTCATTATTATTAATGGTACTGACATCTGAAAAATATCTTCCGCACTAATAGATGACAATAACGTCCTTTGTAAGGTTATTATTCATTATACTCAAGGATTATAGTTTGTCACGCTACTGTGTTATCCACTGAAGCATGAATGTGATAGATTGATTTGACATGATTTTTAATACCAATAATACGTTTACTGCGTTGTATGACTACTGCAAACATTAGAAGTATAGTAGTGATTTATTTTGGTCCTTATCAACAATTCTTCCAAAAACAATGCACATAAAAATAAATAAATAAATAACAATAAGGAATTAGATCAAAAGGAAAACAAAAACATATTACATTTATATTATATTTGATATTACTTACTACATTTTAAATTATATTTCACTCTGTAACACTGCCTCAACTGAATCACTCTTAATCAGTCTTACTCAGGGCTGCACGATATGGACAAATCATCGTATCTCGCTATTGGAGCCAAATATCTCGATATTGATAAGAAATGACTATGATTTCACACTCATTTGAAATATACTGATACATGAAAAGTCATAATTCTTTACATATGCAGATCATAAACTATCAAATATTATCTCATTCATATCATCACAGTACCTGGAAACTGTAATCAATGTATTTGTCACACTGTATTTCTTTATAAGCCAAAAATGAGATAAATTAGATTAAATAGTCTAAAGACTGAAATGACCGTACTTCTATTTAGATCCAGAAAAAGAAAATGATGCCACTATTTTTTGTGTTTTTAACGCAGCTTTTCCCAAATAATTTTAGTAGTTAAATGTATTTGTTTATGCATTCTTATATTTTATGAAAATATATGAATACGTGTTTCATTTTAAAGTGAGATCCCATTGTTCTTTTGCTCTTGTATGACGTTTTTTGCATCCAAACAAATCCATGAAGAGGCTCTTTAGATGCCTAATTTGAAAAAAATACCCTTCATCATTATATCTTACGACATAAACAGGAGTCTCCTGTTGGATCTGTGGCAATTAGTGCTGCACTTGGACCAGACTGAATGTCATTAAGCTGCAGTCCAGTAAAACCACCTGAGACTTAATCATGATGAATGCAGCCGCTAATCTTTATGTTTGTTTGTTCTGAGTCTCACTCCTGAGTATTTAGTTTGTCCAAAGAATAATGAGCAGGTAGGATCAGCTATAGCTTTGGACAACACATAAAAAAAAACTGGTGATATCATATTTCTACAAACTCAGAGCAATGCTATCTATTTCCTCACACCTGGAGTATTGTAACGTCTTGTTAAACTGCCTCAGTGCTCAAGCTGTAGCTCAACTTCACACGTCTGACTTCACTTCACCCCAGTTTTAGCCATTTTTTCACTGGTTACAACTTTATTATAGACTCCACTTAACCCTGTAACATCAAGTGAATCACATTTGATACATGAGTTTCAGAGAGCTTTAAATCATCAGTGTAAAAACCTGATGTACACTATCAGATACATGTAGTGCACAGACAAACCAAGATGGACGTTGTCAATCAGTTGACCTACAATTTAAGAAATGGACATTTTTGCCAGTTTTGAAAAAGTTAAAGTAAGAAAAACATTCAAATAGTTACTGATACTTGAAAAGGAATAGTTTCTTGATTGATGCCATGTTGAATTACTAAATATTTTGAAGCTTATTTTATGGTAAATTCCTGTTGAAAATGTGTCTATTAGATGAAGAAGGTATAAAAGCTCATTTATCTGTAAATCTGTCAATTGTCATTTTATTGTATTTCATGTTGTGGGTGATATGAGCTCTATGCAGGACCTTCAAGGGGTTAAACATGATATGTTCTGTATTTTATTGTTTGTTTGTAAGAAAAACATGTGAGAAATACATTTTTAAAAAAACAAAAAAACATTTAGTATGTGGTGATTTGAGCTTCATCCAGGACCTATAAGGGCCTAAAAACGTTTTATTCAATATGTTTTTATTTATTTAAATTAAATTCCAGATGTATCAAATATGATACAAGACAAGACTTATATATGCAAAGTGTTATGTAATCAATTATTTTTTAATTATTTGTCAGAAGGTCCAATAAACACTCCAGTTTCAGAGAGTTAGATTTTTCTGGCAATTATTTGATGGTTCAGACTTTACAGGGTTAAAATCCTACTCTTGATTAAAAGGGTTTTTACATAGTTAGACATCAGAGTACATCAATTAGCTCCTTACTGTCCAAAAAGCCCTCTTAGATCTTCCGGGTCGGGCCTGCCGGATGCTCCAGAGTCCAGATTTAAATCAAAGGCTGATCGAGCTTTTTGTTGTACTGGCACCTCAGCCTTTAAACCAGTGTCCTAGTTAATATTAGATCCTCTGACACTGTTTCTGCTCTTAAATCCTGTCTTAAAACACATTTTACAGACTAGTCTTTATTAAATTACCTAATAAAGCTGTTGCACAACCACTTGATTTTAAGTTTATTTCCATAGTTTCCCTTGTTTTACCTTTTAAATACATTTCTTTCATACAGTCTTTTAATTCTGAGCTTGTTTCTTGTTTTTCTTACATATTTGTGATTGTTTTTATGCTCTTTTTATTTTTATGTTTGTATTTCAAGCTTGAAAAGTGTTACACAAATACAATTATGTATTGAATGTGTGTATAAATATTTTTGTAACAGACTGTTCTACGTGCTTCTGTAAGCGAGGGAATGTGCCCCTCCGAGTTTCTGTAGGGCAGGAAATAGTTGGCGGACTGCTTTCGAGCATGTGCCGTTGACTACAAATAACAAAAAAGTGATTGTTGTTCGACCTGCTAAAACATCTATTGTCCTGTTCATTGTTTTATGATGAAGTTTATATAGTTAGGCAACTCCAGGATGCTCAGTTAGTCAAGTCAAAGTATGGACCGTACTATACTATACTATACTATACTATACTATACTATACTATACTATACTATACTATACTATACTATACTATACTATACTATATACTATATTTGTCCACCAATTATAGCGTTGGTGGTAACACAGATGTACTTAACCATAATCTTTAAGAGTTTTAAATAAATACATTTATTCAACAACAATAGGTGAAGTTATATTTAAAGGTTCAGTCTTATCTACTTATTTTTCTCAACTTACCTGCTGCGATGAAGGCACTCAGGACAATCACTGCTTTCCAAAAGTTATTCATCCTTCTCTGGGTGACGAGGTTAACGGACACCTTTCTTTTTTTTTTAAACACAACTTGGAGGGCTGAATACTTGTCTCAGTCAAGCACGCTTTTAAAAACAGCAATGACCAGACATCAGGTGGGACTAAAGGAAAAAGTGACGTGCAAGAATGAGGTTCAACAGGTTTTGCATACCAGCAGTGTAAACACTTTTCACCCATTACCTGGAAAACCCAACAACTCCCTCATTCACAGCCTGGAGGGAAGTAAAACTCATTCAGTCATTACATTTAAGCTTTTAATTAAAATTATATATACACATAGACTCAAAGGTTTCATGGAGTAAAAAGTTTCCTTTTCCGGTAGCAGAAGATAGTTTTTCAAAGTTCATCAGACTCCGACATGGACTTCAAAATGTGTTATAACGTTATGCTTTCATACTGTGTCATAAAACCCCAAATTTAAAAAAAAGCAGGCTATGACATCAGGAGAATCACAGTATATATAGAGTACCAGTCAATCTTTATTTTCAGTCATATATATAATGTAACAGATTAAATGTGGCTAAAGAGTCAAATAATGAGGTAAACATATGTAGGAGTAATCCCTGAGAACAGGAAGCACGAGAGTCAGACCGCTCTGACGGCTCTACTTCAAACGTTTGTGACAGATTTCATTATAAGGCTATCTGCTCCGCACACAGCGCACGAGTTCACTGCTCCGTTAACACTGAGGCATTTTGTTCCATTGTTCTGGAGATAGTCACGTTAAGCCAAGACTTGAGTTGAGTCAAGTGGCTAAAACTGCCTGTTAAGAGACAGAGGCTGAACTGAGGGGCTGCATAAAGATCCAGATAAATAAGGAGTTTAATGAACTGTGAATCATGCAAAGCTGCTCCAGTGGAGTCCCAGAATAAAAAATACAGAGCTGGAAATGAGCATAATTGGTCTCATTTAAGTGTTTTGGGAATATGTGTCCAAACTTTTGACTGATGCTGTATATAAGTCAGTATATAATGTTCAGTAAAAAAAATACGTTAAATAGGTTTTCAACTCTGTCTTAAAACAACAGTCAGGTGTCCATATGAACAGTGAAAAAGGTTTTTCCTCGCTGTAATCATTCCTCCTTTTCATACTGACTGTTAAAAGATCCCCTTTAAAATGTGCTTTCAATGTAAAGTGATGGAAGACGAAAACTACAGTGTGCCCACAAAGTCATTTAAAGGTTTATCTGATGCTTCAACAGTCTGAGTTGGTCACATCATGTGGATATCTGTCTTTTTAGTTCCTTCATTGTGTTTCCTTGTTGAGCTGTGGTGGAAGTATACTAACAAAAACAGAGATTTTGGCACTAAAAAGACTTTAACGTTGAAAGATATCTACTTGATTTGATTCATTTGGACGACTGAAGCTTCATATTAGCTTCAGATAAACTGTGGACTGTGGATTTTGTCCCCCATCACTTACGTTGAAGGGATTTTCTAAAGGTCAGTATAAACAGGAGGAATGATTACAGCAAGAACAACCAGTTTCAGTGTTTATGTGGGCACCTGACTATTGCTTTAAAGTTGTGAAACTGTCCTTTAAGTCTGGCACTGAAAGCAAAAAACCTGTTTCTGTTTGTTCAGGACTCGCAGAATACAACACTACCCGATCATAAATGGGATCCTTTGTTTGTTTGTTTTATTGGCTCCAGGTGCTCCAAACAATCATTAAAGCAGTGCCAAGAGCAGCAGTGAGGTGGAGCTGGAGAGATGTGGCACCGTTACAGCGGTCGGTGCTGCAGCAGGTCCTGGTGATGGTGTATCCGGTGGTCAGGAGGGAGTCTGTTTCTGTTTGGTTGCAGCGAGCCGTGTCCAGGCAGCCACGAAGCTGCACTCTCACCAAACTGCTGATGTTGAAGACTGAAGGAGGGAAAGAAGATCAGCAGCCGACTGTTAGACTTTGTTTTTACGTAGAAAATTCAAAAAGTACTTTGACATTTCACTCTGTGTCTGTCTCTGAACCTGGTTGTTCAGGCTAAATAAGTTATTAGAAGTAACACTTAATGATTTTCCACATTGTCAGTGATCCCTCAATATTGGTTTACAGTGAGTGAGTCATCTCATGTTTTTACGCCCACAGACAGACAGTACAGAAGACATTGATACTAGTCTCGTCTGTAGGTTAAGTATATGAAGCCTGAGCTCGGAGGCTTAAAGACTACAAACAAGATCTTACTGTGTCAAAAGGCAAAAAAAATCCACCTACCAGCTCTCTAAAGCTCATTATTGACATGTTATGTATCTAATTTGTTTAATAATGACAAGTTGTGCTGTTGACCTAAAAACAGATCCCAAAAATCTCATCATGAAAACCACAACTTGTTTTTACATTTTTTGTGTACATATTAACCCTCGTGTCGTTCTCCCGGGTCAAATTGACCCTGTCTCTTTTGACTGTTCCTTCCTTCTGTCCTCCTTTCCTTTCCTTCCTTCCTTCCTTCCCTTCCTCCCTTCCTTCTGTCCTTCTTTCCTCCCTCACTACTTCCTTCCTTTTCTCCCTCCCTCCTTCTCTCTTTCTTTCCTCCCTCCCTCCTACCTTCCTTCCTCCCTCCTACCTTCCTCCCTCCTTTCCCTCCTACCTTCCTTCCTCCCTCCTACCTTCCTCCCTCCTTTCCTTCCTTTCTTCCTCCCTCCTTTCCTTCCTCCTTTCCTTCCTCCTTTCCTTCCTTCCTTCGACCCTCCTTTCCTTCCTTCTTCCTCCCTTCCTCCCTCCTACCTTCCTTCCTTCCTTCCTTCTTTCCTCCTTTCCTTCCTTCTTCCTTCCTTCCTTCCTTCCTTCCTTTCCTCCCTCACTACTTTCTTCCTTTTCTTCCTCCCTCCTTCCTTCTTTCTTTCCTTCCTCCCTCCTTTCCTTCCTTCCTTCCTTCCTTCCTTCCTTCCTTCCTTCCTTCCTTCCTTCCTTCCTTCCTTCCTTCCTTCCTTCCTTCCTTCCTTCCTTCCTTCCTTTCTCCCTCCTTTCCTTCCTTCTTCCTCCCTTCCACCCTTCCTTCCTTCCTCCCTTCCACCCTTCCTTCCTTCATCCTCCCTCCCTTCCTTCTCCCTTCCTCCCTTCCTTCCTTGACTCGAGGACAACAGGAGGGTTAAACAAATTAGATATGACACATGAATCCGTGAAGTTTAGAGATGCTGGTAGGCATATTTTTGAAGTCTGGACAGAGTCGTAGCTGTTTCCTATTGTGTCTTGTCTATTAAAGCTAAGAGGTGGCACTGAATTACTTATTTGACTCGAAACATATACATTTGAATTATTAAAGTTGTTAAAGGCCCATGTTGTTGCTTAACATGTGTTATCCCCTTTACTGTAAATCAGACTGTACGTTACCATACACTCATTTTCTAAAGCATCACTGGTGAAGTAAACTAGAAACTTGCTATCACAGTGAACATTTTGGCTTTTTAAAATGTATAATATTGTTGTTTTTCTTTTCTTTTTTCCTCTCTCAAAGTTAGGTAATCAAAGTTACATGTTTGTCATGTGGTAGGTCAGCTGACTAGTACATTCAAGTGCTGATGAGGATCTCTAAAATCCAAACAGATGAAGTCATGAATACCTTTGTTAGAAAATCAGCACGTACGTGTCTCTGTAATGAGCGTCCTCCTGAGGTAAACCTAACAGCTGCACATACGCCTGTCAACCCAAGAGATTTATATTTTTCTCCCTAATATGGTATAAAGTGGAAAAAGGTGAGTTATAACAATTTTAAATATATCTAATAAATAAGAAATGGTTTAAAATATGCAAAAAAAACCCAACCCTGATTGTTCTTTTTTTATTAGTCTTACATCAGTGTAAGGAGAGCAGACATTAATTATATATGTCTGCTTTAAGATTTACGTTTAGGTGTGTTAGCAGGTTTTTCATCTTCTTCGGGGTCACATAGCAGTTACAACATGAGAACACACACTTATTAACTCACCACACACGCACACACCCATCTGCTCACACAGTTTCTAAGGAGGTTATGTAATGAATGAAAGATGACAGCAGCAGAAAGTTAATGAAGTGTCGCTCACCGAGCTCTCCCCAGTAGCAGTGCGGCGTAGAGTTATCGCAGGTCTCTGTGGAGGTGAACAGGCATTTACCTGTAATCCCCACTGTGCAGGTGTTACAGGTCAGGGACTCACCTGCGGTGCAGAGTGGAAGAAGGATTTAGGAGAGCGAGGGAGAGGATTGTAAAGAGGGATGAAGTGCCTGGCAGAGATTAGTCGGTACAAGGGAGAAACAAGCATCAGATGAAGCCTGGAAATGATGTTTAAATGTTACTTAATTGTTTTCCCAATTATGTTACATTGGAAAAAACCTAATCACAGCCTGGATTACATGTGTTGTCTCATCGATCTATTAACTAGAACTGACTGTAGATCTCACATGAATCCTATTTCAGCCTCACTGCATTGGCTCCCAGTGAAGTTCAGGGTCGATTTTAAGACTCTTTTAATCACTTAAAAGGCTCTTACACTATCCAGCGGTCACTGAGGTCATCCAACCAAAACCACGGGCCAAACTACAAACCAAAAGAGAAAGTCCATAACATAATATCATCATGTATGTGTGCTCGAGTGGTGACTTGTTGTCGTATGTATTCCTAAATGTTATTTTTTAATGTATTTCTTGTTATCTTTCTTTTTGGTGTATGGATGTCAATTTAAAGCACTTTGTAACCTGTGTTTAAAAAGGTGTTATATAAATAAAGTTTAACTTAATTACACTATTCTTGTTGATACTTGCCAAATATACCAATTAGCAACATTTTTTCATTAGGTTGAAAGCAAACATAAGGGAACCAGCATTACATTTCTATTGCTGTTGCAAGTTTAGTAGCATATTGATGTAATTTTTAAAAGATGGGATTGGTCACATATACAGCGATCAAACTTCAAACTGTGCCTTTAACCAACATTACACAGTGTTGAGATCATCTTCTGTATCATTTCTAATCATCAAAGCTGTCATCATGATCAGAAATATCATTATCAAACTCAGTCAGTGTTTTCATCCCAGTGTTACACCTGTTTTTTTTATTTGTGAGAAAGTTACAGGAACTTTAATCCCACACATACTTGTATTATTATGTTATTGTCAATATTACTGCTTAAAGTTGGTTTCCTTTCTTCATTTCTTTTGCAGTTAGATAAAGTGATGCCTCTGCAAGCATCCAGTTTTATCCAAATCCAAACTCTTGGACATAAACAACAAAAACAAAGGTACAAAAATAGTGGTGAGGGGATGCAGTGTGATCAGGTAGAATAAATATTCCCCCCAACAAGAGTATCTAATATTCTCAAACTTTCAGATACAGTTCAGTACTTCCATTACAGAGTAATTAGGCAGCCAAGCCTGAACATATTTAACACTGTGACAGAATGATATCCGTTATAGGAAACACCAAAACGTGACTGATGGTTAGAGTTTTGTTTAGAAAACGCAGTTTCTAGTAGTAGATATGCAAATAAAACAAATTAAAGAAACAGGTGCTAGATAGCAACATAGCTACAGATAATGTCAGATTACAGCAATCGTCATATTGATAATATAAAGATAAGATACCAAGAGCAAACTAACAACTTCAACAACAATTTGAGATTAAAAATAAATTAAATAAAAAGTATATCCTCTCTCATGTTTGTCTGTTTATATTTGTTTGTGCATCAAATTATTTGAGTGTTGGATCATAATCTGGATCACTTCAGGACAGTTTGGGACACATTTAGTATATTTTATCACCCTTTAATGTACATCTATATGACTAATGACTAATATTAGAAACTTATAACGCAATTCTTAATCACAAATATTAATAATAAAACTATGCAATC
The DNA here is from genome assembly GCF_963691925.1 of Scomber scombrus. NCBI lineage: Eukaryota > Metazoa > Chordata > Actinopteri > Scombriformes > Scombridae > Scomber > Scomber scombrus. The sequence continues at coordinate 7,778,250 of NC_084985.1, forward strand.
TGTCTATTTTACAGTAGCTCAAATGTTGAAGGGAGTCAGTGTAATGTTGTCATTGACATTTTGGGAAATCTCATTTGATGTAAGATGTGTAGAAGTGGCTATAAAAGGTAGGATTGAGCAGCTTCGTACACAGTTAGGTTAAAACTTGTAACAAATACAGAAACTGGCGGCAAACTGAGACTTCATGATTAAGCTGTGAATGTACAGAAATGTCGGATGAGCTGATAAAACATACTTTAATCTGCATTTTGCACATCAGAATATGTTTTATTGGTTCATGTTTTATGTGTTTTATCTGCAGTATTTGAGTGTCTCATGTGTGGCGGTCTTACCCATAACAAATAATCCCATCAGTGCTGCACAAATCCACAAGAACTTATTCATCTTGTTTGTTTTATCGAGAAAATATCAATTCAAATAATAAGATAACACCGCGTCAAAGAGCCGTTCAGTGATCCAACAGTCTGGGCGGGTTTCAAATGAGCTTTCTCATCTGCTGTTATGCTACAAGTGTGCCAGCTGGAGCTTGGATTAGTCCCTGAATATGGTAGAAAAGAAGGATGTTGACATTGATTTAGATTTGTCAACTGCTCATATTTACTTTAAAATGCTACGGTAATGGGTTAAGACTAAAAAAAAAGGGAGGTTTGTTTAAGGAGAAGTCATTTAAAAATATAGAAGAAGAAGAAAGAGATGATGGATGACATGTACACATAGTTGAACGTGTTTGTGTGCTTGAACCTTGAACTCATTGAAAATACAACATTAGAATCATTTTCAAGAGCTTTCAACGACAATAGAGAACAAACCTTGAGTCAATAAGATAGTAATTCAACAAATATTCTTTGTTGAAGCCAATAACTCTTTTATTCTCTCTACAGTACGGAGCTGGATTACGACAGCGTATGAGCACAGAAGTTCTTTTTTTTGACCTCGGGAAAAGAGTTTCTGATAAAACAATGTCAACTAAAACATATATGGAAAGAAATAATATAAATGAGATGAAACTGTGAGCTCAATGAAAACCTTATTGCATTTAATCAGCTTGCTGTATATCATAGTTTTTGAGTTTAGTCATTATTTTTAGTCGGCCCCCTACCAAAAAAGAAAAAAAGAAAAAAAACAGGAGATGACGTTGATCTAAATACCTCATGGCTCTTACTTTATATTTAGTCAACACATATAAAACTATCACAAAGTTAAACATTATAAGACTTACATGAAGAGTTAAACATTTAATAAAATACACTTATTTGCTTTCTTGCTGAGAGTTAGGCTTAAGAAGAATGATGTACATGAATAAAGCACTTTAATAATTTAACTTAAGAGGTGCTTGTGTGCTATTTTTTTTGCATTTAAGAGCAGCTAGGCTAGCTTTTTCCCCTCTGCTAAATGTGGGAGTGTAGTATCAATTGTTTCATCTAACTTTTGGTCAGAAATGTTGTGTATTTTATCAAAAGGTAAAAACCAGAAGATTTAAAGGAACATTATTGTCAGAGGAAACCTGAAGTAAACCCAGCCACCACGGTGAACTTCACAGAAATTAAGACTCAAGATCGGGACTCGAACCCTCATCTTCTAGTGAATTTTTATTTTTATTTTTATTTTTACAAATTGTAGAGCACTTTGAGCTTCATTTCTAGTTGGTTGTTTGGTTGACAGGATTTCTCCGTCTGAGGGGATTGGGCACAGCGTTCCCCACAGCTGAGAACAAACGGTCCATGGCGCTGCGCTCTTTTGGTGTCAAGTGAGCTTTGAAAGAAGTAGCTATTTGTCTTTCAAGTGCTCGATCTCTCTGTGAAAGTGAAGTCATCACCGCCTGCGCATTGCCCCAGTCCTTACACAGATCCTTAAAAACGGCCTTGTCGAGGTTGTTAAACGTTTCTGGGTTTGCGTCAAAGTCCACGGCCTCGACCTCAGCCCACGTCTTCTCAAAGATGCGCTTAATAACGGCATCTTTGTCGTCAAAGCTTTGTCCCTTTGAGTTCTTCTCGATTAGAGACAGCAGGTTCACAACGAGCACTCTTACAAACATTTTCTTCGTCTTCAGGGTGTTATTCTGTGCATATTCAGGTTGTTGCTCTTCACACGCGGCTGCACCCTCCACTGCGCCCCTCTGTGGACCCCTTCTGGACCCCTCTGGTTGCTGCCTTGGTGACAATAACTCACTATTCATGAGAGTGAGCACCATCCTGTCACTGATTCTGACCGCCTCCATCTTACACCACCAGTTTATCAGGAGGAAAAAATACCTCACCCTCTGGACTATATCAGAGTGCAAGTCAACGTAGTCCTGGGGAATAAGCCTGCTTGCTATCTCAGACGTCCCGTCTTTGAAGCGCGTGTACAGGAGGTCAGTTAGTTGTTTTGTGAACTCCAGAGTTTTCCCGCTGGCAATAGTCTCCAAGCTCTCAAACACAAGCTCATCTGCACCCATACGGACATACTCATCCAGGATTTCTTGTATTAAAGGCCTTTTGGAGTAGCTGCAGTATTTGTCCTTCAGCTGTATCAGTAAGCGCTGAATCAGTGTTTTAGCAAATAGGTTTCCAAAAAAAGACTCAAGCCTGCTATTCACACCTTTTTCAAACAGCTTTTGCTCCTTCTGTCTTTTGGGTCTTACAGAGTGTGAACGTTTTGAAGTCTTCGCCACTTGGATGAGCACACGAGTTATGTGGTCCACTAGAGGCTTGATCCCGACCGAGGCTTCAGACAACCGGAGTTCATATTCAATCTCCTTTAATTCATCCAATAGAGATTCTGTGATTTTAATAACTTTTTCCGTGATCATCTTCTCGATAGCTTTACTGGTTTCGGTCACCAAGCGGTCTCGTGGTTTGACTTTCTTTGGACGGTTTTCTCTCTGAGTTTCCACTGGTGGCTCACTGTCCTCCACATCCTCACCCTCATCCTTTGAGTCCGACTCTTCGTCAGAGGTACAGATTGATCTTGGTATGCGTGGTAGAAGTAGGTTAATACTTCCTTCCCTTCTGATGTATTCTTTCAGCATTTTGAATGCATGATGAACCATGATACTCAGCTTGTGTGGGGGGACGACATGCCCGATCGTAAGTGGCTCCTCCTCAGTGTTAGCGGAGAGGGCCAAGTTCACACTGTCTGCTACCTCTTTTAAAATCAGGTTTGTCAACACCTTTGAGTTGCAGACCTCATATCGAACTTCCAGAGCCTCAGAGAAAGCCCGATGGGCGATGTTGCCCAGAGTGGCGTGGAGGTTTTCCTCAGAGACGACCACGCGTTCGCTCTGTTTAGCCACTACTGCATCTGAAACGGTTGTGACGAACCCCAATATGAGCTCTGCCATATGGATCGTTGTGGTATCATCAGGATTACCCAATTTCAAAAACGTCCACTGTTTCACAGTCAACCTTTCCACAAAGGTGAGGATCACAGGGTAGGCGTTGTACGCTATGAGATCCGTGATCTTATCAAACATTTTTGTTGTAATTATGGTGAGTTGGTTGATGATGTCTTAAGATCTGCATTTTAAGAAATGCAGCTATCTCAGTTCTAGAATCTGACTCCAACTGTATCATAGCAACCGTCGCTAAGCACTGGCAGCACGGTTTTTAGTTTTTTAGTTTTTTAGTTTTTTATTTCAAATACTTTTAAAGTCAAGAGCTTAAAAAACACAAACTAGTGTAAGTTCTGATAAAATATGATAGTTACTGTACCGTGAATAATGAAACTCCTCCTCTTTTATTTCTAAATAAAGTGATTTGTTTATCTTTAAACTAATAAGAAAATATTTAAAAATATGTGTTTACAAATGATTTAAAGGTCGGTAAAGTTATCTGACTCACCAGATTTAACTGACTTTACTTAAATCTTTGACTTAGAGAAACTCTAAGGTGACCAGTTAATATTAAAGTACTTTAATTCACAATTTGGTGAACAGATTGTATAATGTGAAAATGTGGTGATTATAAGTTCAGTCAAGTTTAATCATGTTTGAAAATGAATGAATGAATGTCTTTTACAGCTCCAGTCAGTTCAGTTTGATTTAAATGTTTTATTAATGTCAGCTCACAGCCAGAAGGCACATTTCAATTAGACTATTATTTCATCTCCTTTAATTCAGATACGTTTATTTAAAATATTAAAACCTCATCACAAAACATCACTTTCTGCCTCTAATAGTAGTAGTAGCCTAGTAGTAATGGTCTATAACAAGAAACGTATCAAGTGTGTTGTTTGCTTTATTCTAAAAACAATTAACGTAGTATTTTTTAGAAATCAAGCCCAGAAAATGCCACATTTTTAGATTCTATATATTTTTTTAAAGTATCCTGAGATTGTGTGTGTTAATGAGCAGTTGAACAGGTGTACCAAATAAAGTGTAGAGTGTAGGTTCATATATCATTTTTCTGTATGGGATAGTAGGTTATGTAAAAAAACAAAACAACAAAGCTACACAAATGTAAATAATTTATTGCTTCAATAATCAGTATCAGGGTTTACAGAGGACTTAAAATCAGCACTGAATCAATCTAAACTCACCCTAAAGGGTTTTTTACTCGCAACACAGTGTTATTATGCATGTCTGAAAGGGTTTTGAAATAAATTGGACATCGATGAGGTGTTTAAATGTATGAAATTGACATAGAAAAGCGTATACAGTGCATACAATCACACGTTTCACAAGTCACACGCAGCAAGTATCCCTCCATTATATATCACAGGGATACTGACAGACTATAAATGTTATTTAAAGCTCATTAAAGGATCATTCTTAAATGATAACATCCTCCTAAATAATAACTATTCCATTTCTTTAAAGGCTCAAAAGTGCCACCAGAGCAGCAACCAGAGCGGCAGACAGTGGCAGCTGGACAGAAGAGGCCTTGTTACACAGGCTGGTGCTGCAGCATCTCCTGGTGACGTCGTAGTTTACATTCAGGATAGAGCCTGTCTCATTTTTGCAGAGGGCAGCGCTTGTGCAGCCTTTGTCGTGGATATCCAAGAAATCAGCAGAAAACTCTGGAGGAAGCAAAGGAGAGACATGTATATTTAATTAGGGTATGAGAAAGTCTTCATTAAAAACCAAAATAATTTAAATTCCTTTATACTTAAGGCTGTTTTTGTGACACTGCATACCTTATTTGCAAATTCAGCGAATACAAAATGTGAAAAGAGAATAAAATAAATGTTTGTTTTGTTGTTTTTAGGTCTCTGTGATATCAAAAGAGGATGACTGATACACATCGTCTTAAAACCGAAGTTGTTATTTAGTTATTGGATGTTTTTGTGATTCTGCAGAAGTCATTCAGGTGTTAATGCTCACTTGCAACTGCGCTGAAGCATCTGTTTTCACCAGCTGTGCAGTTTATAGTCTTGTCGAAGAGGCAGTGACCGAGGATCCCCACTTTGCAGGTGTAACAGGTGAGTGACTCGACTGTGGGAAAGGAGGAAGGAGGAAACCCATTTAGTCACACTTTATCAAACATGTGCCTGCTCTAATCACAGAGTACAGTACACGCCTTAGAGTTTGTTTTTCGTAACCTCTCAAGGTGAACAATGCCAGTGAATACATTATCTAAAAAACACAATTGAATACAGGATGCATGACTTTGAAGCTGCTGTAGTGGACGCCGCACCTATTTCTTTGTGTTATATTGTGAAGCAGATTTTATGTGAAGGTTTCTGCCTCCACCCAGAACATTAGAGGTGAATGTATTTTGGCTTGTGGTGCTATAAACAGTAAAAAGTTACATTTAAATGATGAACAGTAAAATCTCTCGCCAGAAACAATGTCATAATGTCTGAAAAATCCACTTCACTTTGAGTTTTTCCATCAACACATTATATTTTTTTATTGTGTTTTTTTTGTTTAGCACTTTTTTAATGAAGTGACTTTGGGAGGCCACCTCATCTGTTATGATTCATTTCATTTTTGTAGGTTGCATCATGATCTTATGAAGCACTCTGTGACTAATGTCTCTGAAAAGCACTATTCAAACAAGTTTTACTAACTTAATACTACTTTCTACCAAATAAATCTATAAAATACAGTTCACAGTGTGTTTTAGTTTGAGGGAACTGCACCTTTAACCTTAACGTTTAGTTTGAGCTCCTGGAGCTCGAAAAAACATACTTAACATAATTTTATCAGCTTAACACTAAATGGATTTTCATAATCTTATGAGAATTTCTTACGAACATAATTTTGATGATAGAAAATGATGAATTAGGTCTGTTTGGGATCACAGAGACTGTACTTTTTTTATGCAGCTCTAACTCTTCCAAATCCCAAATTAGTTGATTTGGATTGCTATTATTGGAGTTTCAGAGTTCAGCAGAGAGTTAGAGCTCTCTGGAGACTCCCATAAAACTTTAAGCCACTACTGTATGTTTTTACTGTATGTCTGTGGATGACTTTTTGACCAACCAACGGAATATATATACTGTATTTGTTCATACAAAGCCAATATAACACATAAAACATGAAATATTTCTTAATGATGTGCATATTTTGACACCTTTATTAATTTGTAAGTGGGTTACTACTTCAATACTTGTCTTGTTATTGGGTTTAAATGAGGTCAGAAGAAGAAAAAGTGGTTGATTTTGGCATTATGATCATTGTTTTTACACATATATGTTGAGGAAGTGAAGTCAGTATCATCAAAACAGCAATTAAATGCAGTGTAGATGTGATTTTACCTAAAAAAGAAAAGGTGTATCATTTCATTTAGCTTGATTTAAAGTCACATATTCACTCATTTGGAGCCAACGTTTGAAATAAACTCGACTCAATCACAGCAGTCCTACATTGAATTGAAAAATATTTTCTGCATATATCCTTTTTCTCATAGTTGGATACCCTGTTGATATACAAAAACCCTCTATCTTTACTCTGTCCCACAACATTACACTTTTTTATCCACCAAACACAGTAAAAAAATAAATAAAAAAACCTCCTACCTGCAACAAACACAGTCATCAGTGCTGCACAGCTCCACAGGAACTTGTTCATCGTGTCGATTTTAGACGTGCAGACGTGTGAAAATACCACAGATCAGTGATGCTCGGCCTCCTTAATTATTTAAGATCTGACTGTTTTCGGATAGCTGTGGGATTAGTTTTTGAGAAACCGTGACTCACGTTCGACACATTTTATACACGAAGGCGTTAAATCAATAACACTCTGCAAACACACGTCAACAGCAGGCGTGTGATAAGCTTTGTGTGGGGCGACACATTCCTGTAACATGAAGTGTAATTATTAAACACAATCAAATTCATGATAGAGATTTCTCACAGATCAAGATGTTATTAAACTACTGAGAACACCGATATTACTTTTGTACTTAATGTTACTTCTTTTTACTATATTTTTTGAACTTCCATTGTTTTTATTGCTTGTGTAGAGGAGAAGGGTTATTCCTCGTGAACCTTATCCTGAGTAGATTCCCTTTTAATGGGTAATGAAAGCTTAATATGTCAGGTAGGGTTAGGGTTAGGTTACCCTTTTTAGGCTGATACTAATCAAAGATATGGACCGTCAACTACGTCCCCAAACCGTCCCCATCGTGGGGTCGGTAGTCACACGATATGGGGTTGGATGTCCCTGTGTTATTTTAATGGGGGGGGGAAATTAAAAATGTAGGCAGCCATAAAAATGACTTTAAAATGGTTAGTTTCATTTAAATACAACAACCTAACACATTTCCTACATCAAGAGAACATAAAAAGGAAAAATCATCCCTATAAGTGCATTTTGTATCCTTAACAATATCCAAGCATTTTCCATGTGGGCCCCACATGGGTTCAATGCGGGCTACATGGGTACTGAGTGGGCATGGGCTTAAACTGGGCAGATTTTGCCATGTGGGCTGACTGTATGAGCCCCATAAGAGATGTAAGTGGGCTAAGTGGGCTAAGTGGGCATAAACAGGACGAATTGTAGGGGCCTCATATTGTTTGAGAAACATAGGCCCAACTTGTGTAACTCACCCAGTTGGGCCGCACCTGAAAACCAGTCAGGACTCACTTGAAGCCCACATGGGCAACACAGGCGGGGCCACCATGGAAACTGTGGACAAACCCACGTGGGACCCATGTTGCAGCCCAGATTTAATCATTATGGGGCCCACATGGACATGCTGGCTTGGATCGTGCAGTTTAACCTCTCTGCTCTGAATATCACATCTGGAGGAGTCTTGCTCTCGTTTGTCTTCCTGACAAAAGTCCTGCTTTCTAAAAAGAAAGCAAAGACTAGATATATCACACCATATAATCCAACATGTGAAAAACGTCCCCAACTGGGATTTTTTGATATCAGCAAAGTTAACACATGTTGTAACATAGTTAAACTATCGCTCTCTCTTCACACTTTTTAATGGTACTGATTGTTTTATTATAAACTCATTGTCTAAAAGCCTAAAAGAGAAACACCAAAGAGCTGGATATTTACATTTTCACATGAAAAACACTAAACATCCTCTCATCACAACCTTGGAAGTAACACCTCACCCAAATTCAGAAACTTTCAGTACCAACACTTTTTAATGGCGCCCTCTAGGGACCGAGATCTGATGAATGTGACAACCAACCCCGTTCTCCCTACTTGTTTGCTCTTGTTTTATTGCTTCAAATGTAAAGCCCTTTAAGCTGCATTTTATGTATTAAAAAAGCTGCTATATCAATAAAGTTATTATTATTAAGAACACTGAGAACATCAATATTACTTTTGTACATAATGTTACATTTTCTTACTTTAATTTTTTTTATTCTATTGTTTTTATTGCTTCTGTATTTACTTATTATTCATTGTTCTTTATTCTTTTTATTGATGCTCTTTCTATTTTTTGCTGTACCATTAATTTCCCCCATTATGGGACTAATAAAGGAATATCTTATCTTAGAAACAGAAAAAGTGAGACTACAGACAGTTTTTTTGTTGTTGAGGATTTTCTTTATTTTAACATTTTGTCCAGAGAGAAATACATTAGATAAAAAGGATAAATAAACTCACATTTTAAAAAAAACAAACACCATGAAAGGTTTACGAACTCAACGTTTCCCTGAAACATCCCATTGTTCGACTTCCATGATGTGAATGTGTACGCTTTGGATTGTATCAAAATTAACAATGTGACAAAAAGAGTATAGATACTGTTCATATAATTACATTTGATGCCAAAGATGAAAATAAATCACTTTATTATCCAGTTGCTAACCAATTATGATAAAGTACAGAATCAGCCAAACCTGAAACATCCCATTGAACGACTTCCATGATATGAATGTGGCTTACATAACTTCTTAAAAAATTGAAACCCTGACATGAAAAATATGAACCACAGACCTGAGTTATAAAAAGTATAGAGTGTTATAGTATGAGCATATAAGTAGATATAGGTCTACTGAAAGCTCATAAATGATCCAAGGAGTTTATGTTGGACAGTGCTTTTGATAAAGACCCTGCTTGACAATGCATTTAGGATTAGGATAGCTATTGTGCATTTTCATCTTAATCAGAGGTTTTTTGCTGGTGTGCAGGGTGACGTTTCATCAGGTGTGTTACAGCCAGCTTCCCCACACTGAGGCCATGACAGCTAGACCAGCGACGGCAGCGAAGGTCATCTTGTTGACTGGAGCGCTGCTGGCAGGGTTGCACTTGTCTGTTGAGCAGCATGTGACTTTCAGCTCATAGGTGACACCCAGCAGAGTGCTGTTGGTGGTTGTGTTGCAGGCGGCGGGCTCACTGCAACCCTGAGAGTTGAAGCCGCTGAAGGATGTGAGACTGGGGAAGCCTGAGGAGAAATGGTTGTTGAAATGGTTAGATTGACTCTGAGGCTTAAAGAGGTGAAAAATAACCTGGGACATTTCATCAAATACAGTTTGGAGTTTACTTTAGTGTTTCTATCTCACAAGATGTTCCATTGTTTAATCCACTGTGGTTAAAATGTAAATATTTCTACATTTATTTGCATTAATATAATCAGTCATCTGTCTTTTATCCATCCTTTCATTCTTTAATTGACCTGAAGCCATGAAAGTGTTTATCTTTAGCTTTTGAATTAGCATGCAGGAGTCATTTCTCTTTGTGGAAAACTTACTATTAGCATTAAAAACAGATTTTATATACTGGATTTTATGTGTTATTTAGACATAAAAGTAAGAGATTAAGGAATGATTGCAGTATCAGTATGGAGGTAAAACGTGAATTTCTTGTCTGGTGTAGCAGCTGGGAGCATCAGGGTGTGTCTGTTGATGTATGTGTGTGTGTGTGTGTGTGTGTGTGTGTGTGTGTGTGTGTGTGTGTGTGTGTGTGTGTGTGTGTGTGTGTGTGTGTGTGTGTGTGTGTGTGTGTGTGTGTGTGTGTGTGTGTGTGTGTGCTGTCAGTATGCTGTCAGTCTTTGGGAGTGATTTGACTTCTGTGTGGTTGTGTAAAGTTTGAAAGGGAAAGGGTGTGATCTTTTGTGTGATGAGGAGGAGGGGGGAGACTTACTTGCTTTTCCAGTAAAGCAGACGCTTGTGTTGGTTGTGCAGCTCTCTGTAGTAGAGCTAAAGCAGAGTCCCACCAAGCCAAAGGTGCACTTGTTGCAGGTCAGGGATTCGACTGAAACACACAAAATGGGAAACCAAAAGAGTTAAAATCAGAATAATCTGAACTGTATTTGGAGCAGATTTGCACACTATTCACTTTAATATTTCCCTCTAGTTTGATATATTTTATCACACTGAGAGTTCATGTTAAGACACTTGTGTCATAACAATCTTTGTCCTGATCGTTCCTAATGATGGATCACTCAAATACAGCAGACATTGTTTTAAGGGACATTGCGGTCCACCACACCCGCCTGTCTCTTTTGTGGGGCAGCTAAGAAGTAATGGCATCTCAATGAGCTCCCGTTGTTACCGTGCTCGGGTTGAGTAAACAGCCCAGCTCTGAGTGATGTATCAAAAAACTATTGTACTGATTTTTAACGATATGATTTAAATCTTTATCGTCACTGTTAGCCGACGGTGTGAAGGAATGCTAATCGGTTAATCAGCCTCTACTTCACAGGAATCAACAAAAGTACTCACAGCAGATTTTCCCTAATCTACAGATCTGAAGGCTGCAGTTTCAACCGAAATCGCGAATTAAACTCTAGTGGTATCTCCCCATGTGGATAGTTTCTGTTTTTCGCATTCAGATTTTGAGATTTTTCCCGCCAATTCCACTTAATTGAGGCGAATTAAATTTCATTTGTTCTGACTACTTTTCACAAAAATGTAAGTATCTTCGTGGCCTGAAAACCACACAATACATCACATTTGGGTAAAGCAACTCTTTTTCAGAAAAATCCAAACTCTGACTTTTACCTGCAGCATATGTGGCCTGCAGAACAGTTTCATTAGTCAATTTAGATATCTTTAAAGGTACCTCAGGTGAAATTGGAGTGGATTTTTTCCCCCACCAAAATACTTTATATTAACATCAAAACAAAGTTCTGCACATATATCGGACAAATTAAATGACTTGCACGTAAATACTTTAATTCACCTGCTATATTTCTCTTTTTTTAAGGTTTATAAAAATGTGTCAATATTCCTCAAAGCCGTAGAGTTCAACATAAAAAGAGAGGCAAGCCTTTTCATTGAATTATTGCCTTTGGGGACGATGCAGAAATGTTTTTTTCTTTGCTCGGGTTTGTCTAAAATGTCTTTATACAATACAATTAAACTACAAAAATCAGTTCAATCACTTCCAGCTAAATTGTCAGAAGTCTTTTGCTCATATTTTGTCTGTTATATCTTGTTTAATGATTAAATGATAGCCTACACTTCACTGATCACTGATCAATAACCCTGATTGAAGTTTCAATCTTACCCAGCACGAAAGACGCAACGACTGCGACGATTCCAAATAGGACCTTGTTCATCTTGGTGTGTTGGTTTGGTTCTTGTGGCTCAAAGAAAAAATTTAATTGTTCCTTCTGTGTCACCTGAGTGATAGGATGCTGTGTGGAGAGACAACTGATGGGCCTGTTAGGTGAACTCAGGATTTTATACAAACGGGGAGCAGGTGTGACAGGTGAAGGGAGGGGACAAGGACCATAGTGGGGGTTTCCGAGTCTTTTGTCTTCATCTTCACCTCTCCTCTTTTTACTGCATTCTTCCGATGTCTCTGAGTCACTTGAGAGATTAAAGGAATGTCACTTGAGTTTGTGTAAGAAATTATGTGATGGTTCATACTTAAAAACACTGATGGGACCTGACTTTACATCAAGAAGGCCAAACATGCCTGACATTTGACCCAGGAAATGCTTCATATGACAGATCACTTGTAAAAGCATCACTTTTTGGGGGACTTTTTTTTACTCAATGGCAGTTTGTGAGCAGCCCCTTCTCAGGTTTCAGTAGAAATGTCCTCACACCATAGGAATGAAGACTGTCTCCTCTGTGAAAGACTTGAAATGTTGATGCTAATGCACTGAAACCTGAAGAACAGGTCCGTCCTGCAGACTTAACATGCAAGGAACAGAGAGACATTCAGAAGATAGAAACCAAATCACACCAGCAGCACATTTTTCTCCACAGGTTGAAGATTGTGTCACCTTAACATTCAAATCTTCACAACTTATTTCACTCAAAAAAATAATAACACATTTCTTTTTGAGCACTAAAGACTAAAGGGTCAGATTCAGGAGGGAGTAAATCTTTATTTGTTTCTGTGATTCATGTGGAAATCCAAACCAGTATCTCGTGATCAACCCTGACAAAATTCAAATTGCTGCCATCTTCAATTACGTTTTAATATATGCAAACATGATTGATTACATCATCTTTCTCTCCATATATATACACACACATACACACATTCAAAAAACGTTTTATTTAACAGCTTATGAGCAATGTGCATAATGAGTTTGACACCAATATTGAAAAATAAAACCAGTTAAACACAGAAGTGATGGAGTAGTTTATAAGCAGCAAAGCAAAATAAAGAAATGTTTTCCAAGATATGACACTAGTGAAAGAAACATTGTACAAATTGTAATCATGTGAACATAAAGTAACTACGTATTATTTTGAATTTAAATCTACATATTGGTATTTGAATATATGACCCAAAAACACAATACAGTGGGACAAAGGCAATAAATAAAAATATTTAAAAAACAGTTTGATGTTTTAAGAAATGCGTATATTCTGCTGACAGATGATCTATACAGCTCATATCTGTTTAATGTGAAGCTTCAGCCTATAGCAGGCGGTTAACTTGGCTTATTTTAGCACAAAGCAGCTCACAAATAAAACTTGTCTCGTCTGGATTAAGCAAACAAGATATAACTTGTTAGAGAGCTTTCAAAATGAATGCTGAAAGGCAGATTTCTTAACCTTTGTTCAGAGCCAGGCTGCTTCCAGTCCCCTGACTATGGATTCATATTTAACACACAGATATGAGCGGCTTGATCTTAACTCTCAGCAAGAATAAATAAGCATTTCCCCAAAAGTGTCAAACTATTCCTTTAGGCTGTATTGACACTTAGTTTGACCTGCAATGATTTAGTCATACAGCCTGACGAGATTCACACCGACAGCCCTGACGTTACGTTGCTCACTCGTGTGGAGAAAGTTAATTGCAGAGCCCTTCAATAAGCAGGCGGGGGACTTCTTGTATAATCTAATATAATAATTGTTTTACACTTTACATCATTTGACAACTAATTCATATTTCTGACAGTGAAATGACAGCTACTGATGAATCTAAAAAATACAAAAAAAAAACAAAACAAGAATGACATTTTAGGGACAATTTACGAACATATATGGTGTGTGTGTGTGTGTGTGTGTGTGTGTGTGTGTGTGTGTGTGTGTGTGTGTGTGAGACAGTAAACACAAGACCCATGTGGAAATAAAAACAAGCTCTTTATTCAAGCTCCTTATGTAGTGCTGGTGTGTGGTGTGTGTGTGTGTGTGAGAGTGTGTGTGTAGTGTGTATTTTGTGTGCTGTGTCATCCATCAAACCAGGACGTTGGCCACAAACAGAGCGGTGACGGAGGCGAGGGCCAGCGGCAGCACAGTTGTGCCGGGCACACCGGGCGCATTGTTGCAGAGGTCGTTGCTGCAGCACGTCTTGTTCAAACTGTACACGACGCTGTTGTTGCTGCCGGAGGGGAAATTCACTTCTTTGGTCTGGTTGCACTCAGCTACTGCTAGGCAACCCTTGGTCTTGATGTCCACGACCTTGGCTGTGGAGCAAACAGAAAGAGAAGAAGATAATCAATCAGAGTTCATTGTTCATTGTGTTTCACTGAACTGGTTGGATGGAGGTGTAAAGAGACAGGTATGCAACTCGTACACTGAATGCTCTGTTGATGTTTGGAGGAGACATAACTCCAACCAGTTACAGACATCTAAAAAAAAGTTGTATAGTACTAGTGTAAGACAAGTTTTTGCTCCTTGAAAAAGAGGATAAGTATGTGATGTTATTTACTTTATTGTCATCAAACTCAATTAAAAAGATAAAAATCAGGACTGTGTGAGTGTGTCTTGATACTTTCAGTCTTACCTGTCCTGTCTGTGGCACTCAGAGGCATTTAAGACATATTTTTTTAATTGAGTCAAAAATGTAAAATGTACAATTTCCTAAAAAAAACTGGGCATTCTCAAACAGTAATGCATTGTGTATTTGTTGGGGGCTATTTTCAGCTGCAGATGAATGCCTTAGTGAGTATTATATGTATGTTGGATTGTAGTATAGAGTATAGATACTGTTCATATAATTACATCTGATGCCAAAGATGAAAATAAATCACTTTATTATCCAGTTGCTAACCAAATATGATGTGTCATACATTATCAATAAAGTACAGAATCAGCCAAACCAGGATTTATAAGCGCCAGACAAATGAATATCTATGATGTCGTTTGTCTACATATATTTAGCACCACTTTTATTGTCCTTTAAAAGCTCAAAACACCAATAACTCACCATCCAGAGAGACTGCAGTGTTTTATCTAACTTAATCTTGAAATCCACTTCACAAGTAGACCGTCAAAGCTTTCATAGATAATATTATCTAACGCTGAACTGATGTCTGAGCAGTCAGACTAAGGTGAGATTACGCAACTCTGTGAATTCTTGGAATAATTGACTGTTTGTGTCAGACGCGGACGTTAACGATCGCTATCATCGTTTTAAGAACACTTAGAAATATCTCCGAACATAAGGACGCAGATAGGAGTGAGTGTGATCTGCAACACCTGATAAATGAAGCATACAGGCACAAAAAGGGAGAGTGGGTTTACAAATGCAACTGGTTATTTATTAGAATCAGCCTGTTTACCCCTGCTTCCACTTTGTACATAACAGTACACAAACATTTAAAAAATCCCGGAAATGAAGGGAATTCATGGTAAAGAATTTCAAGAGGACATTTTAGGTTACTATGGAGATATATTGTGTCTTGGATTGATAATAGCAGTAGTAATAACTGTCCTGTATCTTTGTTTACTGTTTTACAGCAAAGGAATAATACCCATCATGACAAGACAGTATCATATCCTGAGTCAGATCAATTTAAAAAAGGACAATATCGACATAAAAATAGTGGTTGAAGAAATGTATACCCTTCTTTATGCCCATGAAATGTTTATTTTCTTAACTGTATTTCAACTGTTTATCAATTATTTTCAGCATAGGCCAACTGTATTTCATCTGCTCATTACTTTCAGCTAGCAGGCGTACTTTTAGCCAACTACAGTACTTCAACGGCTTGCATTATAACTATTTCAACTATTTAGCTTACTTTTAGCCAACTGTCTCTGTTTACTTGCATCTATAGCATTACAGCGTTTGCACACATTCAATTGCAATGCTTGATACATAACAAATGACTCTGGTTCGTGGCTACTGTAGATGTAGTAGATACATAGACCAGTTTAACTTTCCATGAACCCTCAGGCACCAGCAGAAACACCTCCTGGGGTACGACGTACACCTGCTTTAGAATGACTGACATAAATTACTCAAAGAGGAATTCACTTAGAATCCATCTCAATAAAAAAAACGTGCCTCAACCTTGTGATGACATGAGTGGGTGGAGTTTCATGTGAGCTTCTGCAGGAGAGTGTTGACGTGCGATATTTTTAGCCCTTCAGTTCCTTACCTGCTTTTCCGACTCCACTGAAGCAGTGTTTCCCCTCGTCACATGTGGTTTTAGTGGTTAAGCACAGGTTCCAAATGCCAATTTTGCACTCGTAGCACTGCAGAGCTTGACCTGAGAGCAGCAGAGATAAAAAAAAAAAGAAGAAGAAGAAAGGAGAAAAGAGGAAGAACAGTAGAGTTAATCTTTACAAGCTATAATTAGGTAAAAATGTAGGCTGTAAATGCATCCAGTAAACATCTTCTGGTGTTTGTCGGAGCACAGAGACTGTTTACCATTCACTCAGGCCGTGCAGCTCTGTAATTTAGAGGCAGTTAGACCCAAGTCAGTAATTATGAATGACACACAGCAAGATGATGTTTAATCTGTAACCCAGAGGAGGTTGTGAGGTCGAGGTCTTACCGGCTCTTGGCAGCACCTTCAACTTACAGTCTCAAAAACGCTTAAACACTTTGCCTAAAAGTCTTTAAACGTATAAAACTCAACATTAACTCATTTGATTGAGTTAATATTGCAATTATCTTACTCCACATTGTAATACTACTTCTACTAATTCTTAAAACATGCTTAACTTTTTAACCACTTTACAAGCACGAGCCCAAATACTACTGAGGAACTACATGTTGTTTTAAAAGTACGAAGCCTGCTAGCCTCATAACAGAACCATTCACTTCTTTAAAAAATAGATTTGTACCTTTGCAAATCGCTTTTGAACCTCAATTGGAAACTGTAAAGACTTAATTTAAAGAATGAAGGACCATGACTGTAATCAAAATGTTTCAAGAACCAGATGATTTTTGTTTTTAATAGGTAGTTTTTGGACTTGTGCACATAAAAAAGGGTTTAAATATAGTTTGGTCTTTTTAGTTTTTTCCCCCTCTTTTACTGAAACTGTCTTTTCATTTATATTTCATTACTAGAATTGGGTTTAGCCATTTTCTCTTAAAATCTAGTTGAATATATTTTATTGTATAATTTGTTGTTTGATGTTTTATGTGAAGCACTGAATGTACAACACTGAAGACACTGTTGTTTCTCTCATTTTTTCCCCCTTCTTTAGTTTTTTCTTTATGTGAATTTAGGATCTAAGAATAGTTTGTCACATGTTGTTCGTATTTTAAAAGCACTCGGTGATAAATGTGTGATTTTGTGCTATAAAAATGAAACCTGGACTATTTCACCTGCGTCATTTAACAGCTGCAGATGATGATCCTTAATGTATATTTAAAATGTACTGAAGCCTTACAGGAGACAAAACAGCTGTTTGAGGGATATTACTGATACATACAACACATATAATCAATTTTGAATATCTTTTATGGCATGTATCTACTTATACGGTTCATTTTCACTTATTAATCATGTTTAATTTTCCACTATGTTTGATTATTCTGAATCTTAAGCATGTACTCTTTAACTGAGAGAGCTTCAGCTGTGAAAGATGTGTGAATAAAGAATAACTGATTCAGAAAAGTTGAAGTAAAGAAGTTTTAAAAAGTAAAAAGTGTGAGAAATACGATTTTACACAAAGTTACAGACAATGAACGAGCTTTTAATCACTTCTGAGAAAGATGCAAACTAATGCTTTGTAGGTCTTCTCCTCCTTGGCTGAAGACTTTTCTGCACTGCAACTGTCTTACTCTATTTTAGCTTAGTTTTATGTCCAATTTAACACTCTAAAATCATTTTTAAAATTGTTAAAGTGCTTTTATGTCCCGTCTTGATGCATTTGTATGTGTCTTATGTAATGCACTTCGTTTCCTTACTCTTGAAATGTGTTATACAAATAAATTTGCCTCGCCTTTCGTATTGTACACTAAGACTTCTTTTGTTTTGCTCTTTGTCAGCATGTAATTGCAAACTTGCGATGACGGCTTACTCTTAATGTCAAGTAGGTCAATAGGCTCAGCAGACATTTATGAGACTCCCAACATGCCATTAATGAACGCATCTCAGGAACTTAAACACACCTAATATGTACCTTTAACTCAAGTAAAACAGTCGATTAAGCTGCATGCCACTTGTTAATGAGCTCTTAAACTAAAAAAACAAAGAGTTGAACATTGACCTGGAATGGCTCCAAACAAAACCTGTGTTAGCCAATCACAGCCGTCAGTGCTCCAATTAATGAACATTTTAGCTATGTTGTTCAGAACAGGTTTTAAATGTCAAGGTTTTAAAAATAAAATAAAAATAAAAATAATCTGTGGGAGTGATGAGACAATCTTTCTATAAATGGAAATACTGACTCTTTTAATTTTTATTTTATAGAGACTTTTGAGAAAGTAAACTTAATGAACTCTGTTGCCATGGTTACACCAAGCCTTACACCTTGACCTTTGTTAGTCCCACGATGGGGAGGTTTACATTACTGCAGCAGCAAAGTGTATAGAAATAAATATTAATAGTAAAGTATTAATAATAAGTAAATACACAAACAATAAGACAAAGAAACAATAGTAGTAAAACAATAGTATTATGTACAAAAGTTAAATTGGTGTGAAATGATAATATACCTGAGTTTGATATTGTTATTGCATGGATTTTAAAGTGAAAAGATACACATATATATATATATATATATTTATATTGCACAGTCGAACAGAAGTAAGCAGAGTGTGTGATGTGAGGTGAAGTGTGATGTGAGGTGAAGTGTGATGTGAGGTGAAGTGTGCTCGGAGGGAGGGGGGGGGGGGGGGGGGGGAGATACTCGCTCACCCCATCCTCCTCACGCCACATCGTAGCAGCTGGAGTGAACTTTGGTGAAACTACAAGAAAACCTGTTGATCAAGTTTCGACGTCAACATCGTATGACATAGAACTACATACTGATTATACTGAAGTCAAGAAGTCCCTTTTCCCCATCATTTGTTTGATCCGGATTTGTGTATTTAGCCAATAAACCAATAAAATGAGTCAGTTAAGCTGTATTTGATTTATTGGAATTAGATTTATTGGATTGGATTGCATTACTGTGCTTGTTATACATAGCTTTTACAGGCCTAAGGGGACAATAAAGCCCGGACTCAACCATTTATTACACATTTAAAAATTTAAATTCACGAGTAATGTTTTTATCCAGTGTGACAACTTTGGGGCGCTGGATGCCAAAAAATAAGGGGTCACACAGTGAATCTAAGGGGTCGAAATAAATCTAAATCTACTGGAAGTTGCGTCATGGTTTTCATGGAGTTTAATGCATATTTATCTTTTAAGTTATACGCATTACTGTAGGGTGTAATTGTTACTTGTTTGTTTTGTATGGTTTATATAGCGCATACTTAAATGATGAATAAACCTTTTTGTATTTTTATGGCCATTAGCATCATTTGAATGGACAGGTCTGATGAATCAATGGTTTATTCAAAAGGAAGATCTGGTGTTATTGTTACGTTGAGTCATGGATATTCTATTTATTATATTGTACCTATTCTATTGAAGGCCTGGCATTAAATTACAGTGATTGTGAGTGTCACTGTTATTAGAGTGATAGCTGCTGTGGCAACTCTTTAATCCGCCAAAGGGTCTTTCACTCCCACTGGATCTTGTTACGGTAAACAATTCAAGGAGGGCCCGACTGATACTGGATTATTGGGGGCCGAAAGTGATAGTAGGGAGTAAAAAAAAAAATTCAGATGACTAAATATCTGCAGATAATCTTGTATAAAAAATAGAATATATACACATTTTTTGCAATGATACCTCAAATGTGGTTATCAAACACACAACGACATGTAACGGAGGCATTATGATAAACTTTAAAGTATAAAATCAGTGCACAGAAGCAGGAAATGTAATAATTGTAAGTTACTATAAATATAAAACACAAAGAACAACGACAAATACTCTTAATATGTTAAACTTGAATTGAGAAAAATAATCTAATATACATACACATATAAAATGCTGCTTATATAACTTAAAATGTTTAATAATTTGTAATATAACCTAAGGAATTGGTGCATATCAGACAATATATCAATACAACAGATACCAATATATCTGTGAGAGGCTAAAAATATCAGCTGATCAATATATTGTTGAACTTCACTGGAAATGTAATAATTGTAAGTTAGTTACTTTAAATAAAAACACAAAGAACAAACATATATATTAAACGTGAATTCAGAAAAATGATTACATATATATAAAATGCTGCTTATACAAGTTACAAATGTTTTGATATAAACCTAGAATGTTTAGAAATAGACGTTTATGGACTCAGTTTATCTGCTCTCAGATTCATTACTGGTGACAGCTGCTCCACCCATCATTGCACTTTATATGAAAAGGTGGGATGTGCACCTTTGTCCACGAGACGAAACACACACTGGTTCACTTTCATTTATAAAGTCCTGAAAGGCATCACGCCATCATACATCAGCACTTTATTAAATTGGTCTCACAGTAACTTTTCAACACGTTTTCCATTACACTACACAAGCGCTGCAGGATATGTGAAGGCCAGACGGTTATCTGGTCAGCATGCTAACTTCAGCAGATATCTCTTCAACACAATAAGTTGTTATTTCCTCGCATTCTGTTGATAATTTTAGATCATTTGTGAATGTTTTAAACTGAAATTTTGGCCATTTCTTACACATTATACCTTTAATAATGGTGACATATTCTAATTACTTGTTTTATTCAACCAACAATCCAAAATAAAATATATATATTCAGTTTATATTGATACAAAAAGGATAAAATC